>NC_084831.1:123599906-123920104 GCF_033115175.1 Lepus europaeus | reverse complement strand
AGAAAACAAGGCTATATAGTACAATCACTAAATTTCCTTTTGGTTTTTTAATTCTATGTTTCGTCAAATTGAACATAAAGTTCTTGCCTTCTAGTCCCACCTAAAATTCAACTTCTTTGGAGCATATACCTTTAAACTGATCTGAAATCCTTAAATTACAACACATACTCACTTCTCCCTCCCTACCAAGTGCACAGGAAGTCAGTGCTCAACAACACAAATGTAAAGAAAATATGGGTAAACTATGATAGTGAGACGGAGTTAACACAGCTTACTGAAAAGAGTTGGATTCTGAAACCATAATGAAGAAGGATATAGGTCAGTGAAGATGGGGCAGAGAGAATTCTTGACTGGACGTACATCATTCTAACAAAGACTTAATGAGCATTAATGGAATGTTTTAGCTCTTTAAGTTGTGATAAACCAGTAAGGATAACCTCCTTATGCAGTGATTTTCATGGAATAAGAAGGATTGTGCACAGGAACTACACACTTTTTCCCTACTGTAAGAGGCTACTAGGTTAATAATTCAAGGTAGAGAAAGATATTCTATTTTCTCTAAAGAAATATGATTACTATTAATCAGCAACAGGATACTTCTCAGTTTTTTTGGAGGCTGTAATGTAATTTTGGTGGCAGCAGTCATTGATTACTACTCCAGGGTTGATGGTTTCAACCTGGATCTTCAATTCGGGAAAAAGCAAATTCCTTTCTGCTGCCCTAGAATAAATGAGTCCTATGCTCAGGTGATCCATGGAAGACGTAGCATTATGCAATGTCTGAAAGACACAGCATGAAAACAACCATAGTTTAAATCCCATGTGCTCTTCATACACCACTGGGCTACATGAGCTAGCTGTATGTCTAAAGTCTCATGTTTGCATCTCTTTCAGGAATTGAATGCTCGCTGGGGTTCCTTGCAGAAGCTTGCAGATGAACAGCGCCAACTGCTGGGCAGTGCCCATGCTGTCCAGATGTTTCACAGGTAAGACTGTGATACTCCTAACAGAACCACCAATCGCAGTTACTATGGTGGAAACCTATCTATTAATAAAACTTCTTCCTGATGTGGAGACAACTTGCCATTAGGAGTGAGATTTTTGGGTAGTAGATTCCTTACTTAGTAGATGGGATACTCCCAGACAACTAAACTAAATTTTATAGTGACTAGGCTTGTTCCCTAGTACAAACTTAGTAGTCTACAGTTATGTTTCTGTGACTGTGAATGAAGATTGAAGTAGAGATAGGAGTTATGGGATTTTTGAACTAGAAGCATACAGTGGAGGGCACCAGACATCACATTGACTATTTATTTAGTATTTTGTGTGTGTGTGTTTTCTAACCCCACACCCACACTTAGAATTACACACACTCAAAAATAAGTGAACAAAGAAAAAAACAGAAACTAAACAGTTTTGTTGTATATAAAACATATTATTTAAGGTGCAAAAAGGGGAAAAGTTAGACAGCCTGAGTTTTTAGTATAGTTTACAATGGAAAGCGGTGAAATATAATGATTAAGTAGCCAGACCACCTGGTTCAAACGTAGGCTTCGCTTTTTAGCACTGAGAAAAATCCTTATCCTTTTTAAGTCGAAGATTTCTGAAATATGTAATGGGAATGGTAACAGAAAATATGCCTCTGGGAGATGTGAAGTTAAAGGACTCTAAGTACCTCGCACATAAAGGAGGATGATGGTGGTGGTGGCGGTGGTGGGGAGGATGGTTTCCTTGTGGCCCCAGGTTGTCTTCCCTCGGTGCACATTTACTTCTAAACTATTTTCAATCTCGCATAACAGAGACGCAGATGACACAAAGGAGCAGATTGAGAAGAAGTGTCAGACTCTCACTGCTGCTGAGCCTGGCTCAGACCTGTTCAGTGTTCAAGCCCTTCAGCGGCAGCATGAGGGCTTTGAGAGAGACATCATACCCCTGGGGGAAAAGGTGAGATCTCTGCTTCCAAAGTTTTTCCTATACTTTCCTTGTATGTGGCTATCACTATACCAATGCCTCCTCCTTTGAGTCTCCTTTCCGGTAACTTATTCATACATTTCTTTTTTTCTTGCATCATCCTTGTTCTACTGTCTCTAAGTCAGGGTGACTAAAAATGTGTGACCTGTGACTATTAACATGGGGGTGGGTATTCAGTTCCTATATTGAAGTGAGTACACTATGTCGCTGTGTTTTTTAGTGAGTTCCAAGTAGTCAGTACTGTGTTAGCTAATTGGAAGACAGGGGTCTGGGAGAAACACAAATGCCCATATGCAGAATGACTAGGTTTATGCCTGTGACAGTGTTTCCTTAGTAAGGAATTGAATGAGTCGAATTCTGTCCCACACCCAAAGTGAATTCTGGGGCTCGTCAGATACACTGGAGGCTTCCAATAGCTTGGCATTATCATGAAGAGCAAAAAGGAGTACAGGAGATGTCTATATCAGAAAGGTTCTCCCGTGAAGAATCAAGATCTTTGAGTTCTCTAAATGATGTTGCTTTTTATTCACAAAATCTGTTTTAATTTTTATTAATAATTTAAAACTTACAAAACAAAAATGTTGAGCTAGTAACACAGGTTCCCATACATCCCTCACCCCATTTCCCTTACTGATATCTCAAATTTATGTATTTGTCACAATTAGTGAAGCACATTCAGCTTCCACTAATAACAGTCACTTAATCACCATTCCCTGTAACCTTACTAATTTGAAAAAAAAAGTTATGATGTCAATTTTGACAATTGCAGAAATATGTCATGTGGACTAAAATGTTTATATCATTGTGTAAAATATTAGAGTATGTTTCTATATCAGTTGCTTCTATTTAGGGAGATGAACAAGACTCAGAACTCTTTTACAGAGATTCAAGTAAGATTCGAGTCTGATTATCAGAGCTCTCATATATCTCCAGGTAGTCATCCTGGGGGAGACAGCACAGCGGCTCTGCGAATCCCACCCTGATGCCACTGAGGATCTGCAGAGACAGCGGACAGAGCTGAATGAGGCCTGGGACAACCTGCAGGGGCTAACAGAGGACCGCAAGGAGAGCCTGAATGAGGCCCAGAAATTCTACATGTTCCTCAACAAGGCCAGGTAACACTTAAAAGCAGAATCTCGCCGGGTGAGGACAGTAAGTCCCATGTCTGGCCTCTGAGTAAGTTCCATGTCCTCCCTCTAGGGACAATCTGAGTGCAGTAGCTTTATACTTCTGTATTTGGAAGGCATGAGTGTGTTCCAAGTCCCATCTCTAGTAAGGCACAAAGAGTTCAGGTTCAATACTTAAAGTCACAAAGTTTAGAAGTTTGAAGGAATATGAGGCTATCTAGGCCAATTAAGTAAGTTTCTGTAACTTTTATATTATACATAAAGTGTGGGTTATAGGAGTTTTCATTCTACTGGAGATGCAGCGTAGACTAGAATATGTCTCAGAACATACTTCCTAAGAAACAGCAGGTTACAGTTCACAGGTAGAGAGAACAGATGATGCATTATTAAGTAACTTGGAATTTTGCTGGGCTCTATCAGTCAGGATTTTAACATAAGGGAGAGCTATTTATGTCGGTGGAACTATGATAACAGAGGCACACGGATGAGAAAGATACAGAATAAACAGCCATAACCAGAGCATGAGTTTTGAATGTTGAGAGGAGGGCTGGAAAAGTAGCAGAAATGTTGGAATTAAATCCTAGAAAATTTTCAATGTCTTGTCAGAGTCTCAAACCAAAATTCACCTCAAAATACATATTTTGTGTGATTATTTCCATATCGTGTCCCATAACATAAATTTGCTGGGAGAAGGATTTAGAAATAAGAGCCCAGAGATAGTTGAAAATGCAATTTGTTTGAAGAAAAAGAAGGAGGATTTTGGCAAATGATTGTACTTGCTCTTGGCAATCCTCTCATCAATTTAACACCTTTGTAAAGTTGTACTTGTTCACATAGTACAATTAAACAGCATTCATACTCATTTCTCAACAACATATATAAACATATAAGTCTGTATGAATCCAGGTCAAATGATGCTCCTTTCACTTTATAAATCACTACTAATTAGTGTTGCAGAAATAATGCTCCCAGTCTCAGAAATATTGCCACCTTATTCTATCTCTTCATGGGATTTTTGCTTTCAGTCTTGAATTTATTTTTTTAAAATATTTATTTATTTATTTATTTGAAAGGCAATGCTGACTCCAATATCAGTCTTTTTATTAATTATTAGTGTCTATATTCTTTTTATCTCAATCTAAACTGTGAGCTTTAGAGAGTATAGATTTGTGTTTTCCACAATGTTTGTTATTAAATAAGCACCTTATAAAACCTAGTAACTTAAACAGATGAATGCATTAGTTCACAAAAAGTAGACTTCTTTTCCCTGGAGCTAAGGATTCCTACTTAGCAAATAAGAGTAAATACATTCGTCATGAAAAGACTAATTTAACCATCATGGAACTTTCAAATTAATGCATTTACATTTGTCCTCTGGGAGGATATACTTTAGCTTGCTTTGTCTAACGCTTGACCATTTGAGAGGGGAAACATGTCCTGATTTCATCAACAGTGTGTGTGTGTGTGTGTGTGTGAGTATGCAGATCTGTTTCTATTAACAAGTAAGAGAAAAGATACAACTTCCCAGAGACTCCACAATAACATCTATTTTTTAACCTCAGAAATCACTTAAAGGGAATCAGTATTATCAGAAATAATAGAATATATGCTGTTTCAGAATTCCCAATGTCTGCATTCTAGCCCAGATGTCTGCTTTTGATATATCACATTAGCATTACTTACCTTCTCCAAACTGACTTTTTATCTCCAGTATGGAAACAAACAAATCCTCAGTTTTTTAATAGGATTATTTTACATAATTGAAAGAGATGATTTAAATGAACAGGGTCTCAATGCAAGGAATTGTTATCATTAAGTGATACAGTAAAAATTCCAACCTAAGATCTCTGAAGCATAGAAAGCTAGATAGAAGGTGTTATTCTGCAATTGTGTTTCGAGGGGGAAAAGTCATGGAATAGATAGCCTTGTAATAAGTTAAAAGGCTTTTTGTCAATCCCAATGTGTATTTCTCAAGGGACCTTCAGAATTGGATCTTGGCCATTAGTGCCATGGTCTCATCACAGGAACTGGCCGAGGACTTAACTGGCACAGAGTTCTTGCTTGAGCGACACCAGGTATGGTTACAAGAGTCATAGTTGCTGATCATTTGACTTCAAAATCTCCCCTCATTTTAAAACTTTCAACAGAATTGGCCTTACTTGTTTCTTTCCTCCTTTTACCACAGGAGCATCATGCTGAAATGGAGGAAGAGGCCCCCACATTTCAGGCTTTAGAAGATTTTGGTGCAGAACTTATAGACAGTGGGCATCGTGCTAGCCCTGATATTGAAGAAAAACTTAAAGCTGTCCGACTGGAGAGAGACGATTTGGAGAAGGCCTGGGAACAACGTAAGAAGATCCTAGACCAATGCCTGGAGTTGCAGGTAGAGCAAATTCCCTAACCTTAAGCAAGTTTGGCCTTTGTCTGTTCTTTGTATGCTTTACATAGATAACTCACTACTGTTTCCTTGTAAACACATAACATCCCTTGTCTATCTGGCACTGTACTCTCTGATTTATAGATTGATTATTGCCATGTTGCATTCATCCTTGTACAAAGAGCAAAAAACGTTGAGGTCAGTCCTGCATATGAAGTGGGGTGATTATTATTGATTGAATTTATTGTGGACCTACTACGTGCAGGACCTGGTTCCACAGACACAAGGACTATAGTGTAACTTTTCTGAAGTAGTAAAATTAGATGTGTAGTTCAGATCATTCTGGTACAATGAGATGAATATTAATAAAATTAAATCGATGTGTGCTTTGAGACTAAATAGCAAGGAGTGATTAGAACTTTTGTGGGAAGGGAGTGGCATTGTCACAGCTTACCCTGAAAGATGATGTCTAACAGAGTCTTAAAGAAATAATCAGCCAGTATTCAACAGGGATGGGTAGGGTAAATAGCCATCTAACAGTTGGACATAGCTTATATACAATCATAAAATGTGTGTTCAGGAAAGAATAGTCATTCCCAGTGCAGCTCAGATTCATTGTATGAATGTTTCTTGGAATAATATAAGCATCTCTGTTAGGATCCTTCGTATTAATATCAAGAGGTAGAGTAAGAAAATCTCCTCTGTACTCCTTGAATAAATATACCATTTGACTCTAATTTCATTCCAAATAGTTGTTCCATGGGGACTGTGATAAGGTTGAGAGCTGGATGGTGGCACGTGAGAATATCCTGAAGTCAGAAGACTTGAGTTCCTTAGAGAGTCTGGAGGCGTTGATGAAGAAGCGTGATGATTTGGACAAAACAATTGCTGCCCAGGTAACAGCGATTAAGATAAGAGTTCTATTAATAACCATTAGTGATAATAGCAAAAGTGCTACATATGTGTATGCTTTCATGATTTATAAGTATCTTGACATTTTTGCTTCTTACAGAAAGCTCAGGGGCATGCAGGTCAGCTTAATTCTTGGCACTATATTACTCAAATTACTTGTAGCAGCTGTACTTTTCTACTCTAAAGCCGTTGTTCTGAAACCCAAGTTTTGGGATTGAAAAATGGGCTTATGTGTTATCTAGTTCACCGTCTACAGTGGTCATGAGAAGGACCTAGACCACACAAGTATCTCATCTCAATATGACTGTTAGCTGTTTCACTTCTTGTGCAGCTGAAATCAACCTCTCTGTAAGGTGTTTAATCTTTGGTCCTGAATGTATCACCTGAAACTTTAAAGAATATCTCTGTATCTCTGTTCCAGTCTAGGAAGGCATTGGGGATTGCAATAAGGCCTCATGTCCAGTTGTCTGGCTCTTTTCTTTTCCTCTATACAGGAAGAAAAGATCACTCAGCTAGAACATTTTGCTGGGAGACTCATAGCTGATGATCACTATGCCAAGGGAGAGATCGCTGCACGGCTGCAACAATTGCTTGACAGGTTTGACCTTCAGCTACAGGAAAATGTATCTTTTCTGGCATTGCTGTGAGGACTACACTCTGAGTTCTCATTCTTTCTAGATGCTTAAAACTATCCGGACATCTTAGGAAACTTTTGATCCAGATTTATAGAATGAGAGGCATTGAATATACCTTAGAAATTACCTGGCTTGAACATTACATTTTAAATCACAGAACAGTGAGACTGTCTAAGAGGAAAAGGGACATGTTGGCAAATAGGAAACTTTATTTAGCTTCAGAGCGGGGGAAAGAGTGGAGGGCAAAAAGTAATCCAGATCTCTCTTCCAGATGGAAGGCTCTCAAAGATCAGCTGATTGCTGAGCGGACAAAACTTGGAGACTATGCTGATCTGAAACAATTCTATCATGATCTTGAAGAGCTGAAAGAATGGATCAGTGAGATGATGCCCATTGCCTGCGATGAATCCTACAAAGACCCCACCAACATTCAGGCAAGTTGAAACTAAGAATTTATAAAATTTTGTAATTCACAGATTGTTGGTGGAATGGTCATTCCCTTATACTGAGCTCTCCATTACTGCTGAAGCCAGTGTGCCTGCCCTTAGGGATTTCTGAGTCTAATGTGGAGCAGATCCTTCAGAAGTCACCATCACCTTGGTTATGACAGCACCAGCACACTTCTCTTTAAAGATAACTCATTTTGATCCCCTAAGTGAGAGGTAATTTAGTTTCTGTTTTTCCTTCAGAGGAAATACCTAAAACACCAGACCTTTGAAAACGAGGTTAATGGACGAGCCGAGCAAGTAGAAGGGGTCATTAACCTGGGAAACTCCCTGATTGAACGGAGGGCATGTGATGGCAATGAAGAGACCGTGAAGGTAAGGGCTCTTTTTGAGGTGATTTTTGGAATGCAAAGGAGCAGGAAGAGAAAGATTTAATTCTATAAATGTTCAATATACAGGAGTTGTAGAATCCATACTGTGGTCAATCATTTTCCTTCTGTGGCACAAGAAAGAAATCAACATTAAAAAATTATAGACTTTATTTGTTATGGCATACTCAGTACCTAGAACTCCAAGAAAGCTTGATACTTAGTCCCTAAACCTTATCATGCTTATTTTATATTTTTTAAAATCCTTTTTACCCAGAATTTTTTTTAAAAAGACAGATTTATTTACTTGAAAGACAGAAGTACAAAAGAGCTAGAAAGAGACAGATGATCATTTTCTTTTTTTTTTTAAACTTTTATTTAATGAATATAAATTTCCAAAGTACAGCTTATGGATTACAATGGCTTTTCCACCCCCATAACTTCACTCCCACCTGCAACCCTCCCCTCTCCTGCTCCCTCTCCCCTTCCATTCACATCAAGATTCATTTTCAATTCTCTTTATATACAGAAGATCAGTTTAGTATATATTAAGCAAAGATTTCAACAGTTTGCCCCCACATAGCAACACAAAGTGAAAAATATTGTTGGAGTACTAGTTATAGCATTAAATAACAATGTACAGCACATTAAGGACAGAGATCCTACATGATATTTTTAAAAAATTGATTAATTTTCTATGCAATTTCAAATTTAAAACCAAGGTTTTTTTTTTTATTTTCAATTATCTTTATATACAGAAGATCGATTCAGTATATACTAAGTAAAGATTTCATCAGTTTGCACCCACACAGAAACACAAAGTGTAAAAATACTGTTTCAGTACTAGTTATAGCATTACTTCACATTGGACAACACGTTAAGGACAGATCCCACATGAGACGTAAGTACACAATGACTCCTGTTGCTGACTTAACAATTTGACGCTCTTGTTTATGGCGTCAGTAATCTCCCTGGGCTCTAGTCATGAGTTGCCACGGCTATGAAAGCCTTTAGGGTTCGCCAACTTTGATCTTATTCCGACAGGGTCATAGTCAAAGTGGAAGTTCTCTCCTCCCTTCAGAGAAAGGTACCTCCATCTTTGATGGCCCCGTTCTTTCCACTGGGATCTCACTCACAGAGATCTTTCATTTAGGTTTTTTTTTTTTTTTCCCAGAGTGTCTTGGCTTTCCATGCCTAAAATACTTTCATGGGCTCTTCAGCCAGATCCGAATGCCTTAAGGGCTGATTCTGAGGCCAGAGTGCTACTTAGGACATGTACCATTCTATGAGTCTGCTGTGTCTCCCGCTTCCCATGTTGGATTGTTCTCTCCCTTTTTGATTCTATCAGTTAGTATAAGCAGGCACTAGTCTTGTTTGTGTGATCCCTTTGACTCTTAGACCTATCAGTGTGATCAATTGTGAACTGAAATTGATCACTTGGACTAGTGAGATGGCATTGGTACATGCCACCTTGGTGGGATTGTATTGGAATCCCCTGGCACATTTCTAACTCCACCATTTGGAGCAAGTCCGATTGAGCATGTCCCAAATTGTACATCTCCTCCCTCTTTTATATTTAATAGGGAATCACTTTTCAGTTAAAATTTAAACACCTAACAATAATTGTGTGTTAATTACAGAGTTCAAACAATAGTACTAGAACAAAAAAATAGTACTAGAAAAAAAAATAGTACTAGAACTTAGTTAGTTGTCGCCGATCAGGGAGAACATATGATATTTGTCCCTTCGGGACTGGCTTATTTCACTCAGCATGATGTTGTCCAGATCATTTTCCATCTGCTGATTCACTCTCCAAGTAGCTTACAACAGCCAGAGCCATCTTAGGCCATCTTGGGCCCATCTTCTGCTGCTTCCCCAAGCATTTTAGCAGGGACCTGGATCAGAAGAGGAGCAACTGGGACTTGAACCAGCACCCATATGGGATGCAGGCATTACAGGCAGCTGCTTCATCTGCTGCACCACAATACTGGTTCCAAGCTCAGAATCTTATGGCATGTGAATATCAGTCCCTGAAATCAGCTCAGGACCCTTTATTCAACCTTTCCTGTTTGTCCAACATCTCTTGCTATTTTTTCAGATCAAACATAATTGCCTTAGATGTTTAATATTCAACTTATCAGAACATTTTTGCTAATCCCTACCTCCAGAACCTCCTTACATTATCCTGTCAAGTAGTCACATGACCCACGTTCCTGATTCCCCTCATTCTTTGGTCTAGGAACAACTGGATGACCTGGAGAAGCAATGGGACCTCTTGCTCGAGAGGACACTGGACAAAGGGCAGAAGCTGGATGAGGCTAGTCGCCAACAGAGGTTCAACACAGGCATCCGGGACTTTGAGTTCTGGCTCTCAGAGGTAATTGCACCTGGAAATGGTGGTGGCATGGGAATTTAATTAATAATTACCAAGTCTATAACTTTACATCAGGACACTTTCCTTGACCATCCTTGGGAAAAATTTGGGAGCAAAATGCTAATCTTAGTCTCCTTAAAGAAATTTTTCATCTGTCAACTTTGTTGCTTATTTCTCCATTACCAGGCAGAGACATTGCTTGCCATGAAAGATCAAGCCAGGGACCTGGCTTCAGCTGGAAATCTTCTCAAGAAGCATCAGCTACTGGAAACAGAGATGTTGGCTCGAGAGGTAAATGGTGCTGGGGTTTCATTTCTGAGTGAATTGGAAATATTTCTACTTTCCTCCCACCTGTCTTACTATGTCATTTGAGACTATAGCCTTGAAAATATAACCTTAGTGTCCTGAACCAGCAAGTATTACTTTTAGAAGTTTGAGACTCAGGTAGAGAGAGAGAGACAGAGAGACAGAGAGAGAGAGATCCCATTGGATGAGTCCCTAAATGTCCGCAATATTCAGGGTTGGCCCAGGGCTGGCGTTACAGAAGGTAGCTGGGAACGGAATCCAGATCTCTCACATGGTGGCAAGAACTCAGCTACCTGAGCCATCAATTGCTGCCCCCCCCCCACGTCCTGTGTTGGTGGGAAGCTAAGATTGGGAGCTGGATGTGGAGTCAAATATAGACACTTGAATGTGAGATGCAGGTATCTTAACCAGTGTCTTAATCACTAAACTGAATACTCATCCTCACAGCAATTATTTTAGCCAGGTCAAATCCACGGCTTTGCAGATTCATTTTAACAGTCACTGCTAAATTGATTTATATAGATTCTAAGACTCCAGGAAGTGGATTTTAAAACCCACCTCTTTTTGTTGATATATGCATATGAATTCATCACTTCCCAAAGCTAGAAACCCTATGAATAATTCCATTTACATCTTAGTATCAACTGGAAATTGGTCCAGGACACAATCATAGAAATGCTGGCAGGTGTTGATCATATTGGGAAATTTTTTAGTATTAGATTTATAATACAAGTATGTATAGACAGGGCAAGAAGGTAAAGGCTTTACAGGTTTATGGCTTCAGGACTGGTCAATATTTTCTGTTATGTAACTAGGGGAGTGGGTTATAGTGGGAATAGACACAGAAGATTCTGACTGTTTTCTGTGGCTGGCCTAAGAGTGTGACCGATAAAATAGTTATTATTGAAAATTTCAATTGATTAATCAATATGTGATTGTCAACTTCAGTGCTGTGAAGAAAGACAGTCCCCCAAGTGTACAAGAGATTGTTCATCCAAATCTTGTTTTCTAGATGGCGAAAGAAGGCATAGAATATTCTGTGTGAGACACATAATATTATATAACATGAAATTGACTATTTTTAAAAGCAATCTACTTGACCTTTTCTTTGAAAAGGAACCAGTAGAGGTTAAGATCTGGTGTCTAGGTAATAACCATATGATATCATTCACCGAGCACACTTGAACTTTCTAGGATGCACTCAAGGACCTGAATAATTTGGCTCAAGATCTGCTGTCCAGTGGGACTTTCAATGTTGAACAGATTGTGGAGAAAATGAAAAGTGTCAATGAGCGCTTTGGTGATGTCCAGATCTTGGCAGCTGCACACCATGAGAAACTGAAAGAAACATATGCCTTGTTCCAGTTCTTCCAGGACCTAGATGATGAGGAATCTTGGATAGAGTGTGTATCACTAACTCACAATATACACATAATCAAGATAGTAATTGGATAGTCCACCAAACATGGTTCAGTTTATGCTGGAATGGATATTAATAATAGGCATTTGCCTTAGCCTAAAGTTAATGTGAATTTTGTTTTCCCATATTCCCTCACTAAATGCAGCAGAGGGAGATAAGTGTGGAGGGAATGAAGAGCAGTTCACAAACATTCTTGGAGCAAAATTAAGAAGTCGTATAGGCTTGTTCTAGATACTTCATAAAATGTATGATGTTCACAGAAATGTCAGGGCATTTATAACTTAGCCAGCTGACCAGTCATTGTCATTATTCTTCCTATATCCAATTTATCTTCTGTGATGCCAAAGTAGATGCCACAAAGGGAATGCTATGTAGTATTCACCGTGTTTCCATTGCTAATCCCATTTCTTTTGCAAAATATATGATTAGGAAAATAGCAAAATAAATTGTTTTGCCTAATTCTTATTTAATCTGCTTCTTCATATTTTTATTCTACAGATATGCTGATTCTTATGAATAACAAATGAATTAAAGGGAAACAGAGTGCTTAGGGCAACAAATAGAACATGTTGAAAGCCTTTTTAGAAGGCACATGATGTCATGATCTTGTCTATGAAGTCTTTCTGCTTCACAGTGATGTTCACATCTTTTATGCTTAGAACCATCCCAATAGGTGTGATCTCTACATTAGCCACTTTTGCCTCCCCTTTGGCTAAATTTATTATATATATTAATAGAAATAACAAAATCCTTGAAGTTCATATGTATTTTCACATTTTTTGAAAAGAGAAACATTAGTGTATATTCTTGAGCTTGAGCAAAGAAAAGATACATAGGTAGATAAGCAAAGGAATAAGTAGGAAGGCTGTTCTCGCAATGCATATGTTGGGTAACAGTATGCTATTTTAATTTGTACTGGCATAAGTTAAAATTTCTTTGCTGAAAATTTCTGTTGCTAATTACCTTTTTTTGGTTATTGACACCTAGATATTCTAGAACTCACCATATTTCCCACCCCCCACACACACATTCTCTCTCTCTCTCTCACACACACGCACACACATATACACATACACACTTAGTAAGCCATGCCTCCAAGATGATCTCACATGTCTAAACTTCAAATTTTTCATTTTGTTCATTGATCTCAGAGAGAAGTTAGTACGAGTGAGCTCCCAGGACTATGGAAGAGATCTACAAGGCGTTCAGAACTTACTGAAGAGGCACAAACGCTTAGAGGGGGAGCTGGTGGCACATGAGACTGCCATCCAGGTAGGATAAGAATATCATACCTGAAAAGACATAAAAATCTGATAGCAGTCACTTAGAATTTACTTAAATGTGATAGTCCTGCAGAATATGAAAGTAGCATGTTGCAGTCACAGTCACACATCACACTCATTCTTTTCTCATTCACATTTTATCTCCTGTGAATATGAGAATTCTGAGCAGGAATCCATGCTCTTCCCTGGAAGGAGCAGTTCTAGCACTACTGGAAAGTTTTTGACAATTATCACTCAGGATGGAACATCTGAGAAAGCTGCTCTTGAGCCTCATGAAAAGAAGGCAACTTGGTCTGACTTGGCAGCAGGGGTCCCCAGCACAAATGCTGAGATACTTGTCCGTATATTTGGGGTAATTGAGAATGGTAGTTTTAGTGTGATTTTCTACATCGTCTCAGAATTCTCGACTACCCCATGTCCCATAGAGGTTATAAACAATCTAGAGAGTAAGAAGAACCAGATCCTTTGCCAAGGGAATATGGCTGAATGGGGAGAGAAGTGGGATAATGAAACGTGGAGTGGGTGTATTCCTCAGAATGTGCTGGATATGGCAGAGGAACTGGCAGACAAGGCTGCTGTGGGGCAAGAGGAGATCCAGGAGCGGCTGGCTCAGTTTGTTCGACACTGGGAGGAGCTCCAAGAATTGGCCAAGGCTCGGTGAGTGGGGATTGAGGAAAAATTTTCTTCTTGGGTTTTGAATGTTAGCCTGGTTTTGGGAAGCTTCTTCTGTGTCTGGTCAGCATTGACTGCTTTCCCCACTATCCATGTATTTTTTTTTTTTTTTTTGACAGGCAGAGTGGATAGTGAGAGAGAGACAGAGAGAAAGGTCTTCCTTTGCCGTTGGTTCATCCTCCAATGGCCGCCGCGGCTGGTGCACTGCGGCCGGCGCACTGCGCTGATCCGAAGCCAGGAACCAGGTGCTTATCCTGGTCTCCCATGGGTTACAGGGCCCAAGCACTTGGGCCATCCTCCACTGCACTCCTTGGCCACAGCAGAGAGCTGGCCTGGAAGAGGGGCAACTGGGACAGAATCCAGCGCCCCAACTGGGACTAGAACCCGGTGTGCCGGCGCCACATAGTTCCCTGCTCAAATGCCAGCCCAAGTCTGCCCCATTGAAGGGATCATTGTCTTTGTCCTGAATATACCTCTCTTCTGACACTTACATGTATTTGTCTTCTGTCATGATTTTCTTACAAGTATTATGTTTTTTAAAACAGAACAAACTTAGTTTCTTTAAAAAGATATTAATATAAAGTGAATGGATTTCATGTATTTCCTAGTTACAATTCTAGAAAGATAATCATATTTCCCTCCTCCCCTCTCTCCTTCCCTCAATCCCGCTCCTTCCTTCCTTTCTTTTTTTAATTTTGCAAAAAAAATAATTTCAACCCACTCTATAGCCACAGGCTTAATGCACCACTAACCATAAAATTCAACAAGTAAAAAGTAGAACAACCATAGTTGCACAGGACTATAAATAAGAGCTAATAACATCCAAATCCTATACAGTTTTTGTAATCTATATTAACTGACATATTTCAGAGAAAAACATATGATATTTGTCTTTTTGAGACTGACTTGTTTAAGCATAATGGTTTCTAGCTGCCTCCATTTTGTGGCAAAAGACAGGATTTTGTTTTTTATGGCTGAGTAGTATTCCATAATGTATATCAACACATTGTCTTTATCCAATCATCAGTTGCTGGTCATATGGATTGATTTTTTTTTTTAACAGGCAGAGTTAGACAATGAGAGAGAGAGACAGAGAGAAAGGTCTTCCTTCCGTTGGTTCACCCCCCAGATGGCCGCCACGGCAGGCACACTGTGCTGATCTGAAGCCAGGAGCCAGGTGCTTCCTCCTGGTCTCCCATGCTGCTGCAAGGCCCAAGCAGTTGGGTCATCCTCCTCTGCCTTCCTGGGCCACAGCAGAGAGCTGGACTGGAAGACGGAGCAACCAGGACAGAACCGGCGCCCCAACCAGGACTAGAACCCTGAGTACCTGCGCTGCAGGTGGAGGATTAGCCTAGTGAGCCATGGCGCTGGCCAGATTTTATATTTTAGTTATTATGAGTTGAGCTGCAATAAACATGGGGGTACATATTTTTTTCCTTAACAGTTAATACTAGTTTATATTCCCACCAACAGTGTATTTTAGTACTTTTCCCCTCACATCCTTGCCAGCACTTATTACTTTATGACTTTTAGATGATAGCCATTCTAACTGGGGTGAGGTGAAACCTCACTGTGGTTTTTATATTCATTTGCTTGATGGCTAGTGGTCCTGAGGATTTTTCATGTGTCTGTAGGACATTTGTATTTCTTCTTTTGAAAAATGCCTGTTCATGTCCTTCTCCATTTCTTAACTAGATTGCTTGTTTTGTTGTTGTTGAGTTTCTTGAGCTTTTTATAGATCTTGGATATTAATCTCTTATCAGGTTATTAGGCACACATAATTTTACTTTCACTGTCCAGGTTTAATATTATATAAATCCCTTAGTGATGAAATAATGGAGGAATATTTTTCTCTTCTACAACCATAAAGCCAATTTGAATTCCATCGATATACTGCTAAATCTAAAAATTTCTGTCTATAATTCCATGCCTGTTGGCAATAGGAAGCCATCTTTTCCTCAGGAATAAAAGAAATCTCTGTCACATTGTGATGCATTTATTATATAATAAATGAGGCATGGGGTCAGCCTCATGGCACAGTAGATTAAGCTATTGTTTGGGATGCCTGAATACCATACCGAAGTACTTGAATTCAAGTCCCACCTCTGTATGTGGTATAGAGTCTTGCTAGTAATGTATATCCTGGAGGCAGAAACTGACTTCCTAAGTACTTGGGACCCTGTCACTCATGTGGAAGACCTAAATGGAGTTCCTGATTCCTGTTTTCAATCTGGTATAGCCTCAGCTCTTGTCAACATTCAGAGAATGCAATAGTGAATAGAGGATCTCTATATATCTGCCTCTGTCTCAGTATCTTTCTGTCTCTCTCTGCCTTAAAAATGATAAAAATCTATAATTCCTTTAAAATAGAAAATGGAAAGACAGAAAGAGATACAGAAGGAGATAGAGATCTTCCATCCACAGCTTCACAACCTAAATATCACAGATTGAGTTTTGGGCTTCTGGTTTCATTCTGACTCAGCATTGGCTGTCACAAGCATTTGAGGAATGAACCAGAGGATGAATGACTCTCTCTCTCTCTCTCTCTCTCTCTCTGTCTCTCTCTCCCTCTCCCTTTCTCTCTTCCTCTCTGTCTCTCTCTTCCTCTCCTTCTCTCCCCTACCTGCTTTGACTTTCAAATAAATATAAATAAATAAATCTAAAAAAGAAAGAAGGCAGTCCTCAGAGTAAAACAGAGACTGCTTTACTGCTGATATTCTATAGCTCTGAAATCTTAGCATTTTGATTTGTTTGAACTGTTCTCTTCCACCAACAAAATTTCTTAAAGAGAAATGATACCAGAAATCAAACTTCTAGGAGAGGTGTCTCCTCCATTTCACAGGAGATCTGCAAGCTGACCAAAAGGCATATATCAGATACTTCTGTGTCCTGGTTTAACTGTGGTTGCCTTTTGAGAATAAGCTGGTCTACTTTGTAGAGATTGTGCTACTGTTCTAGATACCCAATACTTACCATTTCCTTCATATCCTTATGGGTGCTTACCATCTTGTTACAGAGGACTTCGTTTGCAGGAGTCGCTAGAATACTTGCAATTCATGGAGAATGCTGAAGAAGAGGAAGCTTGGATCAGTGAAAAGGAAGCTATGGTTGCCCGAGGGGATTCTGGGGACACATTGGCTGCTACTCAGGTGAGGAACAGGCAGCATGGGTCAGTTTTCTTTAATTTTTATCTTTCTTGACATAGTCAGTGTTTTCACCTGTACAATTGGAACCTTACTCTTAATTGGAAAAGGAGAAGAGAGAACTACAGGTAGTTCTTCCAATATTAAACACAAAAAATCAGGGTGCAAAAATGTGACTTATTGAAGGTCATGGACACAATCAGATGTGAAGGCAAAACCCAAATTTTAATCCCATGATCTGTTATCTATCAAAGACACCCTGAATAAAGCTCTTTCCTTATAAATTAGATTTTTACAGGTTATAAGTTTTCTGTAGATTCCCTCAATTCCTGATGTTATAATGATTTGGGAAATACCTCTTGTATTTTTTGAGATGAAGTAGTTTCTTATATGGATATTTTGTTAGATTATTTCCTTATTAGATAAATAGTTTGCAAGTATTAAATCCCATTCAAAAAGTTGTCGTTTGTCTCAGATAGCTTTAAAATTTATTTTTAAGGCTGGTGCCGCAGCTCACTAGGCTAATCCTCCGCCTTGCGGCGCCAGCACACCGGGTTCTAGTCCCGGTCGGGGCACTGATCCTGTCCCGGTTGCCCCTCTTCCAGGCCAGCTCTCTGCTGTGGCCAGGGAGTGCAGTGGAGGATGGCCCAAGTTCTTGGGCCCTGCACCCCATGGGAGACCAGGAGAAGCACTTGGCTCCTGGCTTCGGATCAGCGCAGCGCGCTACCGCGGCGGCCATTGGAGGGTGAACCAACGGCAAAGGAAGACTTTTCTCTCTGTCTCTCTCTCACTGTCCACTCTGCCTGTCAAAAAAAAAATTATTTTTAGATGTGTTACTTGTGCTTTTTGTGTCATATTCATGCAATCATTATCAAGATCAATGTCATGAAATTTTTTCCTTATATTATTTTTCAGGAGTTTTGTAGTTTCAGGCATTGCATTTAGGTCTTTAATCCATTTTGAGTTATTTGGGGGCATGATATAAGATAATGAAGTGTTCAATTTCATTCTCTTTAAGTTAGGATTCAATTTTCTGAGCAATTTTGTTAAAGAGACAAATATGGCACCCTTGTCATACATTGACTGATTAAAAATGTGTGGCTGTATCTCTAGGCTATATATTCTGTTCCACTGACCTACATCAGCTTTGTGTCAGTACTATACTCTTTTGATTATTGAAGCTTTGTGATATATTTTGAAGCCAGGAAGTGTGATCCTTCTAGCTTTGCTCTTATTTGTCAAGATTATTTCATTGCATGTGGTCTTTTTGAGTTCTGTAAGAATTTTATAATTGATTTTTCTATTTCTGTAAAAACATTATTTGATTTTGACAAAGATTGTATGAAGTCTGTAGATTACTTTAGGCAGTCTTGAATTTTAAAAATATTGTCTTTCAAGCCATAGATGGTATGTTTATTTGTTTTTATCTTCTTTAATTTCTTTCATCAAAGTTATGTGGTTTTTAGTGTGCAAAAGTTTTTACCTTCTTGGTGAAAATTATTTTTAAATATTTTAGTTTTGAAGCAATTACAAAAGGAATTGTTTTCTTAATTTATTTTTCAGATAGTCCATTGTTAGTGTATTGGCATTCAGCTGATTTCTATCTATTGATCTTTTTTAAAGATTTATTTATTTATTTGAAAGTCAGAGTTGCAGAGCAGGAGAGGCAGAGGCAGAGAGAGAGGGAGAAAGAGAGAGAGAAAGAGAAAGAAAAAATCTTTCATCCACTGGTTCATTCCCCAAATGGCCCCAACAGCATGGAGCAGGCCAAATAGAAGCCAGGAGCCAAGAGCTTCATCTGGGTCTCCTACGTGAGTGCAAGGGCCCAAGGACTTGGGCCATCCTCCACTGCTTTCCCAGGTACTTTTTTTTTTTTTCTTTTTTTTTGGACAGGCAGAGTTACTGAGAGAGACAGAGAGAAAGGTCTTCCTTCCATTGGTTCACCCCCCAAATGGCCATCATGGCCAGCACTGTGCCAATCTGAAGCCAGGAGCCAGGTGCTTCTCCTGGTCTCCCATGCGGGTGCAGGGCCCAAGCACTTGAGCCATCCTCCACTGCCTTCCCAGGCCACAGCAGAATGCTTGACTGGAAGAGGAGCAACTGGGACTGAATCCGGCGCCCCAACCAGGACTAGAACCCGGGGTACCAGCGCTGCAGGTGGAGGATTAGCCTAGTGAACTGCGGCGCCGGCCTTCCCAGGTACTTTTTCAGGGAGGTGGATTCAAAGTGGAGCACCCAGGACTTGAAGTAACACCCACAAAGGATGCCAGCGCTGCAGATGGCTACTTTACCCTCTACACCATAGCACTGACCCCTTATGTGTTGTTTTTTCCTGCAAGTTTGTTGATTGGTTTGTTACTTCCAACAGTTTTTTTTTTTTTTTTTTTTTAAGAGAAAGGGTTTATTGGGGAACACCCTACAGACCGGAGTGAAGGGGTGGCGAAGGGAAAAGAGAGAAAGAGAGTATAAGAGAGAGAGAGAGAGAGAGAGAGGAGAGAAGATAGAGTAGACAGATGAGCCAAGAGAGGAGAGAGTGCAGGAGAGAAGAACCAAGAGAGCACGTGTTCAGGAACAGGCCCTTTTAAAACTTTGCCTGAGGGCGGGCAGGGAAGCAGGAGCAGCGAATCCCATTAGGATAGGGTTTTTTTTAATGAAATCTTTAGGGTTTCCTATATGTAAGATCATGTAATTTGTAAGCAGACCATTTTACTTCTCTTCTGAATGAGATGTCTTTTATTTCTTTCTTTCATAACTGCTCTGGTTAGCACTTTCAGTACTACATTGAATGTAAATAGAAAGAGTAGGTACATATTCCTTCTTCTGATCTTAGAGGGAAAGTGTTCAGTTTTTCAGTATTGATTGTGGTTGTGGGCTTTTCATAAACAGTTTCATCATGTTGCACAATATCCTTCTATTACTACTTTGCTGAATGTTCTTACCATGAAAGGTACTGAATTTTGTCTAATTCTTTTTTCTTATTCATCAAGAGTGTCATGTGATTTTTATCTTTCATTCATACATCCCAGTTGCTCTTTTAATTGCTGTTGAATTCAGTTTGCTGATATTACATTAAGGATTTTTGCATTTATGTTCATTAGGAATATTAGAGTGCATTTTTCTTTTTGCATGGTGTTTTTATCTGATTTAGGTCTAACAATAATGTTGGCCTCATAAAAAGTGCATTGGAAATGTGCCTTCCTCTTCAGACTTTTGAAAGAGTTTGAGGATTGACATTAATTCATGGAATATTTCATCAAATTCACAAATGAAGTCATCTGATCCTGGGCTATTATTTGTTGAAATATTTTTTTTTAAATTTCTAATTCAGTCTTTATGCTAGTTATCAGCCTGTTTAGGTCTTTTCTTACTTTATGATTTGTTCTTGATAGGTTGTGTGTTTATAGGGCTTCCTCTATTTCTTCTCGATTATCTAGTTTGTTGTTCTATAATTATTCATTACAGTTTCTTGTGATTCTTTTGTTTCTGATTCACTGGTGTTAATGTATCTTATTTTGTTTATTATTAGAATTATTATTTGAAAATTATTTTTTGGAAATAAGGGGTGAAGATGTTGAAATCATTACCTAATATATACTAAACTGATCTTCTGTATATAAAGAGAATTGAAAATGAATCATGATGTGATTGGAAGGGGAGAGGGAGCTAGAAAGGGGAGGGTTGTGGGTGGGAGGGAAGTTTTGGGAGGGGGAAGCCAGTGTAACCCATAAGCTGTACTTTGGAAATTTATATTCATTAGATAAAAGTTTAATAAAAAAAGAGACTTTATTGCATATAGTATACATACATAAACTGTGACTAATTCAGAAATCCAATATCATGAAGTGGGTCAGTTTTCTGATCTACATTTGCTGATTCTGCTAAAATGAAATATAATATAATCAGAACATAGTGTAGCTCCTCTTGTTTTAAATATCTTAATTTCTAAGAACACCATATATTAATTCCAAAGAACATAATAATATTCTTAGAGTTGTACCTACAAACTATATTGAGTCTGTTAACTAATTAAAATTAAAAATTAAAAAATTCCCAGGAACATCATATATTCTTTGCATATGATGATTTTGCTGTTATTTTTAAAAATTTATTTATTTATTTATTTGAAAGTCAGAGTAACAGACAGAGAGGGAGGGACAGAAAAAGAGATCTTCCATCTGCTTGTCCACTCCCTAGATGGCCACAAAGGCCATGGTTAGGCCAGGCCGAAGCCAGGAGCCAGGAGCTTTACCTTGGTTTCCCACCTTGGTGACAGGGTTCAAGTACTTGGACCAGCTTCGCTGCTTTTTTCAGGCCATTAGCAAGGAGCTGGATCAGAAGTGGAACAACTGAGACACGATCTAGCACCCGTATGTGATGCTGGTGTCGCAGGTGGTGTCTTAACCTGCTATACCGTAATGCTGACTTCTCATATGAAGATTTTGAAATGTACATGAATCAAAACTTATGTTTCTTCCTTTAGCTTGTATTATTCTGTTGTGTAAAAACAAACAAACAAACAAACAAAAAACAACCAAAAAAGAAAAAAGCTACCAGGGTAACTTTACAGCAATAGGGAGCCAAAGAGCCATCAGCAGTATTGGTGATAACCACCAATGTTGGTGGTAGTGGTGGTGAGGGCTGTTATAAAGATTTCATAGGAGAAGAACTTTAGAATATGTAAGTCCTGATCTTCATCCTCCATTCTCACGTTTCTTCCAATTCTGCCAGCTGTGCAAACATCATGTTTCCAAAAAGCAGTCAAAAACAGAGTTTGAATGGCTATTCAAAGGCAATTCTCCATTCTTGCCCACTGTCTTTCTCTGGCGTTTGGGTCAGTCTTGGTGAGGGATGTTCTCGATACTTGTTTCTTAGAACTTATATCTATCTAAATATGGAGAAATCACCTTGATCAATCCTAATTTCAAAATCTGGAAAAGGTAAAGTCACAAGTTTGGAAGTGTCACTTGTATTTCTTTTGCTCTTTTCTCCCCCAGTAAATTTGCACTCTTTGTTAAGTGGAAAGTTTTGGGAGGGGAATTCAGTGGAGATGTTCCAGAGGACGGGAACATTCCCCTGGCTTAACAATTCAGCAGAACCAACCATGGTAATCAGCATCATGAACCTGAACGTGAGTGAAGTTAGATTTTCCAGCCTCAGAAGTTAATTCTCCTTGATTCTTATGCAGAGCTTGTTAAAGAAACATGAAACTTTGGATAACGACTTTGCTGTCCATGAGACACGAGTGCAAAATGTGTGTGCACAAGGAGAAGATATCCTGAGTAAGGTAAGTTTGCTCAGGAATTCCAGTTCAAACTTTGAGTTTTAAACTGGGATTGGCTGAAATACAGCATTGTGAGTACTGCATAAATCATAAGATGCTTTTTAGTGTTGTTGTTGTTGTTATTCTTAGCAAATAATGATTTAAAAATGCTGTTTTCTGGAAATTATTTTTTCAGGTTCTTGCAAGAATACCTTCTATTTTTCCTTACACCATTTGTTGACACTTCTGCTTTCCTATGCAGAACATGATGGTTATAAGGATTGTATCATGGGTTTTGGCCATAGAGTATTATATGGATCTGAAGAAATTTCTTTAACCCTCTAGGGAGGCAAACCACATTAAGGCATTTGTATAATTTGAGGGTCATCTTTCTGTTAAATGCCGTTTTTACAAAGCCTAGTTGATCTAAGTGCCATATGGAGACCCCTAGACATAGGGGACTCTGCATCTTTTAAAAGTTTACACTTATCAACGTAACGAAATCATCCAAATGCTGGAATGGAAAGAACTTTCTGGAGCATGAATGGATAATAGGATAATTATCCTCGACCTAGAGACTAGTTATATATTTGGAATGATAGAGGTGAAAGTTTTCAATGTTATTGAATAATTCACATTTCTAGCCCTAGAGACTCATCAGTGTATCTCTCTCTCTCCTTCTCCCTTTACCTTGATGCTACAGGAGGAAAGTCAGAATAAGGAGAAGATTTCTGCCAAGATAGTGGCTCTGAATGAAAAGACCCCTTCTCTGGCCAAGGCAATAGCTACTTGGAAGCTGCAACTGGAAGATGATTATGCTTTTCAACACTTTAACTGGAAAGCTGATGTGGTAGAATCTTGGATAGGTATGATGGGTCAGGGCCCTGGTACCCTTGGGTTTAAGAAACGGTATAGTTACTTGGAAGCTGCAACTGGAAAATGATTATGCCTTTCAACACTTTAACAGGAAAGCTGATATGATAGAATCCTGCATAGGTATGAATAGTCATGGCCCAAGGTTTAAGAAATATTAATAGAGGTGAGCATTTGGGACACCTGCATCCCATAACAGAGTGTCTGGGTTTGAGCCCTGGCTTTACTCCTGAGTCCAGCTTTGGTTGATTCATGCCCTGGGAGGTGGCAGATGATGGCACAAGTACTTGGGTCTCAGACATTCATGTGGGAGGCCTGGGTTGGGTTCCAGGCTCTGGACGTTGCCCTGACTGTTGCAGGCATTTGAGTAGTGAACCTGACATCAGAATTTGGGGTGCCATACGATATCACCCTATGCTTATTAATAAATTCCCAATCTTAATAAGCCCATATGGGTTCCTACCTATTATTCAGAGAAAAATTCTGAATACCAGCATAAATGAATGAGGCAGCATGGTGCATTTTAAGCTTTTATTCAGTGCAAAAGATGCATAGGAGAGTGAGGGCATTGTCTATCAGAGAGAGGTAAATCTGGGTTCATACCGAGTACCAGGAACCAGCCACGTGGAGGTGCATCTAAGCCAGGAAACATGGGGGGTAGGTGGCCTGAAGGCCATGTACCCTGGAGGCGCAGGGGCCAGCAAGCCCAGTACTGGCAAGAGGCCAAGGAGCAGAAGAGGTGGACACACCATGTCCCAGGCTTTTAATCCACTTTCAAAGGGGAGTAGCTAATTAACCTGATTGGTCGGTGGGTGCTCAGGTGCAGCCAGGTAGGGGCATGAGGTCACACAGGCCCATGGTAAAGGCATGGTCTTCCAGCTCATAAACATAATCAATTTTAGCTTGTATGCCTGCCTACATCAAACCCATAGATGAGAAGTTCTCCTCCCTCTTCCTCTTTCTCTCTCTTGGCATCTCCCTCTTTGTCTCCATCTTCCTCCCTGCTCTCTCAAGTAAATAATGTTAGGAAGAGTTGCAGATTGGTGCCTCCTCACACGGGGCACCAAAATGGTAGGAAAAGAGACACAGAATAGAGGAGACAGTGTACGAAATCATAGCCAGACCAAATTTATCCAGAGAAAATAAAGTTGTGAGAAGGGTGACCAACTGCCCACGTTCACATTGATGAAACATGTGGCAAAAGGCCCGGACCCCCAGAGGCCAGGGTTTGGGGTGGGGGAGGAGGGCATCAGGCGGAGGTGAATTCCTGGAACTGCTCCTTCCAGTGTTCCAGCAGAGCAGCTGGTCTTTCAGGTGGCGTTGGGGGAAGGATAGGAAGGCAATAGGGTGTGAGACCCAATCCAGATTCAAGGGCAAGAAATACATTCCAATGTTATCTATCACTTGGGTGATGAGCAAGAATGCCTGAGACTTATGTCTTTGTTCCATCAAATAAAATACACAAATAAAAATCTAAAAAATCTTGGTAGGTCTCATTTATAGAATAGTCTCTAGGACTTTTTCGTTTACCGTGAAAAAAGAGGTGATCTCTTTACCACCCATTCTTGTCCTTTCTGGACACAATTGCACTTACATGTGAGCACACCCAGACATAAACATGCTGATGGAATAACTAAATATCATACTTCCAAAGAACGCATTTTATTTGGAATTGGTGATTTTGTTTGTGATATTAAGAATGAATGGTAGGGCTATGACAAAACATTCTAGGAAATAAACTGTGTTTTTGATTTACTTATATTTTATGTCTAACATGCCATTTTGCATTTTTTATGAGACATTCAAAAATTCCCTTGTCCCCAGACCTGTTTTAGTCAGTTGTGTCCTGCATCCATCTAGAAAAGCAGCCTGTTGTTCCCTCCTGTTTCCCTATCCCAGTGAGTCTCCTACTTGGAGAATTTGGAGTCTTTTCTTTTGTGAATATCCCTTTTCTCTTTACCAGGGCTTATATAAGACCATCTGTCTTTCTCTTCTTACTAATTATCTTTCCATTTTAGCTGAGAAGGAAACAAGCCTGAAGACCAATGGCAATGGTACAGACCTCTCTGCCTTCCTCACTCTCCTTGCGAAGCAGGTAAGGGCAGACTACAGAGCAGAAACATGTCATGGAGGCCTATAACACACATCACACAGAAGTTCAGTCCTCCAGGATTATTCCATTTCTTTCTTTTTTTAAAAAAAAATAATTATTTATTTGAAAGGCAGAGTTACAGAGAGGCAGAGAGAAAGAGAGAGAGAGAGAGAGGTCTTCCATCTGCTGGTTCACCCCCCCCCCCCCAAATGGCCACAATAGCCAGAGGCTTGGTGGATCCGAAGCCAGGAGCCAGGAGCTTCTTCCAGGTCTCCCACACAGGTGCAGGGGCCCAAGGACTTGTACCATCTTCTACTGGTTTCCCAGATTACAGCAGAGAGCTGGATAGGAAGTGAAGCAGAAGGGACTCAAACTGGCACCGATATGGGATGCCGGCACTGCAGGTGGCGGTTCTACCTGCTACACCACAATGCTGGTCCCTATTTAATTTCTTAGTTGTGTAATTTTTTTGTCTTTATCATTTGTAATATTATTCCAATGATCTTTACTGATTTGATAATGTATTTTTTCCTCTCTCACTTGCCTTGCTGCTATATTTTTATCATTTATTATAGAAACAAATTCTAGCTTTTAAATGTTTCTCTTTATTTGTATGTTCTATTCCATCAACATTTTTTTAATCTGAATATTTTTCTTTGTAATTAATTAAATGCAGATTTTTAAAAATTTCTCAAGATCTCAATGATCAAAATTGTAGTCATTTTTTTCTAATATACTAATTTATATAATTAATTTCCCTCTAAGAAAAAGTTTTAGCAACATCTCATTAAATTTATGTTATTTTGAAAATCATCTCGGCCGGCGCCGTGGCTCAATAGGCTAATCCTCTGCCTTGCGGCGCCGGTACACCGGGTTCTAGTCCCGGTTGGGGCGCCAGATTCTGTCCCGGTTGCCCCTCTTCCAGGCCAGCTCTCTGCTGTGGCCAGGGAGTGAGTGGAGGATGGCCCAAGTGCTTGGGTCCTGCACCCCATGGGAGGCCGCGATAAGCACCTGACTCCTGCCTTCAGATCAGCGCGGTGCGCCGGCCGCAGCGCGCTGGCTGCGGCGGCCATTGGAGGGTGAACCAACGGCAAAAGGAAAACCTTTCTCTCTGTCTCTTTCTCTCTCACTGTCCACTCTGCCTGTAAAAAAATAAAAATTTAAAAATTAAAAAAAAAAGAAAATCATCTCATGAAAATGTTTCTGTCACTTCTAATTTAAATTTGTTTTCAACTATTGGTTATTTGGTATTGCATTTTTTAATTTCCAAACACTTTGAAATTTTCTCAGTTATGTTTTTGTTTTAAATCTAGTTTAATCTAGTTTATTTTAAAAGCATGCTCTATATTATTGCAGAATTGTTTCTGTTTGTTTATACTTTCATCCAGTTGTCAAAGTTGTTCTCAATGGGAGAATTGGCCCAATATATGCCACTCTATTAAAACTGAAAGAGAAGCTTACTGAATTTTATGAATTTGATATCAGCATTTCCTTTTTTAACCCACTCTATATTTACAGGACATATTCACCATAATATTCAACAAGTAAAAAGTAGGAAGACCACAGTTCCACAGAAGTATAAATAAAGGCTAAAAATGACAATCATATCCCAAAGTAACCATTTCATTCCTACACATTTTTCTGTATTCTATATTAACTGCCACATATAAGAGAAAATATATGATATTTGTCTTTTTGACACTGGCTTATTTCACAACCCAGATATTCATCAACTGATGAATGGGTAAAGAAAATGTGATGTGGTATATATAAACACTATAGAATACTACTCAGTCATAAGGAAGAATGAAATCCTCCCTTTTGTAACAAAATGGATTCAACTGATATCAACATTAATGTAAAAATGATTTGTATTATGCATTCTGAAGGAGGGTGTTTGCTAGTTTGTGTACTGCCAAAGTCCCTAATACTGCACTGCCACTACTTACGGCACAAAATGTATTGGATGATTTTAAAAAGTCTTGGAAAGGATATGGGCTGTAGAAAGGATTTGGTTCTGATGGGAATATTTTGGATCATCACATTCTACTCCAATATTTGCTTAGTATTATTTTGAGAGCTAACCTAACATTTAATTATACAACACACACACCCTACGTATAATTACAACCTCGGATGTTCATTTAAGTCTCTAAGTTCTATCACCGTTTTCTTGTTCATCATTCTAACTCTTCACTAGCTGTTGCCTCCTCCATGCTAAAAATCAGGTAGAACACAAGTGCCCTTGGAATGCGCACTATTTTCTTGTCCTAGCCTCTCTGTTTGTCTTCCTCAGGACACACTGGATGCCAGTCTACAGAGCTTCCAGCAAGAGAGACTTTCTGAGATCACTGACCTGAAGGACCAACTGGTGTCTGCTGAACACAGCCAGAGCAAAGCCATTGAGGAGCGCCATGCTGCTCTGCTGAGGCGCTGGGAACAATTGCTGGAAGCGTCTGCTGCCCACAGGCAGAGATTACTGGAGAAACAGCTGCCTCTACAGAAGGTAAAAAAAAAAAAAAAAAAAAAAAAAAGGCATAATAGGGCTCTATTTTCTATAAATTAGCCATGAAATAAAGAAATAGACATTGGTAATGCTGTTTGGATAATCCACAGCTGTTTTAGTACACTGAAAAGGATCAGGGAAACATTATAATTGACCAAGATGTAGCTCATTTTTTGTATATTGGTAGTAAGTTTATATGTTTTTGTGTATGTACACACACATATTGTTCAGTTACACACCTGACTTGAGATGGACTCCAAATACATGAAGTGCAAGAGTTGGGTGAGACAGAGGGTGGGAAGTCTCTGTGTATGGTAAAACTGAATCTTACAGGAAGTAATCAAGATTGCTCTTGTATTTTTCTCTAAGTCCAATAAAAAGAACAATGGACGAGTCATAAAATATGCTCTCAATGTTATTGACCTTTCCTAGATGAGAGACCTTGTATATGCCACTTAATATCAGTATTTCCTCCACTTAGGAAATAAGACAGATTACCATCTCCCAAATTTCTTTCTCACTAGTATTTAGAGAAATAACAGATCTTGAAATTCAGTACCAGGATTGGGCATTGTGTTGCTTGGGGTAAGCCATCTTGTGGGATGCCCATATCCTATGTCATCAATGCAGGTTTAAGTCTTGGCTCCTCTGCTTCCAACCTTGTTTCCTGCTAGTGCACCTGGGAAGGTAGTAGGTGGTGGCCCAAGTACTTGTCCTTGCCACCCACATGGGAGATCTGGATGGAGTTCTGGGCTTTTGTCTTTCGATTTGGACAATGAATCAGTAGATAGAAAATTGTTATCTTTCTCTCTCTTCCTTCCCCCTTCTCTGTCTTTCCAATAAATTTTTTTAAAAAAATTAAAAATAATAATTATCATTGCTATTACCTTCCATACAGATAGAAGTGATTCAAATATTCTTTTTAGTAACTGTTGCTAAGGCAATGAATGTTAAACAGAGGTAATTAAGATTAAGTTTATTTTTGGTAAAAATATTTTAATCCATTTTTATAATATATATTTTCCATAAACTTTTTGAAGAATCTTTATATTTCAATGATAAGAAGAAATCAGAATAGTCAGTGAAATGTTAGTGGGCCGTAAGAAGCAATGCATTCAATAACACATTATGATAGGGATTTGATATCAGAAAATAAACAAACAAGTAAAAATCAGTCTAGACCTTTAGTTAATTTCTACTTCATTGAAAGACATAGTACCTGAAGAAATCAATTATAAATGAAAAATTAAATGGGCAACTTTACACATAAATATGCACATACACATAAATCTACATAGACAGCTACTTCAGATTTTTGTTCTACTTTGCTTAATTTTCTTTTTTTTAAAGATTTATTTATTTATTTGAAAGTCAAAGTTACACAGAGAGAAGGAGAGGCAGAGAGAGAAAGAGAGAGAGAGAGGTCCTCCATCCGATGGTTCACTCCCCAATTGGTGGTAATGGCCAGAGTTGCACCAATCCGAAGCCAGGAGTCAGGAGCTTCCTCTGGATCTCACATGCGGGTGCAGGGGCCCAAGGACTCTGGCCATCCTTCACTGCTTTCCCAGACCATAGCAGAGAGCTGGGTTGGAAGCGGAGCAGCTGGGTCTCGAACCGGCGCCCATATGGGATACCTGTACTTCAGGTCATGGCATTAACCTGTTGGGCCATAGTGCTGGCCCCTGCTTAATTTCAAACTACAGATTTTTAAACCTATATTCTGATTATAAAACATTTAGTCAATTTATAATATAGTAAAAATAATATGAACTGCTTTATACATTTTCATACCCTTTCTGTGTAGAGAATGTTAAAATTTTCTCTGTATCACTCTATTTTAGTATAGAGATTGCTGAAATGAGTACAAGGTAGGGTCAGTCAATTTTCCTCCCTCTATCTCCCTTGTTTCAGAATGAAAAATTAATTTTCATAGTTTTTTCCAGATGAATGTTTTCAGATGCACGATCCTCCACCCAATATCTATGATAAATTTTACATATAAAACTATTTTGGTCACCTGCTGTTTGGAATAATCCATGCCATTTTTCTCATTCAGTAATATGAACAATTCACTGGAATTCAGACAATGTACACAATTCCAGATAGCATCAAAGGGATATATAAAGTTATATCTAGGATGTATGTTAGAGAATAGAAAATAGGTGTAAGGACTGGTTTGAAAACTTATGGCCAGGGTCTGCGTTGTGGTGTAGTGAGTAAAGCCACTTCCCTCGACAGCAACATCTCATATGAGTGTCTGCTCCAGATCTTGCTGCTCCATTTCCCATCCAGTTTCCTGCTAATATACCTGGGAAAACATCTGATGATGACCAAGTGCTTGGGCCCCATACTCATGTGGGAGATCTGGTAGAAGCTCCTGGCTCCTGGCTTCAGTTTGGCACAGTCTTGGCTGTTGTGGCCATTTGAGGAGTGAACTAGCAGATGAAAGAACACTTGTGTGTGAGTGTGTGTGTGTGTGTGGTGTATGAGAGACCAAGAGAGAGAGTCTCCTTCTCTCTGCAACTCTATCTTTCAAATAAAAAAATTCAATAGAAAAAAAGAAAGAAAAGCTTGAGGCCTAAGATGAAACCTAAACAGGATTTAAAAGGCAAATAGGAAAATTACTTAGTATAGTCAAAGATGTCAGTGGGACATAGTATGCAGAAGCTTGGAGGACAAAAAAGTGAGTAAAGCGTACAACAGATTTGCTTGTTTGTTTATTCAATTATTTTCCATTAATTGCTTGATAACTACATGCCAGGTAGAACTGGAGCACAAACTTCAAATAAGAAGCCATGCAACTGGAAATTACTCTTGCCATTCTTGAAATTTTAGATCTGAAATTACTTTAAAAAGTCATTCAAAGTCCCCATTTGTAAATGGTGGAAAACGTGACCAATTTCACACAAGAGAAAATGCCATGACTAGGACTTGAACCTCTAACGTAAACACACATCTGCAGATCTTCTGGTCCCCAATGGCTTTAGTTCTGCCCTTTTGGACTTCTGGCCCTTAAATTATTTGAAAATAGTCATTATTTTTACTCTCAGTCTTCTCTTCTTTTGAGGGTTTTTTTTTTTTTATCAGGAAAGACAACGTTGTCTTTGTTTTTTTCCTGCAGGCTGAAGAGCTATTTATGGAATTTGCACACAAGGCTTCAGCTTTTAACAACTGGTGTGAGAATGCTGAGGAGGATCTGTCAGAACCTGTGCACTGTGTCTCTTTGAATGAAATTCGACAGCTGAAGAAGGATCACGAGGATTTCTTGGCCTCTTTAGCTGGAGCTCAAGCAGAATTCAATCATCTGGTGGAACTGGACCAGCAAATTAAGGCTTTAAATGTGCCTACTAGCCCTTATACCTGGCTTACAGTGGAGGTGCTGGAAAAGATCTGGAAGCACCTTCCTGACATCATCAAGGTAAGTTGGGGCACAACAGAGACTTCCTTCAGCCACAGTGAGTGTTCATTATCCGAGGTGAGAGATGTTTGACATAAACAGAGAAAGACAGAGACTATTAATAATTATGTTGAGACAGCAATAATGAACCAGACTTGCTTCAGAAGTTAGGAAATATGTTCTCATGCTTCTGGGTACTGAACAATGATCTGGAGAAAGCTAGCAGAAACTTTAAGAGGTGGCTTAGTAACAAATCATGAAAAGTTCATGAGGCTTGTGTGTGTGTATATGTGTGTATGTGTGTGCATGTGTGTATGTGTGTGCATGTGTGTATGTGTGTATGTATGTGTGTGCTCATACCTTCATATTTCCCCCCTTTGTGTATTTTATACACACCCTCAAAAATGCCATTTTAATGTGTTTATTTTTAATCTTTGTCTGTAGTCACTGAAATTATGAAAAGTAATTTTTAAGTTTAGCCAAGAAAACAATCACTATACTACCACTCTTTTTAGATGACAAGTCTTATTGCTACCTTTCTTTTTAAGACTTGCTTTATGTTCATTTAAATAAATATCACTACTCCTCTCAAAGAAAACTATTGAGAATAGGGGATATTTACCTTTGTTACTAGCTTACTTGTTACTGGGCTTGATCTTAGATACCCTTCTGAGTTTTTATTGGAAGTGATAATGAGCCATTCACATTTTGGAGGTGAGAATTGGTGGCCTAGAAGAAATATAAGTGCATAAGCATATGGAAGGTGGACAGCAAGTCTAGAAAAAAAGATTCTTATGTAGCAAAGAAAGGCTTTCAAACTGAATCCCTCTGTCTGTGGTTTGGGATTTTAGGAACGGGAGCAGGAGTTGCAAAAGGAAGAAGAAAGACAGGTCAAGAATTTTGAGATGTGCCAAGAGTTTGAACAGAATGCCAGTGCCTTTCTTCAGTGGATCCTGGAGACCAGGTGCACTGTTTTATCTCCAAACCTATGACTCTATGACACACATACCATTTGATGTAGGAGTGAAACATGTGTCTGAAGGGGAGAGAAAAGACTTTAACAGAAAAAACTGTGTCCTAAAATCACGACATTGAGTCTGTGCATTTGGAATTGACTAATGTCTGAAACAATCCTTGCAAAAATTAAGAAATAAGAATTTTATCCTGCTGCCTACAGTGTACCCTTCTGCTTTTTCTCCTTGATAGTCTCACCTTTCTTCCTATTGCCTGTAATTACTGACCAAATAACAACAACCCTGTAAGTTTACAGGCCACATTGCATTTTACAAATAACTTCCATATCCATTAAATCACTTAACTTTGAGAGCAACCTTGAGAAGTATATAGAGCAGATCTTATTGCATATGTTTCCAAATGTGGGATGGAATTTAAGTAGATAAATTAACTTGTTGAAGGTCATATATTTTGTATTTGTTGGCACAATCAGAAGCAGCTCTTGCTGTGAACACCAAATAGGAAGTTATTATGCTGCCTGCCTACTTCAGCTGTAATGATAATCAAGTGTGATAATATATGCCAATTGCATTTATTAAATCTACAGTGTTCTCTACATGAAGATAGCATTTGTCAGATACTCTGGGGTAAATGACCTGGAAAAAGAACAGATGGAGAAAATGTAATATGTTAGTATAAATGATCAAAGTTTATAGTCTATATCCAGCAGGTGAATCAGAATTGTGCTGTGAGGCTTAAAGTACTCATTTACACAATCCATGATATACAAGCAAACTTCAAAATGTTGTTGGGAAATTAAATTAAAATAAAAGCTTATTTTGATGCTAAAATTTTACATTCATGATTGCTTTTTCATAATACGCATTTCCCCATTTTTTAGAAGACCCCCACATATGTATAGATTTTTTAAAAATTTTCCTTTTAATTCTATCTTCAGTGAACTTTTTGAAGTATGCTGGTATATTGTTCCTACATACTCACTGATGTGGATGAATCAGACAATAACCAAAAAAAAAAAAATTGCCCCATGTCTGAAAAGCATATCCCTTGCTCTATACTCCGTTCTCACACAGGCAGCTTCAAAGACCATCCTGAGATTCTCAGAATAGAAAATATTTTGGAAAGAGATGGTAGACAGATTCATCTTTATCACTACAAAGGATTTAGAATGTTTCATGTGTCTAAGGAAATAACATTGTTGGAGTAATCCATACTAACTTATGATTTTCCTTTTCTCTCTTCCAATTCCTGTTCCGGGCCTCCACTTAGAGCTTATTTTCTGGATGGGTCAGTAGTTTATGTTATTATGTTTTTTTATTATGTTATTATTATGTTATATTATGTTATTATGTTTTATTATGTTATATTATATTAGTCATGAGAAATTTGTATTCCCTGATGATCTAATGGTACTTAAGTAAGACTATGGATAAAGGAGGGTTCATTGTGATTTCATTCTTCTCCTAGACTATACGAGACAGAATCTGAGCTACATTGCATGAGTGTGTATTTGAGAATAGAAAAATAGAAGGGATATATGGGAGGCTTCTCCTAGTCAGAGCAGGACTGAGTCAGGCCCCACTTCTCTCTCGCCAATCTGGCAAGGTTGCTGAGAGGGGGGTTTGATTATAAAAAATTGGCTTTGAGAAACTTCTGATTATAGAGTCCCTACATGCTAGGAGAAGCAGAAGCAGACAAGTATAGGGACTTTAAGTCAATATGTCTGTATGAAATACTGACTTACAATCTTATAAATAATGTTTTCATTTGGTTCTTAATTAGATCTTTGCTAAAAGACACAGGAACTCTGGAATCCCAGTTGGAAGCAAATAAGGTAAGTATTATTTGTTCACTAACTAAGGCTATTTCCAGAATTATAAAGACAGCAAGAAAAAAACAATTAAAGGGAACCCTGGTGACTCATGTAAGTACCACCTCGAGTCCAAAGCTATGGCTGTAGTGTAAGACCTGCCATAAGTTTGCATTCTACCTATGTGAAACTGTTTTGTGGTTATGGATCTCAGTTTGCTTGAATCTCTGAAATTCAACTTCTGTATATAAACGATGGAATTAATAATACCTACATTCTAAAGTTACATAACGATTAAGTAAAGAAGCAAATGTAAAACCTGTTAGTCTATAACCTGGTACACTGACAAATATGTTATTTGATATGGTATGATGAAGAAATTGAATCTAGATAATCTTCCCACAGTCAAGTGTAACAGTAGGCCACAATATGTTTTTCAACCCTGACTTAATTATTGTCTGCCCCAGCAAAAAATTAAATTAAAATTCTCCCTAATGATGTCAAGTAGGCATGTGTGGAGACCCACAAGCCTGGTAACAGGGAAGACATTTTCATCACCATCCATACCATCATTAGAACCAATGTGTTCCTTCTTTTCTTGGGGAATAGCATCCCTTCATTCAGAAAGCATGGATAAAATGCAGAAATTTGAGATATATTGTGCACCTATGACAGGGGCAGTCTGTATACATCTGCCCAAACTGATGAAGGAGGTCTCAGAGTGAGCCCTTGGGAGCTTAAATGAGTCTGAGACCTCAGCCACAATCAATAGTGCATGTAATTCACAATGGTGATCATGGAGAGCTGATAATGCATGAATCCTGGAAATCTGACTCTTCTTTATCCATCATATCTAAATACTAACTCTTCATATTACAGAATACCAGAATAACGGGAGTCATCTCACTGTGACTTCCCATTATAAGTGAGAATTACACGTATGGCTTTTTTGAGTAGTTCATTTTTTCACTGAAAACGGAAGAGCCTTGAAATATAATTGAAAAGGGGTATTTAAAGGAAACCCACATACATCAACCTCTGCACACAATTCCAGGTTTGAGATAGGTGATAATTTGTCTTTGTTTTTTTCCAGAGGAAACAGAAAGAGATTCAGGCAATGAAGCGTCAGCTGACAAAGATTGAGGATCTAGGGGACAATTTGGAAGAGGCGCTAATCCTTGACATCAAATATAGCACCATTGGACTGGCACAGCAGTGGGACCAACTGCACCAGCTTGGGATGCGGATGCAACACAACCTGGAACAACAGATCCAAGCCAAGTATGGAGGAACTAAGATGAGATCAGGGAAGAGTGAAAGTGGTATTAGGTGTCAGGAGCTTAGCTAAGGGCTGCAGCTGGGGTGCCAGATACTAGCTGCTCCAGAGACAGTACTCTTGCCTCTCCAGGACCTGTGTTCTCTCTCTTTACTCCACCACATTATGTCTCCGTCTCTTTCGGCTGAAGTCTAACAGAAACTAAATGACAGTATCCCCACACTCTTGGGTTTGTTGATCCTTTTCTGTATAACTAAATCCTGCATCTCTTTCTTAGAGTACCTTCATTGTTTTATGTGATATCTCAGAAGGCAACTCCTTTGGTAAAATCCCATGCAATATACAATGTCCAGAATGAAAGAAATATTCAAAATGTGGTCTAAAAGAATGGAAATTCATATCTTTCTGGGTTAATTATATCAAAGTAGTGTTAGAGGTCAACAGTTTTTAAAAAAAGCAACACTTTTCTATAAATCAAGGATTGGCAAACTACCTATAAAGGGCCCAGCAATAAATGATGCAGACACTGTGAGTCATTAACTTATATTGTAGCTTTTTAGCTCTACCCTCTGGTATTGTACTGAAAAAGCAGCCATAGAAATATCTTAAGTGAATGAGCATGACATCTAACAGTAAGACATTATGGACAATGAAATATAAATCTCATGTGATTTTCATAAGATATTGGATAATTTTCATCCATATAGAATGTAAAAATCATGTTTGGATCCTGGAGTTTGCAAAAACAGATGGCAGGATGGATTTGGCCCATGGAGCATAGTTAACCAACCACTGATTTTGAGACTCAACATTGTCCTTAAAAATTTTCCATCTCTCTCTCTCTCTCTCTCTCTCTCTCTCTCTCTCTCTCTCTCGTATCTTTTTCCATTATTTTATTTTGGGGGTTAATTCATAGTTTTTTTTTTTCCTTTCAGAGACACCATAGGTGTGAGTGAGGAGACATTGAAGGAGTTTAGTACAACCTATAAGTGAGTATAAACTCATAGTTGATTGTTCATTGTTTTCTAGACTATTCAGAATGAGTCTACAAACCACTAATATTCTTCTCCCTTTGTGTGGCTTGGCACAATCCTAATTGAAGCTCCAAATCTGCTAATTAGCTTCAGTCACGACTCTCAATATATGTATGAGATTCCTGATCTTTAAAAATTACACCACTCTCATGCTTAATGTTTTGTGCTTTTTCTTCAATCATTAGGTTAAAAACAAAAACAGAGATACAGATAGGCTCTCTACTCAATTCTCTGACAATTAATGAAGCTCTAGGTGATGCAAAGAAAACTTTTTGCTTTTTGTTTAAATCTGATTCTCTATGGAGCTTGATGAATTATTTTCATTCTTCAGACACTTTGATGAGAATTTGACAGGAAGATTAACTCACAAAGAATTCCGGTCCTGCCTGAGAGGACTCAATTACTACTTACCCATGGTGGAAGAGGATGAACCTGAGCCCAAGTTTGAGAAGTTCCTGGATGCTGTGGATCCAGGGAGGTAAGAGGAGGTCCAAGGACCAGACTTGTATGTGAGTTCTTAGGGAAATATGGGTCAACACATGAGGATGGGACTATTTGTTGTGTGCTTGTAGGAATGTGACTGAGTCATAGAGGAATCGAGTTAAAATGGAGACTAAATCATGCTAATACCAAGGACCAAAGATCAGAAAATTTTTAAGTGCCTGGGGATAGCTGCTGATCAGATATTCTAAAACCTTATGGATAATGAAGCTGAAGGATACATTTGGAAATAGAATCTGGAGCTTAGAGATCAATGCTTATTTGGCTATTAGAAATTGAGAGAGTGTAGCATTAAATGGAGAGATGAGCCATTGTCTGAAGCAACTTGATTAAAAGAACTCTTGCACATTTTAGTTTATCTCAGTCTCTGGGACACTAACTAGGATGAGAAAGGGACCTCTCTTTTGTCTCTGTCTTGATAAGGCAGAGCTCCTGGTCTGTTTTTCCCACAGGAAGGGATACGTGTCACTGGAAGACTATACATCATTCCTGATTGACAAGGAATCAGAGAACATAAAGTCCAGTGATGAAATAGAGAACTCTTTCCACGCCCTGGCAGAAGGCAAAGCCTACATTACCAAAGATGACATGAAGCAGGTCAGTCTCCAGTCACTTCCTACCCAGTGTAATCATCCTAATCTAGGCTCTGTTGGTCGCAGGCTTGGTTGCCTACTTTGAAGACACCCACTCACCAGCTCACCCATTTTTGCCATCAGACCTTCTTTTGAGCAAGATATCATTTTCTTTAGTCACCATTTCAAAAAATTATGGTGGTTCTCTACTTTCTGTCAGTCCAAAACTTCTGACTCATTTTTAAGGTAATTTCTTATCCTTTCTATATAATAAGACAACTTTAGGGAATGAGATAAATGAAATAGTTGAAGTGAATGAATTCTTAAAGAAAGAATGGAGTTGAAAAGTTGCTCTTTATTAGAAATCCTACATTTTTGAGAAAAAAAGTATGAAAGGAACATGACTCGATTCTCCTTTAAAAGATGTTCAACCTTCTGTGTTTAGAGCACACAGTATCCCAAGGAACCAGCTATTTTGAATTTCTTTAATTTTTTTTAATCTTTATGTTTTTCAGGCCCTAACTCCAGAACAAGTGTCATTTTGTACCATACATATGCAGCAATATATGGACCCACAGGGTCGAAGCCATCCTGCTGGTTATGACTATGTTGGCTTCACCAATTCCTACTTCGGCAACTCATAAACAGCTCTTGGTTCATCATAAAAATTCTTGGCGTGATGGGAAGTATTGGGGAATATAAGGGACAGGGAAGTGGGGAGGGTAAAAAGATGGTTGTGCTTGCGTTGTGTGTGTGTGTGTGTGTGTGTGTGTGACAGTAACTGCACTACCTTAAACAAATTTCAAGTTTAAGAGCCATAAGGGGTTAATAGAGGTAGAGTAATGGAATTTGTGGGCTTATCTTATGTGCAGCTTGTTACTCTGAACAGATGCCAAGGCCTCTATAATTAATTGTTGTATTCTGCATATCTTCATCATTTGGTTTGGTTTTGATTATAGAATAATATATTTCTATAAAAATAAAAGTATTTCTTTTAATAAGGCAAAGATAAATAAAATATTTCCGATCCAAGTGAATGTGCATATTTTTGAGAACTGGATTTTTATCTAAATATGAACATCTGATTTTGGTGTTTGGCATAGTGAATTAAATCAGGATACCTGCATCCTATACCTGAGTGCCTCGGTTTGAGCCCTGGCTCCACTATCCCTTCCTACATCCTCCTAATGTGCTTCCCTGGAAGCAGCAGATGACGGCTCAAGTACTTGCTTTCTTGCTACCCATCTGCAAGATTTGGATTGAGTTCCAGGCTGCTGGCTTTGGCCTGGATCAGTCCTGACTGTTCTGTAATTTGGGGGACAAACCAGTGGAAAGGATATCTCTCATTGTTTGTCTCTTTTTAACTTTGAAATAAAATAAATGAATAAAAAATCTGAACAGTTAACTGTGCTGTAAAGAAGGATGATGATAGAATAGACAAATAAAACCTATGATTATTAAAGACAAATTCTTATTGGCTTTGGATTGTGTTTTAATTCTTACATTTGAAAATCAAGATACTTGATATTCTGGAGAATGTAATGATTTATTTTATAATATTGAACCACATGAAGATCAGCATAACACCTATTTTCTAAACATGTCCCCTAACATATTTCACCATTTTTGCTTTTTAAAAGTAACCTTGGCCGGCGCCGCGGCTCACTAGGCTAATCCTCTGCCTGTTGCGCCAGTACTCTGGGTTCTAGTCCTGGTTGGGGCGCCGGTTCTGTCCTGGTTGCTCCTCTTCCAGTACAGCTCTCTGCTGTGGCCTGGGAAGGCAGTGGAGGATGGCCCAAGTGCTTGGGCCCTTCACCTGCATGGGAGACCAGGAGGAAGCACCTGGCTCCTGGCTTCGGATTGGTGCAGCACGCTGGCCGTAGCAGCCATTTGGGGGATGAGCCAACGGAAGGAAGACCTTTCTCTCTGTCTCTCTCTCTCACTGTCTAACTGTGCCTGTCAAAAAAAAAAAAAAAAAAAAAAAAAAAAAAAAAAAAGAAGTAACCTTATGCTTCCAGAATGACAAAATTCCAATATGGCATGACTTCCTCCTTTCCTCTAAATCTCTGAATTTCCTCTTAAGTGTTAATATGATAAAAAGAACATTCCTTTTGATTTACTTTCATCTCCCACTGAAATAGGAGTCAGTTGAATTGTTTATAACATTAAGAATTAAGAAAAAAACAAGAGGTGGTGCTGTTTCCAAGAATTTTCAGGCCAGGTTTGGTCTGAATAGGTTTGAACGCCAATACTCTGACCCACCTTATAAAATGTAATGGTGTCATTTGCCATCAAGAATTCTTAAGTAATTCCTTTGCCTTATGTAAAACTGCTTGTATATTATACAATCTATGAATTTTGACACTTGGTTACTATATTAATTCCTTTTTCTCAGCCTGGAAATTACACTTCCTTAGTCTAGGGACAAATTTACTCACAGATATATTTAAGCAAATTTTGGTTAAAACTAAAGTTATCTTTATTGCTAAGAATTTGTAACTATTTTATTGATTTTTGTGTAAACAAATGCCAAGGAATATAACCATCAAAAAGTATTTTGCAAATGAATATTCACAAATCTCTTAATTGTCTTATTATAAGTTACCAAAAATGTTTAAAGATAGAAAAATAATATAATCCAATAGGCCAACAGATTGTGTCAGGCATTTGGTCTGTGGTGAAGATTCTCATGTCCAATATCAAAATGCCTGGGTTCAATACCCACCTCAAGCTCTTGGCCAACTTCCTGCTAAGGCATACCCTGGGAGTAATGGTAATGACTCAAGTAATTTTATTTCTATTGCCTATATGAGTTAGTTCCTCACTCCTGGATAAGCCTGCCCCAATCTTGCCTGCTCTGGCTATTGGGGAAGTAAACCAATGGATGAATGCTTGCTCTCCCCCCCTTCTTTCTCTCTCCTCTCTCTCTGACATTCAAATAAATTAAAAGATTCAAAATTATTTAGTATCAATATCACACTTGCCATATTTGGAAAATACAAAAATAGTAAAACAAGACCAAAAAAAAAAAAAAAAGAAGAAGAAGAAAAGAAAAACAAGTCCAGAACACAAAGGCATAAGTGGTTCTATTACCTGTTCCCACTTCAACCCTACCAAGTCTTTTCAAAGTCCAAATAACATATTTAGGTATGGAATGGATATAAAAAATTTATAGCAAAGGACAATTAACATCTCCTTATAAAAAAAGATTGAGTAATATAAAGGCTAGAATGGCAGTATTTATCTGAAGAAGCAATGAAATTAATATAACAAGAGAAATTGTCAGTGCTCATTCAGCACCTTCTGAAATCACATCTAACAACCCATGCTCTCCAACAGGACATGGCGATCTCATAGCACACATAACGTAGTAGGGGATTACGAATATTCAATGTATAATACATAACAAGTAGAACTTACATCACATTTTCTTTTAACCTCTTTCTTACTACTCTTTCTCATCTTTTTACTTGAAATTGAAACTTTGTTTTATTCTTGCTGAATGTCTTTACAATTACAGATTGGACACTGCCCCTGAGTCCCAGTATTATGACTGCATGCCTGATTTTTGTTGTCCATGATTCCTGCTTTTTGTTTGCTTTCCATAGTTCTTCTGCTTCTAAGAGAACACTCTGTATTATCTCTGATTCCATCTGATTCTACAGCTACTTATAGCCTGATACATTTTCCCATAGTTAATCCTCTTGATCTCTGGGATCTAGATATACCCCTTTCTTTTCCATTCAGACACATACCAGGTGACAGAACTTTATTTATTTTTTTGTCCAGCTATATCATGAAACATAAGGCACTTTTTCTTCTGATATGTAAGTAACAAATTATTCTAGTTCAAACTTAGCATGTCAGCTTGATATTGTCACATCAGTTCAGTTTTTCTATAGTGAGCTTAAATTTTATTTTTGATATAACAGGAAAATTGTGTAAGTATATGTTTTCATGTTTGTAAAGCACTATTTTTCAAATGAGCATTTGTGGATATTTGCTTAAGCTGTATTCTATTATAGTCCAGTATAATTTTCTTTTGAAAATGTGTCAGTTACTCAGTGAAAAACATTTCAAATATTTTTTAAAAATAAAGCTAAATTATAGTGTGTAAGACAACAACTTCTGTGATAAAACTATAAAGAATAGAAGGAAAATGGTATGAAAATCAACTTAGAGGTTAATTTTAGGATTGGGATGGAACCGATTGCAGGCTTCTGAGGTAAATGGCAGTTATTTTTCTTTATTGAAATGGTAATTAATTTTATATTAACTTGATAGTACTCTATTGAGACTATGTCATATTTTACAATTAAAATTGTTAAAAATAAACTTTAAAAAGAAATATATGGGCCAGCGCCGCGGCTCACTAGGCTAATCCTCCACCTTGTGGCGTGGGCACACCGGGTTCTAGTCCTGGTCGGGGCACCGATCCTGTCCCAGTTGCCCCTCTTCCAGGCCAGCTCTCTGCTGTGGCCAGGGAGTGCAGTGGAGGATGGCCCAAGTCCTTGGGCCCTGCACCCCATGGGAGACCAGGAGAAGCACCAGGCTCCTGCCATCGGATCAGCGCGGTGCGCCAGCTGCAGCGCGCCAGCCGTGGCGGCCATTGGAGGGTGAACCAACGGCAAAAAGGAAGACCTTTCTGTCTCTCTCTCACTGTCCACTCTGCCTGTCAAAAAAAAAAAAAAAAAAAGAAATATATGTTAGACACTGTTGACTCTGGTTCTGGCTTCGAACATCAGCATGGCAAAAAATAGGGTACCTTAAGGTGACAGTGTTTAGAAACTCTAAATAATAATAGGCGTTCATGGTGAATTCCTAGTACGTAAGCTGACTGTGTTCTGAAGACTATATTAATGTTTATCAAAAGCCCCATCAAGTAGACACTCTTTTCATTCAACCCTACAATTGAGAAAATGGAGGAACTTATCCCCTGGCTATATATGTAACAACTGGCAGGACTTGGCGTTTAACTCAACACATTTGACTTCAGAGACTCTGGTAGTAACTGGGTCTTTCTGTGAATTGAGGGTATGTGATCACATTCAAATCAGGAGACTTCTGGAAAAAGAGTGTGTCCTTTGTAAGCATACAGTCAAATCTTTAATCAAGGGAGGGAATTTGAATCATTTAGGGAAATTTTGTAGACTATCTTCGTTGTCTCCACCCCAGAGCAGTAATCTGAAATTCTATAAGGATGGATACATTGAATATCCATCCTGAGAAAGCATTCCAAATAGATCTATATACTTCCATACTTAAGACTAGTACATTTGGATGTTAGGTTATCCTTTGACTATTACTTAGAAATTCGTGGAACACTTGTACTCGCCATTGGTTAGTGGGCACCTAAGGAATTTATGCTGGGTGAACGGAAGAGGCTGTAAAGATCAATTTGCTCAAACAGCTTGCACGTAATGGGGGTTGGCCTCCAGCTTATAGTGAAATTGATCATAAAGTATATGGCCCATCCTATACTCAGGCCCTTTCTGCCTTCCAACTTTCTCTGTTCTTCAGATCAGGTCTCTTTCTTCCCACGTCTGGTTTTCATTATATTCTATCTAGAGAACATGGAAACATGAATTCCATTGAGAGAAAAAATATTGTCTCAGCCTAAATTCTTCCCTTGTCTCTCGTATCATGCCCTACTTCCAATTCATTGCTACATTATATGGATCTTACCTTTCAAAATCTCAGGTTTGTAGTTTCTTTCAGTTTTCAGCATCCTATCCACATGCAGGCCACATTGCCTTCTGGTAGGATGACAGCAATCCATTTGCTACCAATCTCCTTGCTTCTGGTTTTTCCCTGCTAAAGTTCTCATCCTTTCCATTTCTTAGTTTATCTTCCTAAATCTGTTTCCAGATGTCACTTCACTCTATTCTGAAAAGTTCACTGTGCTCTGTCCCCATTGCTGAAATCATTATGTCAAAAGCAAGGTGTTCAAACTGTTGCCCATACCCAAAAAACAAGCTCACTTTTCATCATCATCTACAAGGATTCCATCACCTCTTCACAAGTCACTACTTTCTGAAACTGGCCTACGATGTCTTATCAACCAGCCATTGGCTATTCTGTTCTCTCTTCTTCAAATGTCCTTTCTCCTTACTCAGTGCATTCAAAACTCACTCATATTTTAGAAACAAGTTCAAGTACTACCTTAGGCATGAAGCCTTATCTGATCCTCCAGCCATAGTACCTCTCCCTAAATTAAAGGTCAATCTCTCTTTCCTTATATTAATTATGACAGCTGACATTTATTAGAAGATTGTTATGGCTGAAGAATTAAAATCTGTTAATGCATGATCCTATTTATCTACCAACATACAATTATGATGTTACACCCATTTTACAAATGCCAACTCTGAAGTTCTTAAAAGTTAAATGAATTACTCAGAGTTGCATTCCTAGAAATCTGAAGAGTTTGCACCCAAACTCCTCTCTAACAATGTCTGACATATATGACACATTGTGGAAAGAAATTTGGAAGAATAAACAAATAAACAAATTCAAAGGATATTACTGGGGCTGGCATTGTGGTGTAGTGGGTAAAGATGCTGCCTGCAGTGCCTACATCCCATTGGACGCCAGTCTGAATCCTGGCTGCTCCACTTCCAATCCAGCTCTCTGCTATGGCACAGGAAAGCAGAAGATGGCCCATGTCCTTGGGCCCCTGTATCTGCATTGGAGACCTGGAAGAAGCTCCTGGCTCCTGCCTTTGGTTTGGGCAGTTCTCACAGTTGCAGCCATCTGGGGCGTGAACCAGTGCATGGAAATCCTCTGTCTGCCTCTGCCTCTCTCTAACTCCATCTTTCAAATAAATAAAGAAATCATTAAAGAAAAGGGATATTATCCAGTTTGGGAATTATGCAAGTGGGGATGTTCTTGACATCCAAGATTATGAGGTGTTTAGAAAGTATCACCAGTTATCAGGAAAAACAGAAAACATTAATAAATATATTATCTGAAATATGAGCGGTCCAACATGGATAAGCAATCGAAACAAAGAGAAGAAAATCATAATGAATCAGAAATAGATGAAAAAACATCTAGTGAGAGAAACAATAATCTACATGTTCATTTCATGATGCATTAGACTAATTTGTCAAAATGATATTCATTGAATTTAAGATCTTGAAATAATATTACAGGTCAAATAGTCTCATTATACAATGATTCAAAAATCTCTACAGTAACCATAATAAAGCTCCTGTCAGCCCTGCCTTAAACTTGAACACTCCAAACTTTGTTGCTTTGTCAAATTCCATTTAAAAATATTGTAATGATTTTAATGCATTTCAAAAACTGAAATCTTAATAGTTTTTAGATGCTGGGGTGGTGTCTTTGATGCTGAAAACAAACATTCAGATTTTGACCTCATTGTGCTATGAACACAGTAAGAAGCCCTGCCTCTGATCCCCTGCAGCCTGGGGGAAAAGCAGGAAGCAGGATGGGGCTCATGAAGGTTCTTTCAAGAACCTCGAGTGTCAGCTTTGGCCTGAGTCCTTGAATATCTGGCCTCAGTTTCTGGTCTATGACCATTCTACAAAGAAAGCAGTGTCCCTTTGGGCTAACCTTCATCCTTTTCCTAGCAAGCTCCCTCGGAAGGCATTTCTCATAGCTGCCTGCACAGCCCGATTCCTTAGACTATACACAATGGGGTTGAGGAGAGGGGTCACCACAGTGTAGGTAACAGCAATCAGCTGATCTCGCTCAAGGGAGTAGCTGGCTTTGGGCCTCAAGTACATGAAGGAGGCACAGCCATAGTGAATAACGACCACAGTGAGGTGTGAGGCACAGGTGGAGAAGGCCTTCTTCTGTCCTGCTGCAGAAGGAATCCTCAGGATGGCTGCCAGGATGTAGGTGTAGGAGATGGTGATGAAGAAGAAGGAGATCAAGAGCACCAACAGGCTGAGGATAAGAATCCCGAGCTCACTGAGACCAGTATCCCCACAGGCGAGGCTCAATACTGGAGGTGTATCACAAAAAAAGTGCTGAATCTCATGGGAGCTGCAGAATGATAGGCGGAAAATGACCAGTGTCATTCCCAACCCAAAAAAGTATCCACTTACAAAAGAAATACTGATCAATTGGGCACAGATAGTGGGACTCATACGGCTGGCATAGTGTAGTGGGGCACAGATGGCCACATACCTGTCAAAGCCCATGACAGCCAGAAGGAAGCAGTTGGTACAGGCCCATGAGGCAGAGAAGAACATCTGGGTAGCGCAGCCCACATACGAGATAGCCTGGACCCTCAGAGCCAGGCCCACAAGCATCCTGGGTATGATGCCCAACGTGTAGCAGGTCTCAGAGAAGGACAAGAATGAAAGGAAGAGATACATTGGTGTGTGTAGATGAGTATCCAGCCTGATGACTATGATAATGAAGACATTGCTGGTCAAGGTGATGAGATACAGTGAGAGGAACAAGGCAAAGAGCAGTAGTTGCAGGTCTCCAAAGCTGGAGAAGCCAAGCAAGACGAAGCCCTTCCAACAAGTTGCATTGGTGTGCCCCATTCTGAATGAGGTCCCTGGTAGACTGGCTGATTCCTGCCACGTTGACAGTAGATATGTAGCTTCTTTAAAATGCAGGATGAGATGGGTTCTCTTTACCTTGTGCCTGTTGTAACTTGAAAAGGAAGCCTTGATTTAGAATGCAAACCTTAGAAAGGTATTTGTTATATTAGATACAAGTGAGGATCCAACTTGACATGAATGTATGCACATATACGTAGACAAAAGTACACAATCATTGCACATATTCATGTATAAATATTTGTACATTATATATGACTGTATACACAAATGTATACATACATAGACACAGGAGCATATAAAATACAATTATAGATATGTCATATAAAAACTACTTAGTGCACATTTTCCATTGCTGATCATATCCAAGTTATATCAGGCATGGATATTGTGTAACAAATCCATATCTATTTGGATACACACCAATTTATAGGGCCATTTTCTACATATATGTTAATACTGATCTTCTGGGTACATTTTCATTTAAGAATATATTAGTGGATATGTATACATTGCCTATAAGAATTTAGGGTGTAGGTAAGATCTTGATGAATATTATTTTATAGATTATGCAACAAAGGCCAAGAGAAGTGACTTTCTAAAATCCATGCAGGATTGAGACTAGAGAATAAGTATGATGAGTCTAAATCTAACATTACTTACCTCATACAATTATTGTTTTCCTCAAACATTATTGGACTCTAGTTCATAGGATTATAGACTAAGGCGCCAACATTGTGATGCAATGGGTTAAAGCACCAGCCTGCAGCAACAGCATCCCATATGAGTGCCAGTTCAAGTCCTGGCTACTCCAGTTTTGATCCAACTCCATATTAATGCACCCTGGAAAGCGGCAGAAGACGGCCCAAGGGCTTGGGCACCTACATCCACATGGGAGACCCCAAAGAAGCTCCTAGCTCCTGGCTTGGAAACGGCTCCACTCCAGATGTTGTGGCCATATGGGGAGTGAACCAGCAGATGGAAGACATCTATCCACTGTTTCTACTTCTTTTTGTAACACTGTCTTTCAAATAAATACAATTTTAAATAAAGAATATAGACTAAGAAACATTTTGTTTTAACAGTAGTCATTTGTTTCTAAGCAATCATTTGTTTCTACCCAATCTGTCCCCCAAGTCATGTTACCCTTTCAAGGTTCCTAGGGCAGATTAGGGCAGGCTTTTTTTCCCCATATTTGCTGAGCACTGAAGGAAAAAGTGGGCTTAGAGAAGGCTGTGCATCAGAAATCTCTCAACCCAAATATCAGCCATCAGGCTCTACTGCCTTCCCAGAACATCTGCTGTGAACCAAATCATGGGAGAGTTTAGGCAACAGGAGATTCCCCACTCACCTCAAGAGGGTCACAGCGAGAGCAAATTCTGCCTTTCAGCAACCATGCAACCAACTGCCTCCCAGCAGGTGAGCCTGCAGCAGAAAGACCTGAGATTCACTTCAGAAACTCCTTTTCCAAGCAAAGTGATATCCCTAACTGACTGCAAGAAGCCTCCTTCCGCACCTCTAGCCCCAAGTGCTGAAACATATTTGCTTCCATCAGATCGTGTCTCTGAGGATTCCCCCATCCCAGTGGATTCTGATTTAGGAAGTACATCTAATTATACTTCTCAACATTAGTTGTTGACCTCCTTTGGGGGAAAGTAGAACAGGGAATATGAAGAAAGAGATGATAAGATCATTATTGAAGCAATAATTTGTGTATGTACTATGAACTAAATATTATTATTTTCACACAACAAATTTCTTAAAACCTACAAGAAACTGGTGAAGTAGAGTTGATAGCAAACTCAGTCTATAAAATTGAAATGACCAGTCCAAAGCTATAGAATTCAGAGTTTATGCCTTTAAATTCTCACTAAAAGATGCATCATTTAAAAGATGAAAATTAACAGGAATCCACCTTTTCCTTATTGTTGTCTCAAAAGTTGATACTACAAGTACTTCAGATATATCTGCCCAGATTCCAAGTAATTCTAAAGGATATCATAATTTCTCCCATGGTCAATTTCTTTCTGTATTCTCATCTATTTACTCTAATTTTTGCAAGTGCACCTTTTTAAAAAAGCAAGTTGACCTTATTTTCATTTTTTTCTTTTTCCATAATGCTTCAATATTGGCACCCAGATTTGTAAACTGCTTTCCAAGCTGAGATTTTCCTGAAACATGGAAATATGTCAAAAGTAAACCAAAGTTAATCAGTTATCTTAACTTGTTTCTTCAGTATACTAATGTCCATATTTGCACCTCCAGTATACATCTTTACTCATTCACTGATTCAACAGAGACAATAATGGGACCGGTGCTGTGACATAGAGGTTAAAGCCATTGTCTGTGGCACCAGCATCTCATATGGGCACCAGGTTGAGTCTCTGCTGCTCCAATTCCAATCCAGCTCCCTGCTAATGTGCCTGGGAAAGCAGCAGAGAATGAATCAAGTTCTTAGACCCCTGTACCCATGTGGGAAACCAGGAAGAAGCTCCTGGCTCCTGGTTCCTGGCTTCAGATCAGCTAGCTCTGGCCATTGCAACCGTTTGGAGAGTGAACCAGTGGGTGGAAGACCTCTCTCTCTCTCTCTCTCTCACTGTTATTCCCTCTCTGTAACTCTGACTTTCAAATAAATAAATAAACCTTTAAAAATTAATGATTGATAGTATTATTCAACATCACATATTGGCTAAATGTAATAGAATGATTAAGGATTATTATCATTGCTTTTCAGGTAAGGAAACTGAGGTATGGAAAAAGTATTAACTTATATAAGACAACAAAACCTACTTTACAGTGCAAGTAAACTCAAGAACTCTTTCTTTTAATTTCCGTATTATCCCTGATTTGCATTGGTTAAGAGGATCAAAAAGATGAATGATATATGGAAATGAGTATAGTCTTAGCAATAATTATTATCTCAGAAACTTTTTGCACTACTATTTTAGTTGCTGATCTATGAAATACAGCATGCATTTTTAACAATCTACTTAAATAATTTTGAATTTCTTCCAGTAAAATGAAGACTATTTGAGATGGAAAAATTTCAGTTATGCCAAACCACTGATGCACTGTCAATTTTTTTTTAAAAAAAATATATGCTATTAAGAATGAACTAAGAGGGAAAGTGTATATGTGCATAATATTTTGTATTTAACCAACATTAAATATTTTCAGTGCTCTCCATTCTTTTCTCTTATCTGAGTTACCATCAGTTCACTTTTCTTCAACCTGGATGACTTTACTTAGTATCTCTTACAGTGCAGATTTACAATCAACATATTTTATCTCTATTTATTTATTTACCTAATATTTATTAAATCTTTTATTGTTTATTTGAAAGTGTTTTTATTTTTCCTTTATTTGTGAAATGTAGTTTACTGGATATAAAATTATTTTTCAACAGCTGTTTTTCACTTTTCAATATGCATCTTCAGTGCATCTGTTTTTGAAATTTTTGGTAATAGTGCTGACATTAATTGCTTCATTATTTCACTCCATGTCATATATAATTACTCATTTGCTATTTCAGTAGGTTTTCTTTACTCTCAGCTGTGTTTCACCATAATGTTTTTGAGTGCGATTTTTGTGCTTCTCTCAGTTTTGGTTTGCTAAATATCTTGAATTAGTAATTTAAATTCACCACAAAATATGAGAAATTGTCAACTATTACTTCTTCAGATGTTTTCCTTCCTGTTTTTTTTCCTGTATCCTTCTGAGATTCTGATTATTATGTTGGAATACTTGATACTATCTTATAATTCCTGATATTCTTGCAAAAGAATCAAGGAATTTATTCATTTTATGTGTAACTGCTGTTGTGGGTTCAGATTCACCTGTTCTTTTTCCACATCCAGTCAGCTGATTAGCTCATTCCATGAATGGTTTAGTTTATCTACCTTACTTTTATTTATTTGAAAGGCAAAGTTACAGTGAGAGAGAGAGAGAGAGAGAGAGAGAGAGAGAGAGAGAGAAACAGAGATCTTCCATCTGCTAGTTCATTCCCTGATTGTCTGCAATAGCCAGGGCCAGGCCAGATCTAGGCAAGAGTGGGAGTTTCTTCTGGGTCTCTCACGTGGGTGTAGGGACCCAAGCATTTGAGCCATCTTCCACTGCTTTTACACGTGCAGTAGCAGGTAGCTGAATCAGAATTGGAGCAGCCAAGACTCAAACTAGCACCCATATGGGATGCCGGCATTATAGGGAATGACTTTATCTGCTGTGTCACAGCACCAGGCCCCAGCTACCATACTTTTAAAGTCTTGATTTCCAATTTGCTATGTTTTATAATTTGCATATCTCTACTAATTATTCATATGTTTGCCATTTATTACCATATTCCCCTTCTTTCTCTGAATATATTTAGAATACTTTATTTGAATAATGTAAAATACAAATTGTACAGTCACTTAAAATCAATTTCTGGAGAATTTTTTCCTGTGTATGGATTTTACCAATTTTTGTATAAGTCAATAATTTATTTTTCTTTTGGTTGTTTTTCAATGAATGTTTTTCTCCTCTAATGATTTTTTAACTTTTACTTAATAAATATAAATTTCCAAAGTACAACTTCTGGATTTATAGCGGCTTTTCCCCCCATAACCTCCCTCCCATCTGCAACCATCCCATCTCCCACTTCCTATCCCATCCCGTTCACATCAAGATTCATTTTCAATTATCTTTATATACAGAAGATCAATTTAGTATATACTAAGTAAATATTTCAACAGTTTGCACCCACACAGAAACACAAAGTGTAAAGTACTGTTTGAGTACTAGTTATACCGTTAATTCACATAGTACAACATGTTAAGGACAGAGATCCTGCATGGGGAATAAGTGCACAGTGAATCCTGTTGTTGAATGATTTATTAACTTCCCTGTACCAAAAATGTGAACTATTTCTCATCTACTTATTGCAGCAATGATGTCTCTGCTCAAATTGGTTTGCTTCAAGATACTATTTCTTTCCTTTATTCTTTTGATCCCATAAATAAACAGAATGAATTATGGATATATTGTGAGCTAGTTTTTGTAAACTACAACACTTAAAGGAATTCTTATAAAAGCACAGCATACCAGAAGTGCTAAAATATATAAAATCTGAACAGTCAAAAATTGGATTGAAAAAATGGACTTATATCTACCCAAATTCCCAGAAAGTAAATTCCATCCATTTTGCTACAAATGACCAAATTGCATTCTTTTATCTAGGTGAGTAATATTCCATTTTGTATATATGACACATTTTAATTACGCATTTTTTCACTGATGGGCACCTACACTGATTCCATTCTTGGATTTTTTAAATATTTTATTTATTTATTTGACAGGTAGAATTACAGACAGTGAGAGGAAGAGACAGAGAGAAAGGTCTTCCTTCCATTGGTTCACTCCCCAAGTAGCCTCAACGGCTAGAGCTGTGCTGATCTGAAGCCCGGAGTCAGGGGCCCCCTCCCAGTATTCCACATGTGTACAGGGGCCCAAGCACCTGGGCCATCTTCCACTGCTTTCCCAGGCCACAGTAGAGAGCTGGATTTGAAAAGGAGCAGCTGGGACTAGAACCAGCACCCATATGGGATGCCAGCACCGCAGACAGAAGGTTAGCCTGCACCATGGTGCCGGCCCCCATTCTTGGTTATTTTAAGCAATCATGTAATTTGCAACAAAATGGATAGATCTGAAGGATATTATATTAAATGAAACATAAACAGAAATTTCATCTTCTCATTCATACATGAAAGCTAGCAATATGGATCTTAAAAAAGAGTATAAAACAGTGATTACTAGAGGCTGGACAGGGCAAGATAGGAGAAAAGAGGAGGTTATATAATAGGCACCAAAATACGCTCTCATAGGAGACAAGGTTCTACAGTAATATGACAATGATTCACAACTTATTACATATTTTATGAGGAAATTGAAGAGGGGAGTTCAGAGAGAGAGAGAGAGAGAGAGAGAGGGAGGGAGAGAGAGAGAGAGAAAAGAGAGAGAAACAGAAAGTTAAGAACTCCTACCTGCTGATCTGCTGATTCACTTTCCAGTTGCTTGCAATTACTGGGGATGGGTCAGGCCAAAGCCAGAAGCCGGGAATCCAGTTCTGCGTTTCTATGTGATTGTAAGGAACCAAACTACTGGAGCCATCACCTTGTTGCCTGTCAGTGTGTACATCAAGCAAGTTGGATACAGGAATAGAGGCAAGATTTGAACCCAGGTACCTACAATAGGAGATGTCAGTTTCTCAAATGGCATCTCAGCCACTAGGCCAATAGCTCTACCTGGGGATCAATTTTACAAATAGAACATATTTCATGTATTTCACTAATCCCATTCTAATAAGTTAACCATGCTTCCCTCCTCCCTCCATTAATCCCCTTTCTTTCTTATTTTTAGTTTTTGAAATAATATACTTTCAATTTATTTTATGATCACAGGCTTAATAGTCATTAACCATAACATTCAACTAGCAAAAAGTACAAGCACCACTGCTCCACAGGAATATAGACAAAGGCTAAAACAGTAATCAAATCATAAGATGCCAGTTTCATCTTTACACATTTTTTTCTATTCTATATTAATATCACATATCAGATACAATATATATTTGTCTTTTTGAGACCGTTTTATTTCACTAAGCTTAATGGTCTCCAGTTGCATTCATTTTGTTTCAAGACAGGACTTCAACCTTTTTGATTGCTAATTAGCATTCTATTTTGTGTGTGTATGTGTTTGTGTGTGTGTATACCAGTTTCTTTATCCAGGCATCAGTTGATGGGTATCTGGGCTGATTCCATATCTTAGCTATTATTAATTGAGCTGCTATATATAAGCATAGGGTTACATAAAGCTCTTTTATATGTTGATATCATTTCCTTTGAGTAAATTGCCAGTAGGATGGCTGGGTCACATGGCAGATATACTTTTAGATTTCTGAAAATCTCCATACTGTCTTCCATAATGGTTACACTAGTTTACATTCCCACCAACGGTATATTTGGGCCTCTTTTTCTCTACATTCTCACCAGCATTTATTACTTTTTAATTTTTTTGGATGATAGTCATTCTAACTGGGATGATGTAAAATTTCATTGTTGCTTTTAATTGCCTTTCCTTGATGTTCAGTGATTCTGAACATTTTGTCCTATATCTGATGGTCATTTATATTTCATCCTTTGAAAATTTCCTGCTCATATCCTTTGCCCATGTCTTAACTGGATGTTTTGTTGTTGTTGACTTTATTGAGCTCCTTGTACATCCTTGATACTGATCTTTTGTCTGATCTATAATTTGCTAATATTTTCTCACATTCTGTTAGTAGTCACATCTTTTTCTTGAGTATTTCCTTTGCTATCCAGAAGCTTCTTGGCTTGACATAATTCCATTAGTCTATTTTTGCCTTTATTGCCTGTGATTATTGAGTCTTTTCCAAGAAGTCTTTGCCTAGGCCAATCTCTGGCAGAGTTTCCCCAATGTTTTCCTCTAGTAATTTGATGGTATCAGGTCAAAGATTTAGATCCTTAATTAACTGTGAGTTGATTTTTATAAAGGGTATGATGAAGACATTTTGTTTCTACATGTGAAAACCCTATTTTCTCAAAACCATATGTTGAAGAGAACATCCTTTCTTCAGGGATTAATTTCAGTTTTTTTTGTCAAAGATTAATTGGTTGTAGATGCGTGGATTAATTTTTAGAGTTTCTATTCCTTTCCATGTGTTCACATGTCTATTTTTGTTCCAGCACCAGGATATTCTGATTATAAGTTCCCTTATAGTATGTCTTGAAAGCTACTATTGTACTTCTGGCTTTGTTTTTGTTGTTTAAGATTGCGTTAGCTCTTAGGGTCTTTTGTGTTTTCATATGAATTTTAGGATCAGTTTTTGTCTTTTTTTAACTTTTGTGGGGAACCGCAGGCTGGCCACCTGTGAGAACCTCCTCATCTGCATAGCTTGCAGCAATCAGTCGACCACAAGGCCCACGAAAACAGCCAGGTGAAACAGATGAAACAGAATGGACTCTGCATAAACAACTAGGAGGAACCCGGTGAAACAGATGAAGTTGAGGCAGGACGGACTCTGCATAAACAACTAGGAAGAACCAGGTGAAACAGATGAACTTTCGACCTGAGACTATACGCGTCCTTTCATCTGATTAGACGATACCAGCGTGAACTGCATGTGAAGAGAGCCGCTATTGGCTGTGGAGCGGATGCTCCACGGACTTGGGGTATAAAGGGACATTGGGGATTGGGCTTGGAGCTCCTCCTTCTCTTTTCTTCTCCCCCCTCCTACTCTTTCCTTCTGCCCCCACAAGTAAAAGTTCCTTGAGAACCGAGAAACAGTGACCGTGTCGTGATTGCATTGGACCCTTGCTGGCAAGGGTCCAACAAGTGGTGCCTTGACTCGGATAGCCGGACCGGTCGCTGGAAGCAGGTAAGAAAAATTAGAATGTGTGTAAAACATGGGAATCTAGGCGGTGATATAAAAAGCCTAGGGTTGGTACCGGAAAAAAAACAATGGGAAACACTCCCTCGACAACGAGGTTGCGCCTGTTATTAAGCTGTCTTTTAAAAGTAGCGGGGACGCCCGTGAAAGCAGCCACTATATGTGCATTCACTAGAGCCTTTGCTCAGACCTCACCCTGGTTCGTGGAGAGTGGCGAGTTAGATCAGGAACAATGGCGTAGGGTCGGAAGACAATTGAGGGCAGCAGAGAAGTCGCCTGACGTCCTTAGGTTATGGCAACTGATCGACCAAGCTCTCCGTAATGACTCGGAGGAAATAGCAACCCTCTTAGATGAAGGGGCTGATTTACTAGAGGAAACGCAGAGAGAATCTCCATCTGGGAGCCTAGACGGAGACGAAGAAGACAAAGACAGAGAGGACCAATATGGGTTGGGACAGAGAGATAGGGAGGATGAGAGACCCCTTCCTTCTGCACCCCCTATTCGGCATATTTGCCCGTAGGAGGAGTTCCTCCGTGTTGCTGCAAACTGGCTAACCTAACTTTGCAGGATCGGCCATCATGGCAACCGATCACCTTAACCAAGACTCTCCCCGCTCCGGAGGACTCTTCCTCCATGAGAGAGATAAAAGTGGGGGCTTCTCCCCGGAGCCTCCTCGAGAAAAACTGACAGGAGGACGAGGCACTCCCCCTAAGTGGGAAGAATATCACCACATAAATCAGGCTTTCCCTGTGATAGTGGACACGCAGGACAACCGGGGATGGACCCCCCTGGGCCATAAATTGTTGAAGGAATTACAACAATCAGTACAGTTATATGGACCACATGCTAACTTTACTAAAGCAGTCCTAGATAACATAGGCACCAATGGACTAGTCCCAGAGGACTAGAGGAACCTAGCTAAGGCAGTGCTTGGTGGGGGAGACTTCCTCCTCTGGTCCGTGGCTTACAGAGAGCTCGTGAGGGCTCAGGCCCATGATAACGCTAGGAATGGTCAGCCAGCCTGGAACGAGGATATGCTAAATGGGGAAGGAGTTTTAATGACGAACATGCCCAGGCTAGTTGCCCTAATGAGGTTTTGATGCAAGTGAGAGAACTAGCTCGGAGGGCGTGGAAGGTCATTCCAAGGAAAGGGGAGATCAGATGCAGTTTATCCAAGATTATACAAGGCCCAACAGAGCCCTATGCTGATTTTGTGAACAGATTAATGGAGGCTGCTGGCAATATCTTTGAGACCATGGATGAGGCTATACCTTTAGTCCAAAGGTTAGCCTATGAACAAGTAAACAAAACCTGCCGTGAGGCTCTAAGACCCTGGCAGCATAAGGACATTCCCACCTTTCTAAAAATCTGTAGGGATGTCATGGATGAAATAGCCTCGGGAGAGCACGCAGCAGTTGCCATGGCCAAAATTATACGCAATAACAGGCTAGGACAAAGATGTTTAAGTGTGGAAAAGAAGGTCACATGAAAAGGGAACGTACAGAACAGAGACAATTGGGTCGCCAACCAGGACTGTGCCCTCGATGTGGTAAAGGCAACCATTGGGCAAATGAGTGCTATTCCAAGCAAGATAAGGCAGGCAATCTGCTCCTATCGCCCACCAGATTAAGTGGCCAGAATAGTACATTCCAAAAAAATGAGTGGCGGGCCCCCACACCCAGGGGCCCGAAAACTCAATGGGTGAGAGGACAAACCATGGGAGGAGTAGGACCATCTCAAAAGGACCGGCAAGCGTTTACTGCACAGAGCTGTGAGCCACCAACTATTTAGTATTAACACCTCAAATGGGAATCCAGACAATAGATGTGGAACCTCGAGAGCCCATGGATGATATCCACGGTTTAGGCGTTACTATAGGAAGGGCTACAAATTCATTAAAGGGATTAGTGGTTATAACGGGGCTTATTCAGTTGCCTTGTTCACAGCTCAAAGTAATGTTCCAATCTACTAAGGGGATAGTGCAACTGTTGCCATTGCAGCCCGTTGCTCAGCTGCTAATAATAAGCCCTGTAAAGGATACTAGAGGTAATCAAAGAAAGCATTTTGCAGCCCTCACTATGACTCTTGGTGAGCGCCCACTATGGACTCTTATCAAAAGAAAGGCAATCAAGGGGCTGTTAGATATGGGCGCAGATGTTAGTATTATCTCCGAACAAGACTGGCCTCCTTCATGGCCCCTCCAGGAAGGGGATAATACCTTGGTAGGATTAGGTACCGCTGTTGCCCCATCCCTAAGCGTACAAGTGCTAGACTGGAAAGATCAAGAAGGCACCACAGGCAAAGTACAACCTTATGTGTGTGCCATCCCTGTAACTTTATGGGGGAGGGATGTCTTAGAGCAACTTCATTTGCAGTTAACTAATGAATCCCCGGGGTGGGAAATGATGAGAAAGATGGGATATGCAGGAGGAGGACTGGGAAAACAGGAACAAGGAATAAGATACTCTCTTGAACCCCGAGGGAGTGAAGGCCGACAAGGCCTGGGTTTTTCTTAGGGGCCACTGCACTGCAGCCATCCCCATTGCCATTAAATTGGCTAGATGACAACCCGATATGGATACCCCAGTGGCCCCTCACTCAAGAAAAGTTGGCTGCAGTTCATGAGCTTGTTCAGCAACAATTAGAGGTGGGGCATATTCAACCATCCACCTCACCTTGGAACACCCCAATTTTTGTTATAAAGAAATCGGGCAAGTTCCGATTGTTACACGATTTAAGGGCCATCAATAAACAGATGCAGCCCATGGGGGCGTTACAACCAGGACTACCAGTTCCCATGATGATTCCAAAGGCCTGGCCCATCATAGTGATTGACTTAAAGGATTGCTTCTTTTCTATCCCGCTGAATCCCCTTGACATGCAGTGGTTTGCTTTTACAGTTCCAACTATTAATCATGAAGGCCCAGATAAGCGCTTTGAATGGAAGGTTCTTCCCCAGGGCATGACTAATAGCCCGACTTTATGTCAGATGTATGTGTCACAAGCCATAGAACCAATGCGGCACCATTGTTTAGATGTTAAAGTCTATCATTACATGGATGACCTGTTGTTGGCAGCCGCGAGAGAGGACACCCTAGAAAGAGCGTTTACCATGCTAACCTCGTGCTTGCAGACGGCAGGGTTACAAATTGCACCAGAAAGATTCAAAAGGGCACCGTGGCCCAGTACCTAGGGCTAAGGTTAACACCAACTACGGTGGCCCCTTTAGATTTTGTCATATCCACCGCAGGACTTAGGACGTTAAATGACTTCCAAAAATTATGTGGTAACAAACTGGATACAGCCTTATTGTAAACCAACCACTGATGAAATGTGCCCATTGTTTAATATCTTGGAAGGCGATGCACAGCTCGCCTCACCTCGTACGCTGACCCCAGAGGCAGCTGCAATCTTACAAAAAGTTGAAGAACGCCTTAAAATCATGCAGATGCAAAGGTGTGATGTGTCACAACCTGTAGAAGTTTTGGTTTTTCTAGAGCATTTACATCCCTTTGCAGTGATATGGCAAGGAGGTCCCCTGTTGTTTGTGTATCTGCATTCCCACTTACCTCGGGTGTGGTACACTCAAGGAGCAGCCACAGCCGATTTAATCCTTGCTGCGGCCCACAGAACTATGGAAATTTCTGGAAAATACCCGGAGCGATGCATCGTTCCCTTTGGTAGAGAGGCTGTAGAAGCATGGACGAAGGAAATTTGGACTTGGGCATATATTGTCTTAACATTACATATAGAAGTGGATAATCACTATCCAACTCATCCCTTTGTTACATTCTGCGCATAGGTTCCTGTAGTACGGATCAAAAGGGTGCGCAAAAGTCCTGTAGAGGGAGCTCCGACTGTGTTTACTGATGGTGCAAAAGGGGGAACGGGAGCCGCAGTGCTAAAGGGCCAATGTTATTTTGTATTAACTGCGTCCCCTTCTCCCCAACATGCTGAATTGGCCATTATTGCAACCGTACTGAAAAAAACAGGTCCCCTGAATATCTTATCGGATAGTGTGTATGTGGTTAATGCTGTTAGGATGTTAGATAAAGTATGCCACATTTCCAAGGCTTCTTCCATATATCCCTATTTGCAGCAAGTTGCTGAGTTGTTATTACGAAGGTCACAACCTATATTTATAGATCATATTAGAGCTCACTCCAACTTACCCGGACCTCTTAGTCGGGCAATATGTTAGCTGATTACTATTCTCGCTTCCTGCTTGCCTGCTCTACTTTTGAAGAAGCAAAGCAATTTCACTCTAAGTGGCATGTAAACAGCACCACCTTAAGTCAAAAATACAATATTCCTCGCAGCCAAGCTGAGGATATTATTAAATCTTGTGAGAAATGTGTTGTTTTCACCATCCCCAAACTTCCGGCGGGAGCCAACCCCCGTGGCCTCCGGCCATACCATATCTGGCAAATGGATGTTACTCACATCCTGTCTTTTGGACGCCAGAGCTGTTTGCACGTGTCAGTGGACACGTTCTCTGGAATTGTGTCAGCCATGGCTCTAAATAAAGAAGGAACTCAACAGGTTATTCAACACTGTCTACAGTCCTTTGCCGCTTGGGGGGTACCCAAAATTATTAAAACAGATAATGGGTCGGCGTATACTTCGGCCCGTTTTGCTACATTCTTAAAAGAATTCGGCATAAAGCATGTTACAGGTGTGCCCTATAATCCCCAAGGGCAGGCAATAATTGAACGAACTCACCTGTACTTAAAAACCTTAATAAACAAAAATGGGGAATAGGAGAATATGCGTTAGCTAATAGCGATGCATTAGCTATAGCTCTATATACTATAAATTTTTTGAATAAGAAAAAGAGTGGCAAAACTGCTGAGTTACATTCCTATTTGGCTGACAAGGAGCCAGTGCAGTGGGTTATGTGGAAGGACTTACAAGATAACCAATGGAAAGGCCCGTATCTCCTACTAAGAAGGGTATGAGGCGCTGTCTGCTTTTTTCCGCAGGGGGCTCCCCAACTGATTTGGATGCCAGAAAGGAGGATTTGACTCCTCGCAAAAATGCCTGATGAACCCTTCCCAGTGGAAATGACAACAGCCTCATCAACTAGCTTATAAGTGATGAAAAGACTGTTTCTTTGCCTATTGATAGTCTTATTGATTGCCTTCCTCCTAATCAGCAGAGTCATTCTGGCAGTAGTCAGGAGTCAGCAATGCACTAACCTAGTGGTCCGACAGGCTATGCTTGCTATGTATCGCTCTGACCCTCAGCAACAGATATGGCATGACATGATGGAGCGGTAGCCAAAGACGGGTAATCACTAGCGAGTGCCCCTAGCAACCTAAGACAGAACTTGGGACATGCTTCCCAATGTTTCGATGACGGGTAAGCAGGTGGCACGTCGCTGGAAACCTAAGACAGGCACGACACCGCGCCATAAGTAACAAAAAAGGGGGCGCTGTGGGGAACCGCAGGCTGGCCACCTGTGAGAACCTCCTCATCTGCATAGCTTGCAGCAATCAGTCGACCACAAGGCCCACGAAAACAGCCAGGTGAAACAGATGAAACAGAATGGACTCTGCATAAACAACTAGGAAGAACCAGGTGAAACAGATGAACTTTCGACCTGAGATTATACGCGTCCTTTCATCTGATTGGACGATACCAGCGTGAACTGCATGTGAAGAGAGCCGCTATTGGCTGTGGAGCGGATGCTCCACGGACTTGGGGTATAAAGGGACATTGGGAATTGGGCTTGGAGCTCCTCCTCCTTCTCTTTTCTTCTCCCCCCTCCTACTCTTTCCTTCTGCCCCCACAAGTAAAAGTTCCTTGAGAACCGAGAAACAGTGACCGTGTCGTGATTGTGTTGGACCCTTGCTGGCGAGGGTCCAACAACTTTTATTTAAAAAACATCAATTTCCAAAGTACAACTGCTGGATTACAGTGGCTTTTTCCCCTCATAACCTCCCTCCCTCCTGCAACCCTCCCATCCCCCACTCCCTTTCCCATCCCATTCACATCAAGATTCATTTTCAATTATCTTTATATACAGAAGATCAATTTAGTATATACTAAGTAAATATTTCAACAGTTTGCACCCACACAGAAACACAAAGTGTAAAGTACTGTTTGAGTACTAGTTATACCGTTAATTCACATAGTATAACACATTGAAGATAGAGATCCTACATGGGGAGTAAGTGCACAGTGACTCCTGTTGTTGATTTAACAATTGATACTCTTATTTATGAGGTCAGTAATCATCCTCTACTGCTTTCTCAGGCCACATTAGAGAGCTGGTTCAGAAGTGGAGCTGCCAGGACTCGAACTGGCGCTCATATGAGATGCCGGCAGTGCAGGCTGCGGCTTTAGCTGCTATGCCACAGCGCTGGCCCTAGGATCATTTTTCTAGAAAATAGCCTTGATATTTTTATTGGAATCACAATAAATCTGTAAATTGCTTTGGATAGTATGGACATTTTGATGATATTAATTCTGCCAACCTATGAATATGTAAGATTTTTCCACTTTTTTGTGTGTCCTCTTCTATTTTCCTTAATGTTTTGTAATTTTCTTTTTTAAAACAAGATTGATTTATTCTCTATTTGAAAGACAGAGTTACAGAGCATGGGGAGGAGGAGGAGGAGGAGGACGATGACGACGAGAGAGAGAGATTTTCCATCCATTGTTTCACTCCCCAAATGGCCACAATGGCCATGGATGGACTAGGCTGAAGCCAGGAATCCAGAGCTTCTTCAAGTTCTCTCACTTGGGTGCAGGGACACAAGCACTTAGGCTATAATCTGCTACTTTTCCAGGCATATTAGCAATGAGCTGGATTGGAAGTGGAGCAGCCAGGTCTTGAATTGGTTCCCATATGGGAGGCTAGTGTCACAGTCAGAGGCTTAACCTACTATGCCAAAATGCCCCCTGAATTTTCAATGTATAGATCTTTCACCTATTTGGTTAAGTTTATCCCAAGGTATTCAAAGTTTTTTGTAGCTACTATGAATGGTACTGATCTTACAAGTTATTTTTAAACCACAGCATTATCTGTGTATACAAAGGCTATTGATTTTTGTGTGTTGATTTTATATCCTGCGACTATACAAGACCTTCTTATGCATTCCAAAAGTTTCTCAGTGGATTCTTTTGGCTCTCCTATATATAGGATCATGTCCTCTGTAAACAGATAATTTGACTTTCTCCTTTACAATATGTATCCCTTTGATTTCTTTTTCTTTTCTAATGACTCTGGCTAAAACTTCCAGAACTATATTACATAGTAATGATAAAAGTGGACATCCTTGTCTGGTTCTGGATCTATTTTGGTTTTGATTTTTTACTAGTTTCTTGGATGACAACTTTGAATATTTATCAAAGATATTTATTCTTCTATATTATAAATAGTGTTATAAATCCCCCTTTCAGCACTGCTTTTGCTGCATCCCCAAAATTGTGATAGGTCGTAATTTCATTTTTATTCAGTTCTGAGTTTTTTATTTTAAGACTTTCTCTCCAATCCTTGAATTATTTAGAAATGATTTAAGTTTCATATGTTTGCATATTTCCTTTTTATCTTGGTTATTCATTTCTAATTTTATTTCATTAATGATAACCCTAATGTCTTCTGTATGATTTTCATCTTTTAAATTTGCTATAGTTTGTATTATGATTCTTCATTTGGTTTGTCTTGGTAAATGGTCTATGTATACTTGGAAAGAATGTGTGACTTGTAGTTGTCCTTGGAGTATTTTATACATGTCACTTAGATCTTCTTCATTGTTAACGTTGTTCACTTCATTGATATATTTTTTAACAAATATATCTAGATATATCAAATGTCCAAAAATAGGATGCAGAAGACCCTACAATAATTTTGAATTTGTTTGTTTCTGTTATTAACTCTGTCACTTTTCTGTCATGTATTTTGAGTCATACACATTTAATATTATTACACCTTTCCTGTGGAATGATTCTTTTTTCATTATGCAATTATGTTCTTTGTCTCTCATATTTTATTTTAGTTTTGAAATGCAATTTAGGTAATAAGATAGCTACTTCTGGATTTTCAATTTAGATTAGTACAATATATATTTTACACTCATTTTATTTTTAGTTTTCCTATGTCATTGTATTTTCAGTGAGTTTTTAATAGCATGCAATTTGGTCATTTTGTGAAAAAAATCTGTTCTTTAAGTTAACATATTATGAGATTAATTTGCTATTTTGTTGTTTCCTGCTTGTTTCCTTTATTTCTCATTCCATCATATCCTTTGCCTAAGAGTTACATGGTAATTTTTGATTCTGTATAGCTTTATTTATACTGCCTTTAAATACATAATTTCACATATTTAATGACTACTGTATATATTACTTTTTTAAAAAAGGCGTATTTATTTGAAAGAGTTACACATAGAGGCAGAGAGAGAAAGAGAGAGAGAGAGAGAGAGAGAGAGAGAGAGAGAGAGAGAGATCTTCCATCCACAGGTTCACTCCCCAGATGGCTGCAATGGCCAGAGCCGCACTGATCTGCGGCCAGGAGCCAGGAGCTTCTTCTGGGTCTCCCACATGGGTGCAGGGGCCCAAGAACTTGGGCCATCTTCTACTGTTTCCCAGGCCATAGCAGAGAGCTGGATTGGAAGTGGAGCTACCGGGTCTCGAACCAGCGCCCATATGGGGTGCTGGCACTTCAGGTCAGGGCGTTAGTTAACTCACTGTGCCACAGCACCAGCCCCAACTACTGTATATGTTACAATACACATGTAAAACTTGCCAAAGTCCACTGATACTTTATTGATATTTTATTACTTCAGGTATTCAATTCCTATATCTATGTAAGTTCCTTTACTTCCCTCAAATTTAAATACAATTTTCTCAGGCATTTCCTTCTACGAACATTGACTATGATATAGATGTTAGAATTTTTATTCAAATATTGGGGCTGGCGCTGTGGCTCACTTGGTTAATCCTCCACCTGCGGCGCCGGCATCCCATACGGGCGCCAGTTCTAGTCCAGGCTACTCCTCTTCCCATCCTGATCTCTGCTATGGCCTGGGAAAGCAGTAGAAGATGGCCCAAGTCCTTGAGCCCCTGCATCCATGTGAGAGACCCGGAGGAAGCTCCTGGCTCCTGGCTTCGGATCGGTGCAGCGCCGGCAGTAGCGGCCATTTGGGGGGTGAACCAACGGAAGGAAGACCTTTCTCTCTGTCTCTTCATCTCACTGTCCTGTAACTCTACCTCTCAAATACAATCTTAAAATTTTTTTTATTCAAATATCATAAAATGGAATATTTAGTCGTGAAAACATGAAATTCTATCAATTGCATAAAAATGACTGCAACTTGAAGACATCATAATGAGTGAATTAAGCCAGATACAGAAAAATACCACATATTCTCCCTTGTATGTGGCAGCTACAATTTACCTATTGGAATTAGTTATTTAGTTGAAGGCAAAGTTACAGAGAGGGGTAGACAATCTCTCTCTCTCTCTCTCTCTCTCTGTCACACACACACATACACACACACATCTTCCATTCTTCCATTCACTTGATTGCCCTCTAAATGGGCACAAGGGAGCCAAAACCAGGAACCTGGAATGCCATCCTGGTCTCCCAGGTAGTTGCAGTGGCCCAAGGACTTGCTTTCCCAGGTCCACCTGAAAGGAATTGGATTAGAATTGGGACAGCTGGGATTCAAACAGTTGCAGGTGTGGGATGCTGATGTTGTGGGTAGTGGCTTAACAAGCTATGCCATAACTCAGGCTGATGGCAGCTAACATTTGAAAAATCAAAAGCTAAAAAAAATTTTATTTTGTCTGTTTCAAATCTTTGTCAAACAAGTTGTTAAAGATACAGCACTATAATTTTAGAATATATTGTATGAGTAAAATTGATCTTTTTATTTGATTATTGTTCATAGTCCTTGCCTAAATTCCTGCTGAATTATCAACTTATTTCTTATTTGTTAAACTCTTTATTTAGAGGAACACTAAGTCTCCAATTATAATGTAAATTAAAATTGTTATCTAAAATCTAAAAATGGAAGAAATAGAAAATAAAAATAACTTTTAAATGAAAGTTAATGAAAAAGATCATTTACTATATTTTTCCCTATGTTCACACAGAATGTTGGAATGTTGTTTTATTTCTCTCTGAAGTGTCAAGATTATTTCTTTTGTGCTTTTATAGTGCATTTAGCCATTCTTTTTGGGTTGGTTTTCTACAGATAAGCTCTGTAACCAATCCACCTTCTCTTTCTTTCTCAGATTGTGTCTATGAAATACATGAAGGCCGGCACTGCGGCTTGCTAGGCTAATCCTCCGCCTGCAGTGCCGGCACTCTGGGTTCTAGTGCCAGCTGGGGCACCGGTTCTGTCCAGGTTACTCCTCTTCCAGTCCAGCTCTCTGCTGTGGCCCGGGAAGGTAGTGGAGAATGGCCCAAGTGCTTGGGCCCTGCACCTGCATGGGAGACCAGGAAGAAGCACCTGGCTCCTGGCTTCGGATTGGCACAGTGTGCCGGCCGTAGCAGCCATTTGAGGGGTGAACCAACAGAAGGAAGACTTTTCTCTCTGTCTCTCTCTCACTGTCTAACTCTGCCTGTCAAAAGAAAAAAGAAATACATGAAATTTGTTCTATTTATATTCATAAAAATTTAAAAAGAATCATTTTATGAGTTTTCATCTAATTATTTACAGGTTAGTTATATCTATGGTGGAGGAAGTAGAGAATCATGTTAATATATGCTATCTTGTCATCTAATCTGGATCAAATAAACTCCTTATTAAAACTTATCTTGTGATACTGATAAATTATCTTGTGATTTCCAACTATTTTACAATCTATATGTCTTTAATATCAGTTTTTGAGTTACACTTTTTCAATTACTTACCAACATTAATATGGTTGATGTATATTTTTAAGTTTAACCATTTAAACAGTGTGTTAGAATCACTTTGTGATTTTTTTTTTTATTTTTTTTGACAGGCAGAGTGGACAGTGAGAGAGAGACAGAGAGAAAGGTCTTCCTTTTTGCCGTTGGTTCACCCTCCAATGGCTGCCGCAGTAGGCGCGCTGCGGCCGGCGCACCGCGCTGATCCGATGGCAGGAGCCAGGTGCTCACTTTGTGATTTTAATTCTCATTTCCTAATGAGTAATGATGCTGAACACCAACTCAGGAGCTCATTTCCCACCCATATATATTCTTAAATTTTATAAAAGTATTTTGTCTGGTACTTTTGATAACTATGAAACCTGGTTGTTTAATTAATCTTATATACTCATTGAATAATTGGAAGTGTTGAACTGCCACAAGATAATAGAACCTACCAAAAACTGGGATTCCAATCCTGAATATTTTTAGAAGCCCTTCACAATATGCTTCCTCCATGGAACCTTCTCTTATCACCTGGTTCAGTCATTTTCAACTCAACCATTTCTGGTCATTCTTCTCAACATTCTATGATGCAACTCACTTTTCATGATTACTTTCTTCTTTCCTTCACAGATGTATAAAACCCTTGTAAGAAAATATAATTTCTCACATTTTTTCCCTGATTTTCTCACAACTCTCATTTTTTATTTTTTCTTTCTTTCTTCTTCTTCTTTTTTTTTTTTTTTTTTTTTTTTTTTTGGACAGGCAGAGTGGACGGTGAGAGAGAGACAGAGAAAATGTCTTCCTTTTCCGTTGGTTCACCCCACAATGGCCGTTGTGTCTGGCAGGCTGCGGCCAGCGCACCACGCTGATCCGAAGCCAGGAGCCAGCTGCTTCTCCTGGTCTCCCATGCGGGTGCAGGGCCCAAGGACTTGGGCCATCCTTCACTGCATTTATTTAATATATATAGATTTAATATATATAGATTTCGAAAGTACAACTTTTGGATTATAGCGGCTTTCCCCTCCATAACCTTCCTCCTACCCACAAACCATCCCATCTCCGACTCCCTCTCCCATCTCATTCTTCATTAAGGTTCATTTTTAATTATCTTTATATACAGAAGATCATCTTAGTATATACTAAGTAAAGATTTCAACAGTTTGCTCCCACACAGACACACAAAGTATAAAGCACTGTTTGAGTACTAATTTTACCATTAATTCGCAGAGTACAACACATTAAGGGCAGAGATCTTATATGGGGAGTAAGTGCACAGTGACTCCTGTTGTTGATTTAACAATTGACACTCTTATTTATTTAGGACATCAGTAATCACCCAAGGCTCTTGTCAGGAGCTGCCAGGCTATGGAATTCTCTTGAGTTTACAAACTCCAATCTTATTTAGACAAGGCCATAATCAAAGTGGAAGTTCTCTCCTCCCTTCAGAGAAAGGTACCTCCTTCTTTGATGGCCCTTTCTTTCCACTGGGATCTCACTTACAGAGATCTCTCATTTAAGTCATTTTTTACAACAGTGTCTTGGCTTTCCATGCTTGAGAAACTCTCCTGGTCTTTTTAGCCAGATCTGAATGCCTTAAGAGCTGATTCTGAGGCCAGAGTTCTGTTTAGGGCATCTGCCATTCTATGAGTCTGCTGTGTGTCCTGCTTTCCATGTTGGATCATTCTCTCCTTTTAAATTCTATCAGTTATTATTAGCAGACAATGGTCTTGTTTATGTGATCCTTTTGACACTTAATCCTATCTTTATGATCAATTCTGAACCTAAACTGATCACTTTAACTGGTAAAATGGCATTGGTACATGCCACCTTAATGGGATTTGGAATCCCATGGTACGTATATTTCATTCTTTTAATTTAAGGTAAGCAGATTTCATGTATTTCGTTTATACAAATTTAGAAACATAATGATGTTTCCCACCCTATTCTCCCTCCTGTCAATGTCCCCACCTTCCTTCCTTCCTTTCCTATTCCCTCTTAAATTTTACAATTATCTATTTTCAGTTTACTTCATTCTCACAAGATTAACCCCACACTAATTAAAGGGTTCAATAAATAGTAGAGACTAGGGCAGTAAACAATCATTGAATCTCAAAATGTCAATTTCACTCCTATACATTATATTTTCAGTACTCTATTAGTTACACAGATCAGGGAGACCATATGGTATTTGCCTTTTTGGGACTGGCTTGTTTCACTAAGTATAATGGTTTCCAGTTGCATCCATCTTTTTGCGAAAGACAGAATTTCATTTCTTTTTTTTTTTTTACTGCTGAGTAATATTCCTATCTATCTATCTATCTATCTATCTGTCATCTCCCTGTCTCTGTATCTATGTCTCTATTTCTCTATCCATCTACTATAATTTCTTTATCCAGTCATTGGTGGATGGACATCCAGGTTGATTTCATATCTTACCTATTGTGAACTGAGCTGCAATAAATATTGGGCTACAGATAACTCTTTCATATGCTGATTTCATTTTCTTTGGGTAAATTCCCAAGAGTAGGATTTCTGGTTCATATGGTATAGTCATTTTCAGCTTTCTGAGGTATCTCCATACTGTTTTCCTATATAGTTGTACCCGTTTATACTCCTACCAACAGTAGACTAGGGTACCTTTTCCCCCACATCCTTGCTAGTATTCATTGTTTGTTGATTTTTGCATAATAGCCATTCTAACTGGGGTGAGTTGAAACCTCATTAAGGTTTTGATTTGCTTTTCTCTTGTGGTTAATGATCCTGAGCATTTTTTCATGTGTCTGTAGGCCATTTGAATTTCCTCTTTTTAAAAATGATTCTTAACACTGTGCAAATCAGTCTTAAGTAATCAGGGAGAGAATCAGTAACTAGAAGGAAAGATTGAGGATGCTTATGGAGACTGATGCAACAAAGGAAACCATATGCAGAGAGTAACTACAGTAGTAAAAATTCTAGTTGAGCAGAAGACTTAGAGCAGTCTGATTAATGTTCAGGCCACGGGAGCATCTTTGTCAGTGGAAGAGCGAACAGAATGAGCATTAGGGAAAAAATATTTATTCACTCCTCCCTGCAAAAAATTAACTTAGATAATGGAATGAGTTATTTTAATGAAGACATGAACTCTGCAAGTTTAAAATCCCCAGAGAGTCAAGCTTTGCAAGTCACGTGTTACACAAAGCCCTGTAAGTAATGAGAGCAAATTACAAAGTTACGTGTGAAAGTTCTCTGCACCCTCTGATGAAAGATGAAAGGAATCCCTTGTGGTCTCCTAACTAAAACCAAACCTCTAGAGCTAAGGAAACTTAGTCCTTGAAAATAATCACACAGCCTCCGTAAAGTGGCGGGAAGGAAGATTCTAAACCATTGCGATTTAGTGGGAGGAAGGCAGTGATCACGGCACACAAGGTAGGTCTGGCAACGCGTGTCACAAAACTCTAGCTCCACAGCAAGCTGGAGCTTGCACAGACTCAGCATCCTCCTCCTCACTTCCAGCTGGGGAAGCTCAGAGCCAAATGTACAGTGGCTTTCCCACGGCTCTTAAACTAGCAGTGGTACAGGTAAGAATCCAGACTGGTAGAGCAAGCCAGACTGTCTGTTTTGAGTGGAGGACAAACACATGCTTCTAACAACAACGTGAAGAGTCTTTTTGAAAAAAAAAAAAAAATTGTGTGAGTGAATTAACTTTGAGCCTGACAAAATATACAAGGTAAAGAATTTTTTAAAAAGTAGTTTGACAGTTTTCTCCCTTTTAATTAACTGTCACTATATAAAGAAAGGATCCTTAGGATAAAATTACATATTTTGTTCAAATCAATATCTCTTGTACTTTGGAAAGCATATGTATATCTTTTATTATTTTAAGTTATTTTAATTTTTATCTTTTACTTTTACATAAAATGGTACATATCTCTTCAAATACATCCTTTCTTTATGATGAAAACATTCAAAATCCTTTTTTCATATTTTAAAAATATTTATAACTTATTATCTTGTAGTCACCTTGCTGTATAACAGAACTCCAGAACTTCTTTTTCCTATCTAACTATAACTTAGTATAATCAACCTTTCCACACCTCTCTCCTCCCTACCCTCCCTAGCATCTGGTTAACTCCCATTCTTCTCTCAATTTCTATGTTTTCAGCTTTTTTCAGATCTTACATACATGTGTTTGCCATTTGTCTGGCAAACATATTTGTCTGGATCCAAATATCACATTAAATTTGACACATGTGAATTTGGGGATCACTTCATAGATAGTTTAAGGTAGAGTGGAATATAGTACACTTACCTCCCCAGCCAGTAGCCAACACATAGGTGAGACAATTTTCCTGCTGCCTCTTCTGGTTCTCAGTAATATACTAGATTCTGTCATTAAAAAAAAAAGCTTAAACTTAGCCTGAAATAAACCTAATTATGGTGGAAATTCTGTTCATCTCCATACTCAAAAATTATATGCTATATAGTGCTGAATAATAAAGTAAAATCAAATTATTTATACATTATGCAACTTTTTTGATAATTTACCATTTATACAACAGTTCTGGGAGTTACCACCTTTTTCAAAATTCTCTATATTATCACTCTGAGAAGTTCAGAACTGTATGATTCATACAGTGACTTACCTTAAGGAGGAATCATTGATAAATGGAAAATTATACACAAAGACAAGACAGTTTGATTCTTCTTACAAACATGACATTCCTAGATACACAGCTGCCCTACACATTTCACAGCTGTCCTATGCACTTCATATTTACTCTGTGAAGGGTAAAAGTCACTAAACATCAGAAAGAACTTGGAAAAAATGTAGACTTTATAAATAACATAATATATAAATATATTGACGTGGGCCAGGAAAAACAATTGCTCAATGTAACAGAAAGCTGAAAAAATATGTTAAGTATAAATTCAAGAAACATTGAAGTCAGAGGTTGGTGAGATTAAATCAGCAATAGAATTATCAAGGAATCCATACAGTGACTAAATAGTATTTATCTTTCATGCGTGCTGACATTGGCCTTACAGAAATGGATATAATCTCAGATGCTACCTGTACTATGTTTGAATGAAGTCTTTATTGATATTATGAAATACTTAAATTAATTTACATTAATCTTAAGGGTCCTGGGATATCCCTTCTTTGCTTCTCACCTCCCTTCATAGTAGGAGGAATGAAGTATCTTCCATAATCCTTTTAATATTTTATGACCTAAATGTCTTCTCTAAGAAGAATATTTTGGGGCTACTTCTACACTTGCAAATCATTGTCCAAGTTTGGTCCTAAAGTTGCTAAGAAATCAATTCTTAGTATTTCTGTAGTGATATTTGCAGGCCACATATTGTGTGGACTCTTCTATACCATACTGTACTCTGTCTGCTAGCTACTCAGCCCTTTTTTTCAATTTTTTGGAATCAAATTAAAACTGGCTATCCTAATACATTGAAATCTCCATCTCAACATCAAAAAGATGTTATTTACCCTGTACTCTATATTAGCCAATAAAATTATCTAGAAAATGCTCTAGGACATGTCTCTTATCACACAATAAGTCATCAATTATTAGTTATTGAGTGAAATCAATAAATGAGTGAACAGAAAGTGTGGAAGACATCATCTGCACAAAGTATTATTAAACAAAATGGAAAAACTGTTGGTACTTGTGCATTGGATTATTTGTTTTATTAATCACCATTTTAATTTGATAGAGAGTTGAATGCTTTTATTTTCTTTCAATTTCAGATATGAATATGATGAAGATCAACCAGACAGTTCTGCAGGAATTCATTCTTGTTGGCTTTTCTGTTTACCCACATGTACAGACATTCCTCTTTGTGTTCTTCTTTTGCCTTTATGTTCTCACCCTGACAGGTAATTTGGCCATCTTGGGTCTTACGTGGTTGGATAGATCTCTCCACACCCCTATGTATCTCTTCCTTAGTGCACTTTCCTTCTCTGAGACCTGCTACACATTGGCCATTGTGCCCAAGATGCTGGCAGATCTGTTGGCCAAAACTAGAAGAATTTCAGTCATAGGTTGTGGCTTTCAGATGTGTTTTTTCTTGGGACTTGGTGGCACAAACTGCATCATACTCACTTTAATGGGGTATGACCGTTTCATGGCCATCTGCAACCCTCTCAAATATCCACTGCTTATGACCAACATTGTATGTGGACAACTTGTGGCCTCTGCTTGGGCTGGAGGCTTCTTCATTTCTCTGGTAGAGACTGCACTGATATTCAGGGGCTCGTTTTGCAGACCCAACCTTGTGAAGCACTTCTTCTGCCACATGCGGGCAGTCATGAGGCTGTCTTGTATAGACGGTGACCTCACGGAATTCATTGTGACAGTAATCTCAGTGTCAGGCTTGCTAGGTACCTTCCTGCTTATTTTTCTGACGTATGTTTTAATTCTTTCCACTGTCCTCAGGATCCCATCAGCTGAGGGCAAGCAGAAAGCTTTTTCCACGTGTGCTTCCCACCTCACAGTAGTCATTATCCATTTTGGTTTTGCGTCTATTGTGTATCTGAAGCCAGAAGCCTCCGGGGGAGATGATACACTCATAGCAGTACCCTACACTGTCATTACCCCTTTCCTCAGCCCTGTCATATTCAGCCTCAGGAACAAGGACATGAAGAATGCTTTTAGAAAGGTAGTAGGAAAGACAGCTGCCTTGAAGAAATAATCTTGGTTTATTGTTGTTCATTTAAAGTGTGTCCCAATGTCCCCAGAATTACAACTGATGGGTACTGGGATCTAAAATATCACAAGCATTTTTCAGCTTATTAAGGATGTTGTCCCAACCATCTACTTCCACTATCTGAGAAATAATGTTCCTGCAACTTCTGTCCATCAATTTATGGGTGTCTTGACATGGGAAAAGAAAGAGTAGGGATCGGAGGTGGGAAGCAAACACAACCACTGCACTGAGATGTTTTAAATATCTCAAGATGTAAATATTTGGGGCATTTTTCTAGGCCAGGTTGTGATCACTGAATTGCAAATAGCAGGAGAGTAAACCATTAATAAGATGCACGCCATGTAGAAACAAACTGTTCCTGCATCTTATAAACAATTGAACTTAATGATATACTTATTTTGGTGCAAAACATTTTGAAGAGCAAGTGTGATACAGTTGGGTGGCAATGCTAGCATCCCATACCTGAGTGCAGGTTTAAGTCCTGGATACACCTCTTCTAATCCAACTCCATGGCAGTGCACCTTGGAAGGGATAGGAAGATGGTGTAAGTTCTCAGGATCCTGCCACCAACTTAGGAGACCTAAATGGATTTTGGGCTCTGTCTTTGGCCTGGACCAGACCTAGGTATTGCAGCCATTTGGATATTGAGTCAGTGAATGGAAGTTTTCTCTCTCACTCTCATTGTCTGTATCTTTTTTTTTATTCTTCTTTTGTCACCCTGCCTTTCAAATAAAATAAAAAAAAATTAACAGTACTTTGAAACAAATAGTTTGTTCATAATACCAACTTCCTATGAATGCTTCTCTCAGTTCTCTGGTTAACTAACTCTATGACAGCTCATGAAAGATATAAAGTTTGTAACTAGGACTTAGTATATGTAAAACTTATGTGAAAACTATTGGTATAATTTGAACTCCAAAATTCATAGATCTGAGGAAAAATGAAATCATGAATAAAAATTACTACACACAGGGGGCTGGCATTGTGACATTTCATGTTAAAGCTGCATGGGGCTGTGGCTGTGGCACAGTGGGTTAATGCCCTGGCCTCTTGAGCCAGCATCCTATATGGGCACTGGTTCGAGGCCCAGCTGCTCTCTGCTATGGCCTGGGAAAACAATAGAAAACAGGCCAAGTTCTTGGCCCCCTGCACCCGGGTGGGAGACCCAGAGGAAGCTCCTGGCTTCTGGCTTCAGATGGGCACAGCTCCAGCCATTGCAGCCGATTGGGGAGAACCATTGGAGGGAAGACTTCTCTCTCTCTCTCTCTCTCTCTCTCTCTCTCTCTCTCTCTCTCTCTCTGCCTCTCCTCTGTGTAACTCTGACTTTCAAATAAACAAATAAATCTTTAAAAAAAAGTTGCAGCATGCAATGATAGCATCCCACATTGGAGATTAGGCTTCCATCCCAGGTACTCCCTTTCTGATACAGTTTCTTGCTAATGTGCCTCAGAAGGATGCAGAACATGTAGCAAGTACTTGGATCTTTTCCTACCATGTGGGAGACCTGAACGGAGTTCTTGGCTCCTGGCTTCAGCCTGTCCCAGCCCTGGCTTTTGAGGCCATGTGGATGAAGGATCTTCCTCCCCCCACTCCTCAACCCCTGCTCCTAGCCCCTCTCCTTCTTGCTCATCTTCTCCATCTCCTCCTTTTAAATAAATAATAAATAAACAAAAGATTAAAAATTATTATTCACATCAACTGATTAAGCTTACCCCTTGCCATGCTTCCTCACCTTCCGTAGGTAGATTCCATGACATATGTGGTCAGAGAATCCCTGATATCTCTTATCTGTTATCACTGCTTCAGTGGAAAGAGGGTTTCTTTTACTCTAGTTTCACTCTTGGCAACTAGTTATTGAATCTAGAGAAGATAGTAAGTCTGTGGAATAAATAATAACAACTTACTCTCTCACATTGGGTGCAAAAGATATTGTAAGTTTGGATTCAAATGCCCAAATCTTTATTTTGAAGAATTAACCTGTTTTTGTCTGATATATTGACTGTGGCTGAGATTATTGGTTTCCTGTTTCCTGTTCACTGGTGAGATAGAGATAAGAAGATAGATGGAAGCTGGAAAACACCAAAAGTCGTGTGTACATATGGGCACTTGCAATGAGAAAATGACACAATTCAGTAACTTATGTTAGGAAAGTCGTTTTATCAATATGGGAAAACCAATCCATCAAAAAAATCAATTTTGGATTATCAAAGACTAAATTTGGAAAGCAAAACAATAAAACCTTTAAAAGGCAATATAAAAAGATGTCTTCAACATCTTGAGATGGGAAATATTTTTGAAGATTTATTTATTTGAAAGGCAGAGTGGCAGAGAGAGGAGAAGGAGAGAGAGAGTGTGTGAGAAAGAGAGAGAAAGAGAAAGATATCAAAATCGAGATCTTCCATCAGCTCGTTTAATTCCCAACTGTTCACAACAGCCATCCTGGCCCATATGGGATGCCTGTGTTGCAGGAGACTGCTTAACCCACTATGCCAGAATAACAGCTTCAGAAATATTGTTTAAGTTGTACACACAGTTCAGCAATGTGGCATTGCAGGTTAAGTTGCTCCTTACGAAGCCAACATTCCATAGTGGAGCAGTAGTTTAAGACCTAGCTACCCTGCTTTTACTCAGCACCCTGCTAATGAGCTTGGGAAAGCAGCAGAAGATGGCCCCAGTACTTGCACTCCTGTCAATCATGTGGGAGATCCAGATGGAGTTCCTGGCTCTTGGCTTCATCCTGGTCTGGACCTGGCTGATGCACCATTTGGGTAGTAAATCAGCAGATTTGTGTTTCTCTCTGTCTCCACTTCTCTCTATCCCTCTGTCTTTTGAATAAATGAATTTTCTTTTTTAAAAACTTTAAAAACACAAGTTTTATTAATACCAAAATGCGGTGCTCAGGAGGCTTAAGAACTCTGCAGGCCCAATGGTTGAGAGCCTCAGTTCGAGGTGACAAGCGGGCACTGGAGATGACCAGCATCTGGCTTCAGACACTGTGCATGTCTATCAAAGAAACAAATGCCTGTGGTTATCATCGACATGCCAACAAGCCAAGACAAAAATTCCCAGAGTGACAATCAGTGATCTTAGGCAGGTGATGAGCAGGCATTCAGAACGAGGCATGCATCGGCACTTTTTTTTTTTTTTCAAAAAATTAAAAAATTTATTTTCAAGGTTACAGAGAAAAGGAAAGACAGAAGTATCTTCCCTTTGCTGGTTCACTCCGCAGATGGCTGCAATGGCCAGCACTGGGCCAGGCCAAAGCCAGGAACTTCCTCTGGGTCTCACGTAGGTGGCAGGGACCCAAACACTTGGGCCATATTCTGCTGCTTTTCCCAGGACATTAGCAGGGAGCTGGAACAGAAGTGGAGCAACCAAGACTGGAACTGGCACTTACGGTTTTTAAAAAAATATACCCAAACATAAAATCTGCCACCTGAACCATTTTTCAGCGATCAGTTCCAAGGTGCCAAACACATGATGGGTGCTGAGCACCCACCACCCCCATCCAGCTCCAGGACTCTTTCCACCCTGTAATACTGAAACTCCGCACCCCATTACACAGTAAGCAGTCCTGCCCTTGGACCTTGGAATTCACCATTCTGTTTCCTGTATCTATAGCTGTGACTATTCTAAGTAATGCATATAAATAGAATCACACAGTGTTTGTCCTTTTTTTTTTTTTTTTTTTTTGACAGGCAGAGTGGACAGTGCGAGAGAGACAGAGAGAAAGGTCTTCCTTTTGCCGTTGGTTCACCCTCCAATGGCCGCCGCGGTAGCGCGCTGTGGCCGGCACACCGCGCTGATCCGATGGCAGGAGCCAGGTGCTTATCCTGGTCTCCCATGGGGTGCAGAGCCCAAACACTTGGGCCATCCTCCTCTGCACTCCCTGGCCACAGCAGAGAGCTGGCCTGGAAGAGGAGCAACCGGGACAGGATCGGTGCCCCGACTGGGACTAGAACCCAGTGTGCCGGCGCCGCGAGGCGGAGGATTAGCCTGTTGAGCCACGGCGCCGGCCGTGTTTGTCCTTTTGTCACCAGCTTTTCACTTCACATAGTCCTCAAGGTTTGTTCATGTTGCGGCATGCATCAGAATCAATTTGACACTTAAAAAAATATTTATTTAATTTGAAGTGGAGAAGAGACACACATACACACCCATCTGCTAATTCAATCCCCAAGTGCCCACAATAGCTGGGGTTGGGCCAGGCCCAGGCCAAGAGCATGGAACTCAGTCTGGGTCTCCCGGCCCTTGTGGACATTTGGGGAGCGAACCAGTGAATGGAAGACCTTTATCTTTCTGCCTCAGCCTCTCTCTGCAACTCTTTCAAATAAGTAAAATACACCTTTATATATTTTTTCATGTTCCCTGATTACAAACCAGAAGTAAACATTCTTAATGAGCGTCTTCAAAGCAGAGGCTCGGATGCCACTGAGTAGTTAGAGTTGAGCATGGACTCCGGATTGTCACAGGCTTGAATATAAATCCTGGCCTGGCTTCATTTAAAACAAAAACAAAACAAAACACCATCTTTTTTATGGGTTTCTGAGATCTGAAGAGAGGGTGGCCTGAAGTATTTATGGCGCTGAACCCTACGAACGGCTGAGGCTCACGGGTGCACAAACTCCCGAGTTCTGTTGCTCCTTGTTCTCCCTATAGTCAACGGCATCAGCACTTCTTGCCAGCAACCTGATCCTGTTTGAGACTCCTGGAGCCTGGTACATTGTGTTATTTTGTTGTGGTAGCTATTAGTTAAAACAAACTTGTCAAAAAATTCATACATAAAAATCTTACATAAAAATGGAAACACTGAATCCAGTTTGAGAAATTTTATTCAGCCAAAAATATCTGTTTGGGGAGTGGCTAGAAAAGTCACACAATAAAACAATAGACATTTGGCCGGCGCCGTGGCTCAACAGGTTAATCCTCTGCCTTGCGGCGCCGGCACACCGGGTTCTAGTCCCTGTTGGGGCGCCAGATTCTGTCCCGGTTGCCCCTCTTCCAGGCCAGCTCTCTGCTGTGGCCAGGGAGTGCAGAGGAGGATGGCCCAAGTACTTGGGCCCTACACCCCATGGGAGACCAGGAGAAGCACCTGGCTCCTGCCATTGGATCAGCGCGGTGCGCCAGCCGCAGCGCACCAGCCGTGGTGGCCACTGGAGGGTGAACCAACAGAAAAAGGAAGACCTTTCTCTCTGTCTCTCTCTCTCACTGTCCACTCTGCCTGTCTAAAAAAAAAAAAATAGACATTTAAGGAATGATTTAGTGCAAAATTCGGATAATGATGAATTTTTGAGGTAGTGGTCTGTGATTGAGAGAGGAATAAAATGGAAGGACCCCTGGTGAGAGTAGATCATTTTTATTAAGGACAGCTATTGTGGTGCAGCAGGTTAAGCCACCACTTGCTCGGGATGCCCATAGTCCATATCAGAGTACCACTTTGAGTTCCAGCTGCTTAGCTTCGAATCCAGCTTCGTGTTAATGGCACCTGGGAACATCGTAGATGATGGCTCAGTTCTTGGATCCCTGCCACACATGAGAGAAGCCCATACTGAGTTCCAAGCATAGGAAACACAGGCATTTTGGAAATGAAACAGTGGATGAAAGATCTCTTTCAATCTCTCTGCCTCTTCCTTTCCCAGTGTCATTCGACAATTCAAATAAATAAAAATGGTTTGGTTGTTTAAAAACTATTTTTGTAGTGTATATAGTAATTAAATATTTTTTGTGGAGTGGCTCCAAGATGGCAGAATAGGGAGGGAGCTCACTGATAGTCCAGGAAAAGGTAGTTTAGTAAAAGTGGAGATAGTGAAGTGTCAGGGAAGAGTTAGTGAAAAAGCTGCAGAGGGAACTCTTCCGGAATAAAAGGGACATGGTGGATTTACGTTGAGGACACAGCTGCCCACAGCTCGAGAGCCCAGCTGCTGAGAATCTTCTCCCCTGAACCAGCGCTGGAAACAGAGGTGAGGTGAAACTGCAGTAGCCCAAGACACTGGTGGAAAAGTGGTAGGAAGAGCCTAGAGGGAATGAGGCTTGAAGCCCTGTGGGGGAAAGTACACCAGCCTAACTAGAAGATGGAAAAAAAAAGAGACAGTACAGATATGATTCTTTCTCTCCACTCACCTTACAAAGGCAAGCGAGACAATAGAGCAGGCACCGTTTTGGACATACATAACAGCTGCACCAGCTCGGGGATGTGCCCACCCTCAGCCAAACAGAAAAAGTTGACTCTGGCTGGGAATAATTACAGGAGATTAAGACCTAGTGAATGTGCGGAGCCTATGAAATGGGACTGTGAAAAAAAATTGAGGGTGTGTGGAAGAACTCACGGTGTGGCTGAGACATGAGTAGTCTCGGTATGAGACGCCACAAACTCGGTAGCCTTGGCTACCCAGTGAGAGACATTGCAGGGGAATCTGAGCTTACACTGAGGACTTCAGAGATCCTTTGTGTGGTCCGTGGGACAGAGCAGATGAATACTATACCCACTGGGGCTAGCACTCAGGCACTGATTGCCATCAAGGAGAAGAGCTCAGCTGAGCAGAATTACTTCCCTTTTGAATAAAAAAAAGAGAGAGAAAGAGAGAGAAGATTCACCACACCAAACCTGGGTGTGTTACCTTTGGCACACCCTTAACACTGAAGAACTGAACAGAGCTCTCTGGTCACACTGACCACAACCCTCTAGGGATTCACTGAAAGCAGACAGTCCACTTAATCCAGAGTCATAGTATAACGAGACAAGCCACCACAGCAAAAAAAAAAAAAAAAAAAAAAAAAAAAGAAGCAGCAGCAGCAGCTACCAAAGAATATCTCCACAATGCCAAACAACAAATGCAGAAACTGAGGAAACAAGAACAAGGAAGACATCATGATGCTCCCAAATGAACAGGACATTCCAATACAAGATTATGAAGATAATGAGATAGAGGAAATGAAAGATATGGATTTCAAAAAATTTATGATAAGAACATTTGGAAGTTATAAAAAACAAATGCATGAACTACAGAAATCCATACAGGAGAGGACAGAAAGTCTGTCTCATGAAAATGCAATCTTAAGGAAGAATCAAAATGAAATGAGGAATTTGGTAGAACATGAAATTGAGATATTGAAGAGAAACAAAAATCAAATAAAGAATTCAATAGAAGAAAAGAAAACACATTTGAGAGCCTTAAAAAACAGAAGCAGTGAGGTAGAAGAGAGAATATTGGGGCTGGCGCCATAGCTCACTAGGCTAATTCTCCGCCTGTGATATCAGCACTCCGGGTTCTTGTCCTGGTTGCAGTGCTGGATTCTGTCCCAGTTGCTCCTCTTCCAGTTCAGCTCTCTGCTGTGGCCCAGGAAGGCAATGGAGGATGGCCCAAGTGCTTGGGCCCTGCACCTTCATGGGAGACCAGGAGGAAGCATCTAGCTCCTGCTTTTAGATCGGCACAGCACACAAGCCATAGCAGCCATTTGGGGGGTGAACCAACGGAAGGAAGATCTTTCTCTCTATCTCTCTCACAGTCTAACTCTGCCTGTCCAAAAAAAGAGAGAGAGAATATCGGACTTAGAAGATAGAGCACAGGAAAGCATACAGTCAAACCAAGGAAACGAAGAGAAAATTAGAAATCTAAATATATTGTTGTGAATCTACAGGATACATTAAAAAACCAATATTCAGGTTCTAGGAGTTCCTGAAGGCATGGAGAGAAAGAAAGGATTAGAAGGCCTTTTTAGTGAGATAATATGAGAAAACTTCCTGGGTTTGGAGAAGGACAGAGACATCCAAGTACAGGAGGCTCATAGAACCCCCAAAATACATGACCAAAAGAGACCCTTACCATGACACATTGTAATCAAACTCACCACAGTGAAACATAAAGAAAAGATTCTAAAATGTGCAAGAGAGAAACATCAGATTACTCTCAGAGGATCTCCAATCAGACTCACAGCAGACTTCTCATCAGAAACCGTACAGTCTAGGAGGAAATGGTGCGATATAGCCCAAGTACTAAGGGAATAAATGCCAGCCCAGAAAATTATATCCTGCAAAACTCGAATTTGTTAATGAAGTGAAATAAAGACCTTTCATAGCAAACAGAAATTGAAAGAATTTGTCACCACTCGTCCAGCCCTGCAAAAGATGCTTAAAGATATGTTGCACACAGAACCACAGAAACACAGTCATCAATATGAAAGAAGGTAAAGGAAGAAAATCTCTCAGTAAAAGATCACAGGAAGTTCAAAGCATATATTAGAAATATCTTTGGAAAAAAGGCAGGGCAAAATCATGACTTATCATAGTCACATTGAATGTAAATGGCCTCTACTCTCCAGTTAAAAGCCACAGAGTAGCTGAATGGATTAAAAACAAAACCCTTCTATTTACTGCTTACAAGAAACACACCTTTCCAACAAAAATGCATCCAGACTGAAAGTAAAAGCCTGGAAAAATATGCCAACAGAAACCAAAAAAGATCTAGCGTAGCCATCTTAATATCAGACAAAATAAACTTTAACACAAAAACTGTTAAGAGAGAAAAAGAGGGTTACTATATAATGATTAAGGGATCAATTCAACAGGAAGATGTAACTATTATAAATGTATATGTACCTAATTACAGGGCACTGGCCTATTTAAAAGATATGTTAAGGAACTTAAAGGGAGACTTAGATTCCAATACAATAGTATTGGGGGACATCAATACTCCACTTTCAGCAATAGACAGATCAACCAGACAGAAGATCAACAAGGAAACAGTAGATTTAAATGACACTATAGCCCAAATGGATCTAACAGATATCTACAGAACTTTTTATCCTACACTTGAAGAATACACATTCTTCTCAGCAGAACATGGAACCTACTCTAGGGTTGACCACATATAGGCCATAAAGCAAGTCTCAGCAAATTCAAAAGAATCAAAATCATACCATGCAGCTTCTCAGACCACAGTGGAATAAAGCTAGAAATTAGCAACTCAGGAGTCCCTAGAGCATATGCTAACACATGGAGACTGAACAATATGCTCCTGAATGAACACTGTGTCATAGAAGAAATCAAAGAAAAATCAAAAACTTTCTGGAAGTAAATGAGGATAACAACATAACATATCAAAACTTGCGGGATACAGCAAAAGCAGTGTTAAGAGGAAAATTAATAGCAATAGGTGACTACATCAAGAAATTGAAAAGGCACCAAAAAAATGAGCTATCAATGCATTACAAGGATCTAGAAAGACTGCAGCAAACCAGACCCAAAACTAGTAGGAGAAGTTAAATAATTAAAATTAGAGAAGAAATCAACAGAATTGAATCCCCCCCCAAAAAAAAATTACAAAAGATCAGTAAAACGAGAGCTGGTTTTTTGAAAAACATGAACAAAATTGACACCGCATTGGCCCAACTAACTAAAAAAAGAAGTGAAAAGACCAAATCCATAAAATCAGAGAATAACAAAGTGAATGTAACAATAGACACCACAGGAAAAAAAAAAGAGTCATCAGAAATTACTACAAAGAGTTGTATGCCAGCAAACAGGGAAATGTATCTGAAATGGATAGATTCCTGAACACATACAACCTACATAAATTGAACCATGTAGACATAGAAAACCTAAACAGACCTATAACCAAGTCAGAAATTGAATCAGGAATAAAGGCCCTCCCAACTAAGAAAAGCCCAGGACCAGATGGATTCACTGCTGAATTCTACCAGACATTTAAAGAGAACTAACTCCAATTCTTCTCAAACTATTCAGAACAATAGAAAAAGAGAGAATCCTCCCAAATTCTTTCTATGAAGCCAGCATCACCTTAATTCCTAAACCTGAAAATGATGCAGCAGAGAGAGAGAATTACAGACCAATTTCCCTGATGATCATAGACACAAAAATCTTCAATAAAATTCTGACCAATAGAATGTAACAACACATCAGAAAGATCATCCACCAAGACAAAGTGAGATTTATCCCTGGTATGCAGGAATAGTCCAACATTCGCAAATCAATCAATGTGATACACCACATTAACAAACTGCAGAGAAAAACCATGATTATCTCAGTAGATGCAGAGAAAGCATTTGATAAAATGCAACACCCTTTCATGATGATAACTCTAAGCAAACTGGGTATAGAAGCAACATTGCTCAATACAAACAAAGCAATTTATGAAAAACCCATGACCAGCTGGTGCCACGGCTCACTAGGCTAAACCTCCGCCCATGGCGCTGGCACCCCGGGTTCTAGTCAAGGTTGGGGCACCGGTTCTGTCCCAGTTGCTCCTTTTTGAGTCCAGCTCTCTGCTGTGGCCCAGGAGTGCACTGGAGGATGGCCCAAGTGCTTGGGCCCTGCACCCGCGTAGGAGACCAGGAGGAAGCTCCTGGCTCCTGGCTTTGGATTGGCGCAGCACGCCGACCGCAACAAGCCGGTTTTAATGGCCACTTGCGGGGTGAACTAATGGAAAAAAAGGAAGACCTTTCTCTCTGTCTCTCTGTCTCTCTCTCTCTCTCTCATTGTGTAACTCTGCCTGTCAAAAGAAAAATAAAAAGAAAGAAAGAAAAGAAAAACGACGGCCAGCATCCTAGTGAATGGGGAAAAGCTGGAAGCATTTCCACTGAGATATGGTACCAGACAGGAATGCCCACTCTCAACATTGCTTTTCAACATAGCACTGGAAGTTTTAGCCAGAGCCATCAGGCAAGAAAAAGAAATTAAAGGGATACAAATTGGGAAAGAAGAAGTCAAACTATCCATCTTTGCAGATGATATGATTCTTTATTTAGAGGATCCAAAGAATTCTACTAAGAGACTACTGGAACTCATAGAAGAGTTTGGCAAAATAGCAGGATATAAAATCAATGCACAAAAATTGACAGCCTTTGCATACAAAGGCAATGCCATGGCTGAGAAAGAACTGCTAAGATCAATCCCATTCACAATAGCTACAAAAACAAATAACTTGGAACAAACTTAACCAAGGATGTCAAAGAACTCTACAATGAGAAGTAAAAAATCCAAAAGAAAGAAATAGAAGAGGATACCAAAAAATGGAAAAATCTTCCATGCTCATGGATTGGAGGAATTATCATCAAAATATCCATTCTCCCAAATGCAATTTATAGATTCAATGCAATACCAATCAAAATACCAAAGACATTCTTCTCAGATCTGGAAAAAATGGTTCTGAAATTCATATGGAGGCACAGGAGACCTCGAATAGCTTAAGCAATGTTGTACAACAAAAACAAAGCCGGAGGCATCACAATACCAGATTTCAGGACATACTACAGGGCAGTTATAATCAAAACAACATGGCCCTGGTACAGAAACAGAGAGATAGACAAATGGGACAGAATAGAAACACCAGAAATGAATCCAAACATCTATAACCAACTTATATTTGATCAAGGATCTAAAAGCAATTCCTGGAGCAAGGATAGTCTATTCAATAAATGGTGCTGGGAAAACTGGATTTCCACATTCAGAAGCATGAAGCAAGACCCCTACCTTTCACCTTACACAAAAATCCACTCAACATGGATTAAAGATCTAAATCTACGACCCAACACCATCAAATTATTAGAGAACATCAGAGAAAGCCAGCAAGATATAGGCACAGGCAAAGACTTCTTGGAAAAGACCCCGGAGGCACAGGCAGTCAAAGCCAAAATTAACAATTTGGATTGCATCAAATTGAGAAGTTTCTGTATTGCAAAAAACAGTAACGTGAAGAGGCAACCAATAGAATGGGGAAAAATATTTGTAAATTATGCAACTGATAAATGATTAAGAACCAGAATCTACAAAGAAATCAAGAAACTCCACAACAACAAAACAAACAACCCACTTAAGAGATGGGCCAAGGACCTCAATAGACATTTTTCAAAAGAGGAAATCCAAATGCCCAACAGACACATGAAAAAATGTTCAGGATCACTAGCCATCAAGGAAATCAAAACCACAATGAGGTTTCACTTCACCCCGGTTAGAATGGCTCACATACAGAAATCAACTAATACCAGATGCTGGTGAGGATGTGGGGGAAAAGGGACACTAACCCACTGTTGGTGGGAATGCAAACTGGTTAAGCCACTATGGAAGTCAGTCTGGAGATTCCTCAGAAACCTGAATATAACCCTACCATGAAATCCAGCCATCCCATTTTTGGAATTTACCCAAAGGAAATTAAATTGGCAAATAAAAGAGCTGTCTGCACCTTAATGTTTATTGCAGCTCAATTCACAATAGGTAAGACATGGGATCAACCTAAATGTCCATCAACCTAAGACTGGATAAAAGAGATTATGGGATATGTACTCTATAGAATACTATACAGCAGTAAAAAATGAAATCCAGTCATTTACAACAAAATGGAGGAATCTGGAAAAAATCATGCTGAATGAATTAAACCAGTCCCAAAGGGACAAATATCATATGTTCTCCCTGATTGGTGACAACTAACTAAGCACCTAAAAGGAAATCTGTTGAAGTGAAATGGACACTTTGATAAACAATGAATTGATCAGCCCTTGTCCTGACTGTCAATGAACAACTTACTACTTTATTCCTTTTAGTATTTTTTTGTTCTGCTTAATACCATTGGTCCAACTCTTTAATTAACACACAATTATTCTTAGGTGTTTGGATTTAACTGAAAAGTGATCCCTGTTAAATGTAAGAGTAGGAATAAGAGAGGGAGGAGTGTACAGTTCGGCACAAGCTCAACCAGACTTGCCCCTAATGGTAAAGTTAGAAACATGCCAGGGGATTCCAATTCAATCCCATCAAGGTGGCATGTACCAATGACATCTCACTAGTCAAAGTGATCAGTTTCAGTTCAGAATTGATCATAATGCTAGGATTAAGTGCCAAAGGGATCACATAAACAAGACTAGTGTCTGCTAATACTAACTGTTAGAATTAAAAAGGAGAGAGCAATTAGCGGGATACACAGCAGACTCACAGAATGGCCAATGTCCTAAACAGCACTCTGGCCTCAGAATCAGCCCTTAAGGCATTCAGATTTGTTTAGAAATCCATGAGAGTATTTCAGGCATGGAAAGCCAAGACACTGTAGAAAAAAAAAAAATTACCTAAATGAAAGATCGCTGTGAGTGAGTTTCCAGCGGAAAGAACAGTACATCAAAGAAGGAGGTAACTTTCTCTAAAGGGAGGAGAGAACTTCCACTTTAACTATGACCTCATCTAAATAAGTTCGGAGTTGATGAACTCAATAGGCTTCCATAGCCTTGGGAGCTCATGAAAAGAGCTTCGGGTGATTTCCGATGTCATAAATAAGAGTGTCAATTGTTAAATCAATAACAGGAGTCACTGTGCACTTACTCCCCATGTAGGACCTCTGTCCTTAATGTGTTGTACTCTGCGAATTAACAGTATAACTAATACTCAAACAGTCCTTTATACTTTGTGTTTCTGTGTGGGTGCAAACTGTTGAAATCTTTACTTAGTATATACTAAGATTGATCTTCTGTATATAAAAATAATTAAAATGAATCTTGATGAAGAATGGGATGGCAGAGGGAGTGGGAGATGGGGTGGTTGTGGGTGGCAGGGTGGTTATGGGGGGAAAAAAGCTGTTATAATCCCATAGTTGTACTTTCAAAATTTATATTTATTAAATAAAAGTTAAAAAAATGTGTAACAAAAAAAACCAAATTTTTGCTCCACAAAATATTACCTTAACTATGTGTTTGCATGATTTTCTGTTTATATTTTATTTTATAGTAAATATTAATCAAGGCAATCAATATGATAAAAAATACTTTCAACTCATAACCAGCAAGCAGTTCTCATCTAGTATACATAAATAATCCCTACCAAAAAACAAATAAAAATATATAACCAAAATATTCAAGACATGTAAATAAATTTTTCATAAACGAGAACATTCAAAGGTTTAATAAATTTCTGAAAGAATACTTAATATCATTAATAAGCATAAAAGTGAACATTAAAACCACAAATTAATTACCACACACATGAAGATAAAAATTCTAAGCCTGGATCAACAAGTGATTAAACTGAGAGGAACAAGAACTCTTTGTGCTCCTGGTAAGAGTGTATACTAGTTTAAAAACTTTAGAAAACCAATTGTTATTATATTCCTGGTTTGTGATACCATATAGTCAAGTTTTTCTACTCTGGTGTGTGCCTTAGAAAAGTGTGTGCACACGTTCTTGTAAGACACATACAGACATGTTTATCAATGGAATATTTGCAAAAAGCCGGTTAGAAATTACTCAAATATATCAAATTAGAGCATATTTATGTCAACATGAAATAATAAATGTGAATAAATTATACCTTTTTATTCTTCAGCTAACATATGGAACTCCTCCCTTATAACATGTATTTCGCCAATAGTTTAAGAGATGGGTTACAATTAAATGACTTTTCCTGTAATGCAATATCTCATTAGTATTTTCTAAATTTTTATGCCAAGAAATCCCCGTAATGGAAAGAAGTGAAAATATGTTCTCTTGCCAATAAAGAAAATGGCAGAGCAAGTGTTAGACTAAGAGATAAATGCTTCTGCTCTCCATCTAAATGTGAAAGTATTCATTTGTTCATTCTATGTATTTGAAAATCTATGCTATTTATGACACTGCACTATTCACAGGGGAAAAATATGTAACACATACCTGTAGCAAAGGAAACACTCAACCAAGAGACAACCAATAATGTGGGAGAAAATATTTGCAAATTATATATCTGATAAAGGATTAACATTCAGGGCTCATGAATAGCTCATGAAACTCAACAACAACAAAACAAACAACCCAGCTAAAAGATGGGCTAAGGATATTAACAGGCACTTTTCAAAGGAATAAATACAAATAGCCAACAGGTATATGTAAAGATGTTCAGGATCACTAGCCATCAGGAAAATGCAAATAAAAACAACAAAGATGTTTTAACTCACCGCAGTTAGAATGGCTACCATCCAGAAATTTAAAAAAAAATAATAATAAATGCTTTCAAAGATGTGGGGGAAAATGTACCTTAGTATGATGCTGGTGGGAATGTAAACTAGTACAACCATTATGGAAGACAGTATGGAGATTCCTCAGAAATCTGAATCTAGATCTACCATATGACCTAGCCATCCCACTCCTCGGAATTTACTCAAAGGAAATAGAATCAGCATATGAAAGAATTATCTGTACCCTCAGAGTTCAACTCACAACAGTTAAGATATGGAATTAACCCAGGTGTCCATCAACTGATGATTGGATAAAGAACATATGGTATATATACACTAAGAGATGCTGCCCAGCGGGAGGGAAGCTATGGGAGGGGGGAAGCCATTGTAACCCATAAGCTATACTTTGGAAATTTATATTCATTAAATAAAAGTTTAATAAAAAAAAAAACAAAAAACAAAAACAAAACAAACAAACAAAAAGAACCAAATTCTGTCTTTAGCAACAAAATGAATACAATTGAAGGCCATTATGCCTAGTGAAATTAAAGCAGTCCCCAAAAGATAAATATTATATGTTTGAGTAGCTAATATACAGAGTACAAAAAATGTATAATGCATATAAGCAAAGTTGACAGTTTGAGATTTGATTATTATTTATAGCCCTGTATAACTCCTGAGAAACAGTGGTTTTTCTATTTACTACTTGTTGAATTTTCTGTTTAATGTAGGGTCAAACTTTTGATTATTAAGTAAATCTAAAATATGTCATTGTAATAGTTAAAAGAAAATAATAATGGAAGGAGGAGGAAGGGAGGGAGGGAGGAAAGGGCTGAAAGTGTTATTATACTCTTAAAGCTGTATTTATGTAATACATGAAATGTGTTCCCTTTATATGAGCTTAAGAAACTTTTAAATTATGTTTAAGTTGTGCATATATAAATTTAAACAAAAATAAATGTGAAAAATTCTTTTTAAACATATTTGGGATTATAATATAAATTTTGTGATGATTAAAAAAGACTTCCAAATAATCATATATATATATTCAACTGAACAAGTAAAGATATATTACAATAATACCATGTCAAATACAGAATATCAGTAAAGAGAGAGAGAAAATAAATAAGACTCAAATGTGAACTCTGGAATGGAAAGTATAATCATTGAAATGAAAAATTCATGAGAGAAAGACTGAGTATTTTGTTGGACAGTCAAGATGCCCAACACCCAGATCCCATGTAGAGTATCTGGATTGGAGTCCTGGCCCTGCTTCTGATGCAGTGTCCTTCCAATGCAAAACCTGTGAGGCAGCAGGTGCAGGCACACTTAACTGAGCTTCTGCCACCCATGCGGTGATCTCAGATCGAGTTCCCAGTTCCTGACTCTTCTGGCCCAGCCCCAGCTACTGTAGGCATTTGGGAACTGAATCAGCAGATGGAAGCTCTCTCTCAGTCTCTCTCTCTCTCTCTGCCTGTCTCACTCTGTCTCTCTGCTATTCAAATAATTTTTCTAGAACATCACAGTAGGTACACAAAAATATATGTACACTAACAGAAGAAGAAATTAGCAAACTTGAAGTTAATCCAATAAAGATTATGCAATCCAAAGAAAAAGAGGATAAATAATGAAGAAAAATAAAGAAAGCCTCACAGAACTGTCAGATGTCATTAAGCATTATCAAAATAGCCATACTGGGGTCCCAGAAGGAGAAAAGAAACAGAAAGCAGAAAGGAAAAGTAGTTGAAGAAATAGTGGCTGAATAAACTCCAAATGTAAAAACAAAAGCCTGCGTCTTAGGAAGTACAACTAACTCCACTTAAGGTTAACGCAAAGAGACCCACAAACACAAGTAATAGCACAAATATGTGAAAATCCAGGAAAAATCTTGAAAACAGTAAGAAAAATGACTCATCATTTACAAAGAAGCCATGTGAAGAGTAATAGCCCAATTTCTATCAGAAACAATGTGTTCAAAAATCAACACAAAACTTCTCGACTAAAAATTTTGTATCCATTAAAGCTGGCTTTCAAGATAAAAGCAAAACAGAGACACCCAGCTAAAAAGGGTAAGCAAATTTCTTCCCAGCAGATCTAAAACAAGGAAGACTAAAGGAGCATCTTTAGACAGAAAGCAGCTGACTCCAAGCAGAATTCAAACATGATGGTGGGCATCTGGCATGTGGTTAAGACACCATTTGTATGCACACATTGCATACAAGAGGGCCTGGGTTTCAGTCCTGGTTTCATTCCTGATTCTGCCTACTTGCTAATGCACAGCCTAGAAAGCAGCACTGTTGCCTCAAGTAGCTGGATCTCTGTTATCAACAACGGAGGAGTCTTTTGAATTCTAGACTCCCGGCTTGAGCCTCCTCTAGCATCTAAGGGAGTGAGCCAGCAAATAAATGATAGCCCTCTCTGTTTCTCTTTCTTTCTCTCCATCTCTTTCTCTCTCTCTCCCTACCTGCCTCTAAAATAAATAAAAATCAAACAAAATTCAATCATATAGGTAAAGATAAATGTAATTATGCAATTTTAAAACACAGTATAGATGTATGGTCTTCTCTTAGCTGATTTTATAAATAATATATTGCTGACTCATAATATTTAGAACTGTGTTGTATATGCCAATAATGAAAAACTATATTGACCTAATGAATAATTCCAGATAGTAATGAAAATCTTTATTAATAAATGAAGAAAACAAGAAAATATCAAAATGAAATTTACTGTAAGGGATGGGATTGTGGCATAGTGGGTTGGGCTCCTGCCTGTGACACTGGTAGGTTCCAGATCCCACTGCTCCACTTCTGATCCAACTCCTGCTAATGCACCTGGGAAAGCAGTGGAAGATAGCCAAGAGGTTGGACCCCTGCACCAACATGGAAGACCCTGAGGAAGCTCCAGGCTCCTGGGTTTGGCATGGAACAGCCCCAACCATTGTGGCCATATGGGCAGTAGATCTCTCACTTGCTCTCTTAACTCTGTGACTCTGTTTTTCTTTTTTTTCTTTTTATTGTTCATGCTTTATTTAACCATAAGATAGCACGGCTTTCACGATGCTATCATGAGAATGGTTTTGCAGGTTCTCATTTTTTTTTCTTATCTTCGATACTGTTTTATTTATTTATTTATTTATTTATTTATTATTTCGTAAATGTGAATTTACAAAGTGCAACTTTTGTATTGTTGTGGCTTCCCCCCCCAACCTCCCTCCCTCCCATGGCCCTCCCCTCTCCCTCTCCCATCCCGCCCTTTATCGAGTTTCATTTTTAATTACCTTCATATACTGAAGATCAACTTAGTATATACTAAGCAAGGATTTCAACAGGCTGCACTCACACAACCGCACAAGGTATAGGGTATTGTTCGACTAGTAGTGTTTTTAAGTTTCATAGTAAAACACATTAAGGACAGAGCTCCTACGTGGGAGCATGTACCCAGTGACTCCCGTTGTTGATTTAACAATTAGCACTCTTATTTATGACGTCAGCAATCACCTGAGACTCTTGCTATGAGCTGTCTAGGCTATGGAAGTCCCTTGAGTTCACCGACTCTGAACTTGTTTAGTGTGACTCTGTTTTTCAAATAAATTTCTAAAAAATAAAAAAAAGAAAGTTGCTATAACAAATGATGTATTTTCCTTTCTTCTCTCAGATTATTAAAATAAGTGATTATAAAATGATTATTATATATCGCTTCTCAGCCTTTTGGCTAAGATCAAGTGTAAAATGATAAGTATAGGCCAGCTCAGTAGGCTAATCCTCCGCCTGCAGTGCCGGCACCCTGGGTTCTAGTCCCAGTTGGGGTGCCAGGTACTAGTCCCAGTGTTCCTCTTCCAGTCCAGCTCTCTGTTGTGGCCTTGGAGGGCAGTGGAGGATGGCCCAAGAACTTGGGTTCCTTCACCCGCATGGGAGACTGGGAAGAAGTGCCAGGCTCCTGGCTTCGGATCGGCACAGCATCGGCCGCAGTGGCCGTTAGGGGAGTGAACCAACGGAAGGAAGACCTTTCTCTCTGTCTCTCTCTCACTGTCTATAACTCTACCTGTCAAATTTAAAAAAAAAAAGTTTTAAAAATGATTATTATAATAATCTACTGTTCAGTTTATAATGTTTATGTTATACAAACAATAATACTGTGAAAATGAAGGAGAGGGAATAAAGCTATTAAAGTAGAACAATTCTATGTGCACTGAAAGCAAGTTAGTGTAAATATGAAGCTGATACATTAAGATGTGTATGGTGGGGCCAGCACTGTGGCACAGCGGGTTAACGCCCTGGCCTGAAGTGCCGGCATCTCATAAGGGTGCCAGTTCGAGATCCAGCTGCTCCACTTCTGATCCAGCTCTCTGCTATGGCCTGGGAGAGCAGTGGAAGATGGCCCAAGTCCTTGGGCCCTTACACCCTCATGGGAGACCTGAAAGAAGCTCCTGGATCCTGGCTTTGGATCAGCACAGCTCCAGCCGTTGCAGCCAATTGGGAAGTGAACCAGCGGATGGAAGACCCCTCTCTCTCTGCCTCTCCTTCTCTCTTCTGTGTGACTTTCACTTTCAAATAAATAAACAAATCTTTGAAAAAAAAGATGTGTATGGTAAGTCAAAGTGATCATCACAAAATAACTCAAAATCCTCATAAAAATTAAAATGGTACAATAGTCAAAGTTCACTTAATGCAAAGATCATGTTCACTTAATGCAGAGTAAATCATGGGACAGATAAGGTATGAGAAATACAGAAAACAAAAAGTTAAATGGCAGATTTAAATTCAACTATATTAAAAATCTTATTAATTTTGAATGTGTTAAGAAATCCAACCAAATAGCAAATATTACTAGACTTGAAAGAATGTAGAATATTCAACTATCTGCTTTCTATAGGAGACACAATTTAGAGTCAAACATACAAATACATAAAAAGTAAAAGGGTGGGAGAAGACATATCAGGCAGAAGAAAACTGGTGTCTATGCTAAATAGAATATAAGATGTTGCACTGTACCACATAAAATGCATACAAGCATTTCATATTAATAAAAAATTTTAAAAAGCATTATCATACCAAAATGTTATAAAACAAATATGATTTTTTAAAAAATGACACAACTCTTACTCCCAATGCAATGAAATTAAATTATAAATAAGAATACCAATGGCATTCTTCACAGAAACACAAAGTGTAAAAATACTGTTTCAGTACTAGTTATAGCATTACTTCACATTAGACAACACATTAAGGACAGATCCCACATGAGACGTAAGTACACAGTGACTCCTGTTGCTGACTTAACAATTTGACACTCTTGTTTATGGCGTCAGTAATCTCCCTAGGCTCTAGTCATGAGTTGCCAAGGCTGTGGAAGCCTTTAGGGTTCGCCGACTCGATCTTATTCCAACAGGGTCATAGTCAAAGTGGAAGTTCTCTCCTCCCTTCAGAGAAGGTACCTCCTTCTTTGATGGCCCCATTCTTTCCACTGGGATCTCACTCACAGAGATCTTTCATTTAGGTTTTTTTTTTTTTTTTTCCAGAGTGTCTTGGCTTTCCATTCCTAAAATACTCTCATGGGCTCTTGAGCCAGATCCGAATGCCTTAAGGGCTGATTCTGAGGCCAGAGTGTTGTTTAGGACATCTGCCATTCTATGAGTCTGCTGTGTATCCCGCTTCCCATGTTGGATCGTTCTCTCGCTTTTTGATTCTATCAGTTATATTAGCAGACACTAGTCTTGTTTGTGTGATCCCTTTGACTCAGACCTATCAGTGTGATCAATTGTGAACTGATATTGATCACTTGGACTAGTGAGATGGCATTGGTACATGCCACCTTGGTGGGATTGTATTGGAATTCCCTGGCATGTTTCTAGCTCCACCATTTGGAGCAAGTCCGATTTTCTGTAAATGTTTTTTTTTTTTTAATTTAGAAAATATTTTTTAAAAAGTACTAATGGGCCAGCCTTGTGGCAGGTAAGCTGCCTAAGCACGATGCTAGCATCCCACACAGTGCCAGCTTTTGTCCTGGCTGCTATGGTTTCAGTCCAGCTCCCTGTTAATGACCTGGGAAAACCTACAGAGGATGGTTCAAGTGCTTGGGCCCCTGCCACCCAAGTGAGATCCAAAGGAAACTCCTGGTTTTTGGCTTTGGTGTGCCTCAGCCCTGGCCCTTGTGATCGCTTGGGGAGTGAACCAGCAGATGTAAGACCTCTCTCCGTCTTTTTCTCTCTTTCAGTAACTCTGACTTTCAACTAAATAAGTAAAACTAAAAAAATAAAGAAATAGTCAAAGTATATAAACGGAAAATTTTCAAAAGAATAAATATATGGCTCTTTTGTTGCATAGCAGGTAAAACTGTTGCCTGCAGTGCTGGCATCCCACATGGGCACCAGTTCGGGTCCCGGCTACTACTCTTCTGATTCAGCTCCCTGCTAATGTGCCTGGGAAAGCAGCAGAAGATGGCTCAAGTCTTTGATCCCCTGAGCCCACATGGGAGACATGGAAGAAGTTGCTGACTCCTGGCTTTGGAACAGCCCAGCTCCAGTCCAAAACCAGGTCTGGGGCTGTTGCCGCTGATTTCTCAACAATGTTGCAGTGGGTTCGTTTCTGAGAGGAGTGGGGGCAAGAGGCGCGGAGTCAACACACAGACCCCAGGAGTCGGGTGAAAGCAGGCTTGAGGCGAGCAGCCCACAGACTCATTTATTACAGTTGGTACAACAGCTTATATAGCCAAGACCAGCCAATCTGGTCAAGGGGCAGTCTAAGCCCCAACCAATCACAGCCTGTTGCCAGGCAGTTTCCAAAGCCATCCAATCACAGCCTGCTACCAGGCAGGCTCCGTTGCCAGGTGGGTTTCAAAGCCATTCCTGAGTAACTGATGCTCGCTTGCCAGTGGCCACCTTGGCATGGCCTTCTCATTCCACTACATGGGGCCATTTAGGGAGTGAACCAGCAAATGGAAAATCTCTCTCTCTCTCCAATTAGTAATCCAATACCCACAAGTAAAAACCCAAGACCAGGTAGCTCTAACACTGAATTCATTCAAGTGATACAGGAAATAATACCAATTTTTCACAAACTTTTTGCATGCCTCTTCAAAAAAGGATGAATTAGGAAAAGTTCCCAAAATTAATGAAAGACATCCCAACTAATGAAAACTGTTAGCCAATAATAGTTATGAATTTGGATTCAAGATTCTTATTGGATGAGTGTTCAACGCAGTTCATGGTACCTGAATCCCATATCAGAGTGCCTAGTTCAAACCCAATGCCCCACAGACTGTTAATGTGCACTCTGAGAGACAACTGGTGATCACTCAAGTACTTGGATCCCTGCCACCCACATCGGAGACTCAGACTGAGTTCTTGACTCTTAGCCCAGTCTTAACTGTTATGGTCATTTGGGAAAGAATTGGTGGAGCCCCCCCCCCCCCAACCCTCTCACTTACTTGCTCTTCCCCTGTGTGTGTGTTTCTCTGTCCACTTCTCTCTCTGCCTCTCAAATATGAAGAAAATAAATAAATAAATAATGTGAAAGATCTATAACATGTTAGCACATTGAATATCACAGCATATAAAATGAATTGTACACAATGAACAAGTAGTATTTATACAAAAAACATAGAATTGGTATAACATCCAAAAATCAATAGATGAGTTACAGCATAGTAATGAGATACACAATGAAACTATATGACCATCTCAACAGATGTATTCATGATTAAAAATATTGTATGGGAATCTATTGCTTGCATTTTTTGCTGGCATTTTATACCAGATCACCAGTTTGAGTTTGAGTCCTAGTTGTCCTTCTTCTTCTTCCTTTTTAAAGATTTATTTATTTATTTAAAAGTCACAGTTAACAGAGAGAGGAAAGACAGAGAGAAAGAGAGAGAGAGATCTTCCATTCACTGGTTCACTCCCCAGTTGGCCGCAACTGCCGGAGCTGTGCTGATCTGAAGCCAGGAGCCAGGAACTTCTTCCAGGTTTCCCTTGCGAGTGCTAGGTCCCAAGCACATGGACCATCTTCTACTGTTTTCCCAGGCCATACTAGAGCTGGATCGGAAGTGGAGCAGTGGGTCTCAAACCGGCACCCATATGGGACATCGGCGCTTCAGGCCAGGGTATTAACCCACAGTACCACAGCACAGGCCCTGCCCTTCTTCTGATCCAGCTTCCTGCTAATATGCCTGGTAAGGAAGCAGCAGAAGATGGGCCAAGTTCTCGGGTACCTGACACCACATGGGAGACCTGGGGATTAATTCTGAGCTTCTGACTTCAGCCCATGTGAGTCATTTGGGTAGTTAACTAGTGGATATAATCAATCTCTCTCTCTCTCTCTCTCCCTTCCTCCCTCCCTCTTCTTTCTTCCTTTCTGTATCCCCTTCTCTGTCACTCTGCCTTTCAAATAAATAAAATGAATCCTTTTAAAGAAAGAATATGAGACAACTTATTTTAACTTAAAGTACCTGTAGTAAAATCACAGCCAACACCAAGCATAATGAGATACAGACACTTTCCACTTAAAATCAAAAGTAAAACCAGGATATCTGCTTATGTTCTTTCTACTGACAATTATTTTAGAGATTCTAGCCAGGGCAATTAGGCAAGGGAAAGAAATAGAGCTTCCAGATCAAAAAGAAGATTAAATTATCATTATTCATAGATGAAATTGTCAGAAAGACACCACACACTCATTATAACTCTACATTAAATGAAATTTAAGGGTACAAATTAAATATAAAAACCAGTTGTACTTCTATATAGTTGAGATAAAACATTTGAAATAAAGTTGAGAAAACATTCCATATAAGATAGCATCAAGAAGAATAAAATAAATAAATGTAACACAGCAAAGTATAAACTTGAACTCTGAAAATTATTAAATATTTGTTAAAAGAAGTAAGATAAAATGCATATATATTTTACTAAATTTATATAAATATATATAAACTTACATATACATTTATGTAAATTGAAATTTATTTCCATGAAACCAAGCTGCACAAAAAACCCTGCCAACTGTGGGCTGCTCATCAATGCATGGTTACATGAGAAAAAAATAAAATTTCATTTTATTTAAAATACTATATTCTTGAAGGATTGACAGTTCAGATGGTAACTACTTTGTATAACTAAAATAATTGAATGAGGTATTTGTAAAGCTCTTAGTAAAGTGCCTGCCATACAGTAAGTGCCCAGTAAGTGGTAATTATGTAATTTTTTCCATTCTTCATCCACTGGAAAAAAAGTATAAAAGCAACTCCTTCCATTTTACTTCACTGCTAGAAATACTTTTTTTTTCTTATTTATTTACAAACCTCACCTTCCTCAAGCTAATTCTTCAATCTCCAGAGCGCTGCACTTGTTATTCCCTTCTTGGTAGAAAAGTTTTCTCTTTCTGTTTCTTTTGCTTGCCAAAGGCCATTTCTTTAGCATTTCTTGTTTCTTCCTGCCCTTCTGTTTCTCTCTCTCCCCCTATCTATTTTTCTCAACTCTGTTCCCCCCATTTAAATCTATCAAATATGCATTAATAGTCATTAATTTTTTTTTTTTTGACAGGCAGAGTGGACAGTGAGAGAGAGAGACAGAGAGAAAGGTCTTCCTTTTGCCGTTGGTTCACCCTCCAATGGCCGCCGCGGTAGGCGCGCTGCGGCCGGCGCACCGCACTGTTCCGATGGCAGGAGCCAGGTGCTTCTCCTGGTCTCCCGTGGGGTGCAGGACCCAAGGACTTGGGCCATCCTCCACTGCACTCCCTAGCCACAGCAGAGAGCTGGCCTGGAAGGGGGGCAACCGGGACAGGATCGGTGCCCCGACTGGGACTAGAACCCGGTGTGCCGGCGCCGAAAGGCGGAGGATTAGCCTAGTGAGCCGCGGCGCTGGCCTAATAGTCATTAATTTTAATAGTCATTAATTTTGACTTCCAATTTTAAAATTTGAAGACAGATCTAAAATTCAGCTCAACATTTCTATTTTATTGAAGTGTGTAACTGCATCTACTTTTTGCTTTTTGTCCAATTTGTCGATACTGTACTCAATATTGATTTTCTCATGTAGTAACTACTTTTGTGTTTTTCAGAAGTTAGCATCTCATCATCACATTAGGCTAAAATATCAGAAATGGCTATAATTTTCCACCTCTTTATAGCATCATCTAATTTTTGCAAACTTAATGACAGGAGTGTAATCTGATTTATATGTCACTAAACGATCTTATTTTTGTGGGAATATAGTAGAATGTGCTTATTCAAATAACAGTGTAAGTCAATCACTGGATGTAGTTCCTCAATACAATCAAGAAATGTGGCTCACATGGCATGGCATAGTATTTATAATAAACATATTCTAAAATAATGTTAAAAAGTGTAACAAATTAAATAAAAAATTCAGTAACACACTCAGTATTATCATTGTCAGATGTTACACACTCTACATAAGTGTAAGCACTGTGCTTTTATATGACTGGCATCACAGTAGGCTTGTTTACACCAACATCATCAAAATGCACAACTAATGCAATGTGCTCACTAATGTACCTCTGTTGTGATGTCACTAGACAATGGTAATTTTTTTCACCTCCATTACATCTTCTGAGAACATTTTTAAGATTATTTATTTATTTGAGAGGTAGAGTTATAGACAGAGAGAGGGAGAGATGGAGAGAAAGGTCTTCCATCTTTCCCCAAATGGCCACAATGGCCGGAGCTAGGCCAATCCGAAGCCAGGAGCCAGGACCTCCTTCCAGATCTTTCATGTGGGCACAGGGGCTCAAGCACTCGGACCTACTTCTGCTTTCCCTGGCTATCAGCAGATAGCTGGATTGGAAGAGGGGCATCGGGGACATGAACCAGTGCCCATATGGGATGCCAGCATCACAGGCAGAGGCTTAGCCTAGTATGCCACAGCGCCAGCCCTGAGAACATTTTAAAAAAGATTTATTTATTTGAAGGTCAGAGTTACAAAGAAACAGTGAAAAACACAGAGAGAGATCATTTATCTGTTGGCTCACTCCCTAGATGGCCACTGTGACTATAGCTTGGCTAGGCCATAACCAGGAGCCAGGAGTTTTATCTGGGTCTTCCATATGAGTGGCAGGGGTCCAAGCTTTGGGGTCATTTTCTGCTGGATTGGAAGTGGAACAACCAGGACTTGAACCAGCACAGGCAGTGACTTACTACCCACTAAGCCACAATGCTGGTCGCTTGTGAGAACATTTGTCAGTGCAGTCTGTCATTAATTAAAATGTCATTATTTAGCAAGTGGCTGTATTTGCAACCCTATTATTCTGCAGTAACAACATATTTTCTTTAGTGTTGAGAGGAGAAAACAATTTTGCAGCAGTGTTCTCCCTCCCCAGTAGTGCATCTTTGACAGGTCATTTGAGCTCTTCTTGAACACTTACAGGGATAGAGAGCTTAGCACATTTCCCAGGGAATAGTCTAAGTCACTTGTGAAAGCTCCAGTAGACCAAGAACCAAGGGAGCAAGCTATAGATGAATGACTATCAAGAAAGTACGAGTTGCAAGAAAAAGAACTTTCCATCATTTTCAGAAAGAAACATCGACCTGAGCCAGTATGAGGAATCTAATTATTCCTCTGTTCATTCTCACTCCAGTTATCCTTTGGTCTTCCCTAAATGCCCACTTAACCCAATATTATTTACAGAAGTTTATAAAATAGATTAAAAGGAAAAGTCATTCTCATGGAACCTATGGAAGGGAGACAAAGCCTCATTCTGTCATACAGAGACACAGACAAATGATAAAATACAAATGTGTCCTGAGTTGAATATATAAACAGTTTTCTCCAAAAAATTAAGTCTAAAGAGTTGCAGAACTAATTCACTTTATTGTTTCATCAATTGGATTTTGTCTTGAATTATATTTGTCTGCCTCTTCAGCACCTCTGAAGGTGGTATTTGCAGATTTATTACATGTAGGATGGCTCTGCAGACCTGAGTCCCTCTAGGCCTTGCTCTTCCTTCCTATCACCTGTGCCCTAGAAGGAATGTTCCCTGAGGTGACTTGGATTAAGCTTTGTTGGGAAGAGGTAGGTCACCATGACAATATGCCCTAAGGAGCTATGTCCCTGATGTTGCATGGCCCCCAAAGATAAGGCTAGGCTACTGCTGCCCCTGTTGGCTCTAGAGCCCCATCTGCAACCTCTGTCCTGTCCTGTCCTGCCATGAACGACTCAGGAACAAGCATGGAGTATCATCTTTATTGAAGAGGGCTGGGAGCAGACTGCACTGGCACAGAAACAACAGGTAACCAGACTATTGACAGACATTCAAACAGAAAGTATACAAGTGAACATGTAGGACAAGCAAGAGAAGAGTCAGAGAGTCACTCTGAGAAATTTTGTCCTTATTCAAGTTAAACGCCCTCAGATTCTTTTTCCATTCCCTTACTTCAGATTCCTTCTAACTCTGAAAACCTCTGGAATGTTCCTAGCTGTTCAATGTGTTCAAAAAAAATCATTGGTCATCTAAATATCTCATAGTGAATACCTTAGCATTTTAATCTTATATACATATGATTATAGAGCTTGTACTTGAGGAATGCATTTGAAATATTCACAAATATAAAGATGTTTTTTATGTGCCAAAGTGGCAAAATGCTGGATATTTATAAAGATGTTGAGCAGGGAAGTAAACTATCTATGGAAACTCTGAAACAGAGGGCAATATTAAGCAAGAGCTAATCTTGATATGTTCAGGGGTTAGCACTTTTCTAGCTCCCAAATCCAGACACAAAGCCATATCTGCCTTATTAAGTCTCAATTTCAAAAGAAATTTCAAAGAAAACTATTGAAGTAATTTGACTACCATGCTTAGATAAGCCAAACGTACATACAAATAGACAACCAGAAACTACTTTTTACATGAGTGAGTCTGTGTGGATATACCTATGGACATTTATTTATTTCCATGGAGGATGCATAAAACAGGTTACATTTACTGCTCAGTAGCCAAATTAACTATTTTTTAAGCTTTATTTATTTATTTGAAAATCAATGTTGCACACAGAGAGAAGGAGAGGCAGAGAGAAAGGGAGAGAGGGAGAGAGGGAGAGAGAGAGAGAGGTCTTCCATCTGATGGTTCACTCTCCAATTGGCTGCAACGGCTGGAGCTGTGCCGATCCAAAGCCAGGAGCCAGGAGCTTCTTCCAGGTCTCCCACGCAGGTGTAGGAGCCCAAGGACTTAGGCCATCTTCTACTGCTTTCCCAGGCCATAGCAGAGAGCTGGTTTGGAATTAGAGCAGCCAGGACTCCAACCAGCACCCATATGGGATGCCGGCATTGAAGGCAGTGGCTTTACCCACTACGCCACAGCGTTGGCCCCCAGATTAACTATTTATTCCAGCTCCACAGATGTGTGATCTTGAAGAAAAAAATCACTCATCTTTTTGTATCATTTATATCACATGCTTCAACTCTTTGGTCTTTTGGGAGGATTAAATTTGCACTCAGCACTTTACACATAGTAATTATTTTTATTATCATGTTTTCTCTATTTGTCATGTATACAGAAATGAAGATAGCAATTATAAAAAGTCCAGACAGTCCTTAATTGTAAATTCTCCTAATTCTTTGCTAGGCACGTTGAGATTCTTCAGTTTATGATGATCAGCTAAAAATCTAAGGAAAATAAAATAAACCAAAATAAACCCTGTTGCTGTGGAAAAGGGATATGGCTGTGGGCTGGGCTCCGCCCCGTGTGTCTCCAGATGATTCCTGAGGAAGCTCCTTTGGAAGCCAGGCAGTGGACTCTTAGGGCTCCCTTTCTGCAACATCCAGGAGGTGAGAATGAGACAAGAATTCAGGCAAATTTTCCTGGTTTAATGACCAATTTGAGTGACTCAAGTGTTATTTTCTTGGTTTCAGGCATGCTCAAAGACCTATGAAATCACTAATACATTTTTAAATAGTAAATTATTTGTTTCACTTTGTGGGCAAATCCTCCTCAGCTAAGTTGGTTGTCACATGATATAATGATATCATAAGCAACAATAAAAATACTTTTCCATAGAAAAGAAAACAAACTGAATCTTCTGAAAGAGAGAAGGATCATTTAAATGCCCAAGCTGTTAAATTATTTTTTTCATTTAACTCATTTGCAAAATATTTATTCATTATTTATGTATCAGGTTCAAAACACTGAATTAAGTAGGACTGAGAAAAAAGTGACTTTCTACTCTTCAGGATGGAAAATTCAGATGAAAACACAAGGATGCCAAAGATCTCGTAATGGTGTCAGTCACAAAAGCAGAACTGAGGAATCCACTGGAGAGAGTCTTTTCAGAGTCACTGATGTTTATTATGTTTATTTCTGTTTAAAAGACTAGAGGTAGAAAACACAGTGTTATCTTCAATAACTGTAATATGACTTGAAGCTACGTAGAGGGATGAGTAATAAGTCTGAAGGGGACAGTGACCATGAAAGGGAGCATACATGAGCAATTAAACAATGAATTGAACAATCCCATCAATATCACTTAGTCCCAAGAAGACCTATATGTTAAGAGCTGTTCCTGGTTCTGAGGGGAAGTGCAATGGGAGAAACCCGGGGTTATCTGCTGTATTATTAGTTATTACTACTAGTACCAATTTGTTATTAGTTATTTTTATGAATGCAGGCTGCCAAATGAGAAGGCCTGTTTTAAGAGCTTACCCTGCGACTGTTCATATTTCAGGGTCATTTGACCGGTGCTGCCCTGGTAATAGAATGCTACCCTATGGTCTTGGAAACCTTCGAGTGCTAACAGAAGAGGACGGTGAGTCTTAGACTGGTGAAGGAGGAAGACATAACTCGGAAGTTAGTGAGAACAAGGGAAAGAGAACAAACTGTGCAGTGTGTGCTTGATGTTCTCAAAGCTGTAGGAGGGATCTCAGTACTGCGGTTCGGAAGCAGTCTCTCAAGGAAGGACTCTTCAAAGGGTGGACGAGTGACAGTGGGAGGACATACATAAGGGACCAGGGATTAGAGGCCAAATTGTCCTGGTTGGAGAAGAAAGTCCTTGGCAATAGCAGACCAATCTGAGTAGCAACCTGTATTCTATTTTCAAAAACTGAGTGGGAAACCTGTGAACATGATGACACAAAGTATTACTGAGGAGTGGACAGGAGCTAGAGGGATGGCCACTTCTGGGCACAAAAGTGCCTCCTTTTAGGCTTGCTTTGAGTCAGCAATTTAACCTATGGTGAAATGCAGAGAAAAGGTGGCTGCATACAGACTTGTGAACCACACAGTGATTTTCCCAGACTGCTTTCCACTCTCCTTTCCAACAACTTTCTCATCTTTCCCTCAGGACTGACCCTGGCTAAGTTGAAATTTCAGCTGAATTCAATACAGTGCTACAACCGGGAAACAATCAGAGGTTTTAATTGAATCAATTATCTAAATGTACCAAATATGTACCTGAGTGATGTGGATGACAGGACTGAAAGTCATTCCAGCAGGACTTACTGAATCAATACTGTGTCCCATGCACATCCCCTTTTACTGAGAGTACAGTGGGGGATACAAGTCCCATTTCGGACTTTCGAACATTGCCCCAGCTGCTTCAGCACCTGAGGCCCCTTGTGCTGGTTCTTGGGGATTTACAGCCACCAATTTTCAGCTCTCCTTATCCTCTACTGTTGGGCACCCCTGGGGTTCCTTCTGTCTCCATCCTTATCACCTACATCTCTTCTCCAAACTCTCAGAAACCATCTGACACATCAGAACACTGAGGTTTAAGGAAGATTGAGAATACAAAGTTTTTCTAGGGTTCAAAGGAATTATTGTCTAATCTTCAATTCTTTTATAAGCACTTCTTAAAATCAATCTTTTTGTTGTTCTTGTTATTGTTTTGGTAACAAAATGGACATGAATTGCCTGCTTTTTATTTAAAAAAACTTTTAACACATAAAAATTGTTTATATGTACATATGTGATGTTTTATTATATATATATATGTGTGTGTATCATTTAATGTTCAATCAGAGTATATACACATTTACTCTTTCAGGCATTTATTATTACTTTGTGGAGAAAACATCCCCAAATCCTGCGTCCTACTTTTTTTAGAGAGAAATATGCAGTAAACTGACTTTACCTATTATTTGCTTCAGAAAGTGTTTTACTTTCCCATTTCCCTTTTCAAAGCTATTTCTCCTTCTTTACAAAGAAAGACATAAATTACATGTAGAGTTGTAAATCAATGATAGTGCTTACATCGATGCTGGAAAATTGAGGGACTAATACCTGGGTACCAAATCATGTTGTAAGTTAGTGGTTTCCAATCTATTTCTTTCAACACAAATGCAATTGAAGCTAATTGAATTGTCAGCTAATAGATCAATAAAAAGAGTTTAGATGATATATTACTGTATAATTCCTGGCATATAACTAATAAAGTGTTCAAATAATTTAGTGTTATTACCATAACAAAATAACTCTCATTCCCAGGGCCAAAGTACTTCAATGTCATTTATGTGAACTAGTTTTCTTACTGTTTATATCTCCAAAATGAAAAGCAAAAATGTAATTGATGTTGAACTATTTCTCATTTGTAGTAATAGTCTTAAGAGAGCCATCCAAGAACTGAAAAAAAGTGCAATCCATATTATTACAAGAAGATAATTTTGAATAGATTTTTGAAAATTATGTTTTTCCAAAACTTGGCAAATATTTATATTACTTTGGTTAAATGCATGCTAATTACATAGCATTTAGAAAGAAATCTTCTGTAAAGTACTTATGGTCCCACAAGAACAGAAGACAAAACACATGTGGATAGATATAAAGAAATTAATAAAATTCTTGCAATTATAAAACTATTTTATAATACCATGAATTGTGATGTCGGTGAGATTAATGATAAAAATTTCGATTTTAAAGACACATTTACATAATTTTGAAACAAGTATTACTAGATATCAGCAATCACATTTAGTGTCCATTGGACACTTAGGGGAGTGATGAACTAGTTCATTTAAAAGGTCAACACTCATAATTCAGCAGAATTCAGAGCCCCTGCAACTATTTAAATATCTGATAACAAATAGATGTCAAGTTAAAACTATGTACGCTGGTTTCTTTCTTTCTTAATTATGCTGTTTAAGGGAAAATAAGTATGAAAAGGCAAGTGCTAAGTCTAATGAAAAATGAAAGTTATAATTAACATCAACATGTCACCCAATTTCAAATTAGATTTGTAATTGTATCACAGGCCCTCTGTGGATGTCAGGAAACCAGCAACATTGTCGTAACAGGATGAGAAGATGACTGCCTCGTCTGTTTTGCTGCCAGCTTCATCCGTTTCCTGAGGCTAACGTAACAAGTTACTACACATTTGATGTTGTCATTAAGACAACTAAAGTTTATTCTCTCACAGCCCTGGCCACTGGCATTCCCCATATTGTGACCACATTATTCCTTTCTCAAGGTCAGTTTTTTCAATTTTTTCTCTTCTCCATCTTCTCATTCTCTGAACATTTATTATGTGTGTTTTTCAAATTTCCCTCCACCTCTCCCTTATAAGAATCCACCTGGATAAGCAAGAATAATCTCTCCATCTCAAATTCCTTCATTTAATCACATCTACAAAATCTTTGAAATATTTATAATTTCTGGAGATTAGAACTTGTGCAACTACTTTCTAAGCTTACACACCAACCCTGGAAATGAGAGTGTCTTACTCTGGCACAGAGAATGTACTCATAAATGAGTAGAAAAATCATGCCTTGCTAAACAGAGAGCCCATGTTTCCTTGACTTTGTAGACCAACCTTTTTCCTGGCACACCACTTTGTACTATAGTTCAGCAATTTCTTTAAGTGATGGCTTCCTCTTAGTCCAATTTATTTCTCAATCTATAGCTTGCTTTCATATGTTTAAAACTTCATTCATTCAACAAGTATTGCATACAGGTGCTGTGAGACATAGGAGTTTGTAGGTGTCCCTGAGGGCTGTGGGGGTAAGAGTATGGCAGGGACAAGACAAGAATAAGAATATCAAGGCTAGATCTGAAATTATTCATAAGCATTTATCAAATAGCTACTGTAGATAATGCTGCTAGTTATTGAGTATAATTCTCAAATCTAAGACTCTTTCTCTTGAAGTTGGAAATGAAACAGCAAATTGAAGGAAAATGTGATGACAACAATCGATAGGTGGACCACTGAGTATCTTCCCAGGTTATAATCTGTGAGGGGTTGTTAGTGGTTTAGTCCACCTATCCATCTCTCCCTCTGTGTTATTTTTTCATGCACTCAACTGGACAGAGACCATGAGAAATTTGAGTGGAGGCCACATAGCAGAGTTTGTCTTGGTGGGTTTCCCTACCTCTCCACCCATGCAGCATCTCCTCTTTGTCTTCTTTTTTGCAATTTACGTGTTAACACTGTTAGAGAATACACTTATTGTCTCTACTATCTGGTTCACTCCAAGCCTTCATCGCCCCATGTACTTTTTCCTTGGCCATCTCTCTTTCTTGGAACTTTGGTACATCAATGTCACCATTCCTCGGCTCTTGGGAGCATTTCTTACCCAGGATGGTAGAGTCTCCTACATAGGTTGCATGACCCAACTCTACTTCTTCATTGCCTTAGCCTGCACCGAATGTGTCCTTTTGGCAGTTATGGCTTATGACCGTTACCTGGCCATCTGTGAACCTCTCCGTTACCCTAGTCTCATGCCTTCCATCTTGGCCACTCGCCTTGCCGCTGCCTCTTGGGGCAGTGGCTTCTTCAGCTCCATGATGAAACTTCTATTCATTTCCCGACTGTCCTACTGTGGACCTAACATAATCAACCACTTTTTCTGTGATATCTCTCCACTACTCAACCTCACCTGTTCTGACAAGGAGCAAGCAGAACTGGTAGACTTCCTCCTGGCTCTGGTGATGATTCTGCTCCCTTTGGTGGCTGTGGTTTCATCTTATGCTGCAATCATTGCAACCATCTTGAGGATCCCTACTGCACAGGGACGCCACAAAGCCTTCTCCATTTGTGCTTCTCACCTGGCTGTGGTTGTCATTTACTACTCCTCCACTCTCTTCACCTATGCACGACCCCGAGCTATGTATACCTTCAACCACAACAAGATCATCTCTGTGCTCTATACTGTCATTGTACCATTCCTCAATCCAGCTATTTACTGCCTGAGAAATAAGGAGGTGAAAGATGCCTTCAGGAAGACAGTTCTGGGAAGATGCCACTAATCTAGACATGCCCCAAACTGATATATGACACATCCTGACAGGGAAGCAGGGCCTTCTCAAGGAATCATAGAATGGACTTACAGGGAACATGTATATCTGTCAATCTATTATATTGTCTCAGGAAGTTCTAATACAAGCCAATGTTGATGAATCATTGATTTTTTACAGATCTTTCTAAAAACTAAGGTTGGGCTTGTTATGTAAGAACCACCTGCATGTTTGTTGAAATAAATAGTTCTAGAAAAATATGTGGAAAGTCTGGTCAAGTAAACCTGGATTGTAAACCTAACATGTAGAATTTCAAAACTTGATAGGAACTCCTATTTCACAGACAGTTTGAAATTTCCTACTGTAATCCTAGACCATTATCTCATAAATGAGAAAATCTAACAGGAGAAAAGACAGCGAGTTTACTAATGGAATGTCTAGATAAAATCATGTAGTCACTAAGGTAGAAATTTCAAAGGCCCAGATTATCAAATCCAATTTCCATGAGAAACTACAAAAGGATGTATCATGCCTCAAAAATGAAATTTCATGTCACCTAACACCCTTTTCCTATGTAAATCTCACACTCACTGATAATCAAAGCAGAGAGATGCAGTGTTAATATTCAGACACATATGCATCCAACAGTCTGTTGTGTCTGAATATTCTCCTCATCTCTCATTTTGAATCTTAGAAGATTGTGAAGCTGGTTGACCTATGGGTGTTGACTAGGTAAAATGTTTTAGAACAACTTTACACAGAATCTTCCCCAGCACTTTGGCCAACTTCTGTTTCAAATAGTGGCTGTGTGGAACATCTTGTCAATGAACAAAGAATCACAAGTACAGCAAATATTTTATAAGAGAGATCAGAGAATGAGAGATAGGATGCATCTCTGTGGTGGGTCAAGAGCCTCAGTCATATCTATATGAATCACAAGTATTCCACCAGCTCCCTTGATTTTTGGAAGGTATTCTAATTGCACAGAGAGATTTTCACATCCTGACTCTAGGCTCATTTACCCAGTTCTTTTCACACCGAACCAAATTTGGCTTATTACTTAGATGAGGAATATATATAAAAGCAAAATAAATGTGCAAATTAATAAATCCCGACAAACAGAGATTGTTGGTCAGTGCACATTTTTCTATTTTAAGCCAGGGGAGCCTTTGTTTGACCACTAAGAAAACTACTTAATCAATAATCATTCTAGAATTTCCAGAATCTAAACTAAAATAGCAAAAGCAAACAAACAGAAAGAAATCTTACATTTGCAAGTTTACCTCATTGCAACTTGAATTACATTACATTCTATTCCATGTTTATAGTTATGAAAGTCATGGATTTTGTGGTTAAGAGAATCAGCTAATTTCAATATGAACCTGGATTTACCACTAATGAGTTATAATTAAATGATTACAGGCAAAGAACTACACATTTCTACTGTTAGTTTTTTTTAAAAGATTTATTTATTTACTTTGAAAGTCAGAGTTACGCACAGAGAAAAAGAGAGGCAGAGAGAGAGAGAGAGAGATCTTCCATCTGCTAGTTCACTCTCCAATTGGCTGTAATGGCCGGAGCTGTGCAGATCCGAAGCCAGGAGCCGGGAGCTTCCTTTGGGTCCTCCCATGCTGGTGCAGGGGCCCAAGGGCTTGGGCCATCTTCTGCTGCTTTCCCAGTCAAGTCAGCAAGAAGCTGGATTGGAAGTGGAGCAGCAGGGTCTTGAACCAGCACCCATATGAGATGCTGGCACTGCAGGCGGAGGCTTTAGCCACTATGCCACAGCACCGGCCCCAATTCTTTTCTTTTTATAATGAAAATAGAGTCACCTATCTCATATGCTTGCTGGGTCTATTAAAGAGATAATGCATATGCAAGCATAGGGTTAACAGCTTTTTTTCACTCTTTTTCTGTGAATAAATTTGATGTTGGATAAACTTCCTACTCCTGGCTCCTTGGAAACCTGATAGGTGTTACTAGGCTATATTGCTTATGAAACAAATCAGCACTGCTAAATAGTCTGTGGTCTAGATGACAATAAATATAGATATAAGCCGTAAAAAAATCACAGCTTCAGGCTACTTTTGAAAAGTCACTTCATTTGCAGGGAATTTGAGAAATTATGTATGCTCATAAAACTGGGGCAAGTGATATAATTAACTCTGATGGCGTGAGGATTACAAGCCATGGTAAGATCTGCACCACTTTGTGTGAAACTCATATATTTATAGCTCAGCTATGACCTTGAATAATAACATTTAGCCAATGAACTGTTTTAAGACTCCTTTTCCAAAAGACAAACTCCTGATGCTGCCTTGTTTTATTTCCTATCCTATCTTTTTCTCAATTAACTTAATGCCAAGTGTGGCTTTTTCAGTGTGTGAATTTGCTTGTGGCGCCAGTAAGACCTTCTGGTATAAAAGGTAAGTGGCTGCCAATAAGAATCACTATTATTATTTCATTATTAATATTATCTGCTTTCTAGCAGATGTGCATGTTCTATTAATGTGTCAAACTCACTATTATTCAAACTGAGTTTGGAAAATGGACTTTCTCTAAAACATGCATGGGCAGTAAAACTGTAAGCACCCTGATAATTATTTGGAGATAAAAAACTGATTAAAACATCTAACACTCCCAATTATATACTCTACCATTATGTCAAGGTGTCTTTGGTTTGAACCAGGGGAGCTCCCTTTTACAAATTATGAGGACATATCATAATACATTTTTTGAAATGCATAGAGTCAGAGACAGAGATCTTTCATCCATTTGTTCACTCCTTAGATGCTCACAATAAAGAAAATTAGGATGGGCGAGGCCAAAGTCAAGGTCCTGGAACCCAATCAGGGTATCCCATGGAAGGTGATGGATACCCAAGTATTTGGACCATTACTTTTGGCTCCTGGGGTACACATTACCAAGAAACTGGCATCAAAATGGGAGCCAGGACTCGTACCCAAACACTTTGAGATCTGATGTGGGTGTCCCAAGCAACTACCTGAGCACCTAAAAGGAAACCTGTAGAAGTGAAATGGACACTATGAGAAACAATGTCTTGATCAGCCTTTGTCCTGACTGTCGAGGAACAATTTACTATTTCATTCCCCTTAGTATTTTTTTGTTCTACATAATACCATTGGTTGAACTCTTTAATTAACACACAATTATTCTTAGTCATTTAAATTTAACTAAAAAGTGATCCCTGTTAAATATAAGAGTGGGAATAAGAGAAGGAAGAGAGGCACAGTTTGGCACAAGCTCACTTGGACTTACCCATAATGGTTGAGCTAGAAATGTGACAGGGGATTGCAGTTCAATCCCATCAAGGTGGCATGTACCAATGCCATCTCACTAGTCAAAGTGGTCAGGTTAAGTTCATAATTGATCATAATGATAGCATTAAGTGTCAAAGGACCAGTGTCTGCAAATAATAATTGATAGAATTAAAAAGGAGAGAATGATCCAACATGGGAAGCAGGATACACAGCAGATTCACAGAATGGCAGATGACCTAAATAGCACTCTGGCCTCAGAATCAGGCCTTAAGGCATTCAGATCTGGCTAAAAAGCCCATGAGAGTTTTGCAGGCATGGAAAACCAAGACACTGTGGCAAAAAAAAAAAAAATGACCTAAATGAAAGATCTCTGTTAGTGAGATCCCAGCGGAAAGAACGGGCCATCAAAGAAAGCAATACCTTTCTCTGAAGGGAGGAGAGAACTTCCACTTTGAATATGGCCTTGTCTAAATAAGGTCGGAGTCGGCGAACTCAAAAGGCTTCCATAGCCTTGGCAGCCCATGACAAGAGCCTCGGGTGATTATTGACGTCATAAATAAGAGTGTCAATTGTTAAATCAACAATAGGAGTCACTGTGCACCTGCTCCCCATGTAGGACCTCTGTCCTTAGTGTGTTGTACTTGGTGAATTAATAGTAAAGCTACTACCCAAACAGTACTCTATACTTTGTGTGTCTTTGTGGGTGCAGTCTGTTAAAATCTTTACTTAGTATATACTAAGTTGATCTTCTGTATATAAAGATAATTGAAAATGAATCATGTGAAGAACGGGATGGGAGAGGGGGTGGGAGATGGGATGGTTATGGGTGGAAAGGAGGTTATGGAGGGAAAAGCCACTATAATCCAAAAGTTGTACTTTGGAAATTTATATTTATTAAATGAAAGTTAATTTTTTTTCCTTTTCTGATAAAACATGTTTCTTTGTTTTTCAGACAAAAGTCATGACTCTTTTTCATCCTTGCCAACCTAATGTATTGTCATTCTGCCGGAGGTGATACTGATTATCTCTTCAAAGTTGTAACCTGGAGGACTAGCCAGAGAAAGATAGCTTTTTTTTTTTTCTAGATTCTGTACCTGCAATTTCAATAGCTACTGTTGAGTTTATTTTATTTTATTATACATTACTTTACTTTTTAAGCTCTTATTGTGTTTTGCTCTATGTTTTTAGTCTTTATGCATAAGCATTATTTGTTTTCTTTTGTGAAATAAAACAATGACAAGTAAACTTACAATTCTTCCTCATTTTAAGTACTTATAATTCTAATTCCATTTTTTGTAGTAAGGAATGATTATAAGCAGTGATACTCAGAAATGACCATGTTTTGTTTACATAGGTTCTCAGTTCACACTACAATATTTAGAAATATATCTATTTTTAATCTGGAATAATAATCATAGCTTTATCCATAAATCTCCTCTTGGGAGTATTTTATCTTTATCTTCCTCTGCTTTGACATTATGTATCTATTATGTTATCTAAATAAAACAGGACTCAGCCCATTTCCTCAACATACATGCTCAGAAATTATTTTAATGATTTTTGAAACATTTATTTATTTATTTATCTATTTATTTCTTTATCTATCTATCTATTTGAAAGGCAGAGTTACAGAGAGAGAGAGAGAAAGTGGAGCAGAGACATTGATCTCCCATCTGTTAATTCAACTCTCCAAATGATTGAAATGATCAAGGGTAGGCCAGGCTGAAGCCAGGAGCCAGGTGCTTCCTTCAAGTCCCCCATGTGGGTGACAGGAGCCAAGCACTTGGGCCAACCTGTGCTGCTTTTCCTAGGCCATTAGTAAAGAGCTGGATTGGAAGTATGGCAGCTGGGGCTTGAACTGGCACCCACATGGGATGCTAGCCTTATAGGCAGCTGCTTAACGTGTTGCTTCACAAAACTGGCTTCATTTCAATGATTTCTTTTTTAGAATTGTGGTTTTTTTTTTTGTTTTTTTGTTTTTTTGTTTTTGACAGGCAGAGTGGACAGTGAGAGAGAGAGACAGAGAGAAAGGTCTTCCTTTTGCCGTTGGTTCACCCTCCAATGGCCGCCGCGGTAGGCACGCTGCGGCCGGCGCACCGCGCTGATCCAATGGCAGGAGCCAGGTGCTTATCCTGGTCTCCCATGGGGTGCCGGGCCCAAGCACTTGGGCCATCTTCCACTGCACTCCCTGGCCACAGCAGAGAGCTGGCCTGGAAGAGGGGCAACCGAGACAGAATCGGTGCCCCGACTGGGACTAGAACTCGGTGTGCCGGCGCCGCAAGGCGGAGGATTAGCCTGTTGAGCCGTGGCGCCGGCCAGAATTGTGTGTTTTTTTATAAATTTTATTTGTTATACAAGTTTAATATATTTCATACATACAGATTTAGTAACATAATGGCACTTATCCCCCACCCTCCCTCTCACCCACACTCCAACTCTTCCTCCCCTTCCCTCTATAAATTTTTACAATGATCTATTTTCAATATACTTAACGATTTTATAGCTAACCCTACTCCATGTAAAATAGTTCAACAAATAGTATGAAGACAAAAAAAATAAACAAAACACTGTTCCTCAATGGAAAAGACAAAGGCTATAAACAATCATCGATTCTCAAAATATCTATTTCACTCCAATATGTTACATTTCAAGTACTCTATTAGTTGTCTCAGATGAGGAGTTTGTTACCGAAGTATATGATCAAATGCACAAATGCTGAATTAAACTAATGGTAAAACTATTTGAAAGGATTAATGGCACATGACAATGATATTCTTAACACTTAGAAGAAACTCATTAAATATTTTTGACTGATTGATTGAGCTCCTTGTTGTTTATAATACAGAACTAGAGAACATAACCAAACTACAGATAGGAGACTATCTGTAAATGATATTCCAATGGATTTTCTTTTGAAATTATTTATTTGACAAGAGGCAGAATGAGGGCCAGAGGGACGGGGAGATAGAAAGAAATAGACAGAGATCTTCCATCTTCTGTTCTATCCCCAAATGTCTGCACAATTAAGGCTAGGCCAGGATGAATCCAGGGGCCAGCAACTCAATCCAAGTTGTCTCATGTGAGTGACAGGGAACCAAATACTTGAATCTTTATCTGCTGTCTTCCCTAGTGTACATTATCAAAAGCTTAAGTTGGAAGCAAAGTTGGGACTCCAAGCTAGGTCCTCCAATGTGGAATGTGAGCATATCAAGTGGCTTCTAACCACTGTGCCAATAATCAATCTTATGTAATTTCAGTTTTCTGTGGGAGACATTTTTGTAATTTTATCATATTGAAAAATAATGAAGACTAAATTATGATTATTCCTATAAATATTCACTAGAGCTTCTGTGATTTGAGGAATTTGCTACTCTTCTTGAATGGAATTTGATAATTTGACAAAGAGCTGAAATAGACAAAGAGCTACTGTCTCTTTGCTACACCTCCTTTGTCCCAACTTCAGAAATGCACAAAAATCAATACCCTTTATATACATACACAAAAATGCCATGGCTGAGAATGAATTTGTAAGAACAGTACCCTTGGCCGGCGCCACGGCTCACTAGGCTAATCCTCCGCCATGCGACACCGGCACACCAGGTTCTAGTCCCAGTCAGGGCACTGATCCTGTCCCGGTTACCCCTCTTCCAGGCCAGCTCTCTGCTGTGGCCAGGGAGTGCAATGGAAGATGGCCCAAGTGCTTGGGCCCGGCACCCCATGGGAGACCAGGATAAGCACCTGGCTCCTGCCATCGGATCAGCGCAGTGCACCGGCTGCAGCGGGCCTGCCGCCGCGGCGGCCATTGGAGGGTGAACCAACGGCAGAAGGAAGACCTTTCTCTCTGTCTCTCTCACTGTCCACTCTGCCTGTCAAAAAAAAAAAAAAGAACAGTACCCTTCATAATAACTACAAAAATTGAAATACCTTAGAATAAATTTAACCAAGTATCTCTTCAATGAAAATTGCAAAACATTAAAGAACGAAATAGAAGACGAAAAAATGGAAAAATCACCCATGTTCCTGCATCGAAAGAATTAATATAATCAAAATGTCCATACTACTCAAAGTGATTTACAGATTCAATGTGATCCCAATGAAAATACCAATGACATTCTTCTCAGATTTGGAAAAAACAAATGCTAAAATTGATATGGAAACACAAGAGACCCCTAAGAGCTAAAGTAATCTTATGCAACAAAAATAAAAAAATAAAGTCAAAGAAATCATAATACTGGATTTCAGGAAACAGTACAGTTCATTTAAATCAAAACAGCCTGGTACTGGCACACAAAAAGACATGTAGACCAAAGGAACAAAGTGAAATCCTAGAAATCAATCCACACACTTATAACCAATTTAATCTTTGATAAATGAGCTAAAATAAGCTCCTGGAGAAAGGACAGTTAATTCAATATATGGTGTTGGGAAAATTGAATCACTGTGTGTAGAAATATAAAACAAGACTCCTACCTTACACATTATACAAATATCAATTCACAAAGGATCAAGGATCTAAATCTACAACCTGATACCATAAAATTACTAGAGGAAAGCACTGGGGGAACACTGCAAGACATTGACTTAGGACAACAATTTGTGGAAAAATCCCCAAAAGCATAGGCAATAAAAGTAAAAATAGACAAATGGGATTATATCAAGCTAAGAAAATTCTGCACTGCCAAGGAATCACTCAACGAAGTGAAGAGGCAATCAGCAGAATGGAAGAAAATATTTGCAAGCTATACATCTGATAAAGGAAGGATGAAAATCAAGGATATAGAAGGAGCTCAATAAATTTAACAGCAACAATACTTCAGTTAGGAAATGGGCAAAGGACATGAATAGGAATTTTTCAAAGAATGAAATTCAAATGACTGACACATAAAAAAAAGTACAAGATCACTAGCCATCAGGCAAATGCAAATAAAAACCACAATGAGGTTTTACTTCACCCCTCTTAGAATGTCTATCATCCAAAAGTCAAAAAACAATAAATGTAAGTAATAATGTGGGTAAAAAGAGCCCTGATCCACTGTTGTTGGGAATGTTAACTAGTACAACCTAAAGGATGACAGTATAGCGATTCCTCAGAAATTTGAAAATAGATCTACCATATGACCCAGCCATCCCATTCTTGGGAATTTATCCAAAGGAAATGAAATCAGCATATGAAAGCATTATCTGCACACTCATATATACTGCAGCTCAACTTACAATAGCTAAGATATGGAATCAACCCAAATTTCCATCAACTAATAACTGATAAAGAAAACATGGTGTATATATATATATATATATATATATATATATATATATACACATACACTATGGAATATTACTCAGCCATAGAAAAGAATGAAATCTGTCTTTTGCAATAAAATAAATATAATTGGAGACCATTATGCTTAGTGAAATAAGTCAGTCTAAAATAAACAAAATCATATTTTTGCTGATATGTGACAGTTAATATAGAATATAAAAATTCATAGAAGTGAAATATACATCTTGTTATATGATTGTTGTTTTAGCCCTTGTTTATACTCCTGTGGAATTGTGGTCTTCTTATTTTATATTCACTGAATATTATTGTTTGTAATGAATTAAGTCTGTGCTTATAGAGTGCATTGAGCTTATTTTTTCAAGGTTTTTCAAAAAAAGGAAAGAAGGAAGGAAGGGGATTGAGAGAGGGAGGTAAGTGTGATTATCCTATGAAATACATGAAATATGTTCTCTTTATATTAATAAAAATTTAAAAATTAAACAGCAATACTAGAGGAATCCTACATACTTCATAGCAGTGAATATCAAATCCCAATAGATCCTATTTACCTTCTGCTATAGCCTTGGGTCTGTGGTCCAGGGGCTAACTATCCCTGAATGACTAGGTATCCTTACCCACGAAGCAACATATACATCCAAAGAGATAACTATCCAATTTCCATATGTGTTCCGTATAGGCTTACTACCTCCATCTTCTCTGAATACCGTCGTATGCCTCTGAATGTACACCGTTTATAGATAAAACACACATATTCTCACTTGTCTTTGAAAATACAGATATCATCCAGAGGTAGTGTATATTTTTCACCTGTACTGAATCACCCATGCATAAGAATCATTGCAATGTAAAGAGTCAGCACCTGTAAGTACATATCTCAGTGTGTTCACAGTTTTTCTGTTTGCATGCTTTCATACATAAGCCTCCAAATAAGGATGGGTAAAGATCATTCCTGTATTCTGCATTACTTGGGTTCTGGCACCATCTCCCCAGAGGGGCTTGTTATTTGTGAGACTGTTTCAAGGAAATAGAGGAAGATACACACACACACACACACACGCGCGCGCGAGCTCTCACGCACACGGGAGTCTGGTTGGGAAGAATGGGGTAGGGTGTTTCTAGTAAGTCTAAGCCCTCTCTTTTACCTTGAGATTACATTTAGATTACTGGTTTTTTTCCTTAGAATTCCCCCCTCTGATGCCCTTGAGCCTTGGAAAAGCCAAATACTTTCCTGAAGGCTGTGTCCCTTGGGAGGTCCCTTGTGGGTGGAAGGGAGTTGAATCCTGCTCCGTCACTAGCTTGGAGACAGGCAGTAGCACAAATAGCTCCATCAGATCTTGAACTCAAGCTCAGCAGAGAGCAAAGTGGACTTGAGCAATGACAATCTGTGCTTATGCACATGGTTTCCCTCTTCCTTGCCTGCAGGATTTCTTCTCTTTCCTCTGTGTAAGCTGGCCATCCTGCCAAGGCTGGGAAGACAGTTAAATCAATAAAAAATGGTGAGTTGATAATTCCAAAAAAGGGTTTGGCCAGCTTTTAATAATTTATTATTTTTAAGGAAAGCATGAAATAATTGAAAATCATATTTTTTATTTCATCAGAATTTTAATTTGATAGTTTTAAAAATTGTTTTCCTTCTGTGACCCTATGATGAGTATGTCACACTGGGATATAGACAGAGAAAGAACTTGTTAGATTATATAGATTAATTTCAAATCAATAAAAATTCTATTCGCTTTTATGCATAGCAAATCACATGAAAATGTTAGGAATTCAGTGATACCTTGTGGTCTAGATTTTCACATGATTTTAAGGCTCTACTGTGAGAAATTATTCTAGATGAAATAGACTTGAGCTTCTGATAATTACCTGGTGATCTCTGAAAATATATCCGTTCAATGCATCAACCCAACTTTCTGCTGTGCAACAGTCAGAGTACAGTTCTACTGTGACCCAGACAAAGAGAAAGAAAGTGATTGGGAGGATAGGTTCAACCTGCAAGAGTACATAAATGAACATTTATGTGTATGTGACGAGTAGCTAGTGTGGTGTAGTCATGCAAGTGTGCACTTTTATGATAAATAAGCACAGTAGCTTGCAAAGAAGATGGTGGTTACAGAAATTTTGATGACTGAAATCCCTTAGAACATACAAGGTTTCCATAAGAGATAAGACTCCCTTTTAACTTATTAATCATTCAAAAAAAAAACACTCAGTCACATTTATCCTCAACTAGATAGCTTAAATATAAAATTAATTTTGCTAAAAATAAGACCTGAGATCTATAGAATTAAAGCTACTTCCTCTAAGTGTAAGAAAAATTATTTCAGATGTAGGTTATGGGAAGTTATACAGTATGTTAAGGACCAGGGATGTTAAAGATTTTCCCCTCTATGTTTTCAAACTTACAGCAAAAACCAAAAGTTCCAGAGATGTTCACTATGAAGGCTCCTTATTCTGTCCTTCTACCAGCTAAGGAACTGCTATGAACATATTCAAAAGCACGGTTGTTCCTAAGGGGTTCTGGGGAAAGGGAGAGGGGCTAGAATTATATCCCTTTAAAACTGATTTAAAAGATAAATTTCCTGTTTAGAAAATACCTTGTTAGTGAAGGCCCAAAGCTGATACATCTATCTCTGACCAACCCCTCTTTTTTCTCACGTCTCTGCAGGAGTTGGCAGATGGTTATAACAAGTCCAGATGACAATTCTACCATATGTCTCATTGCCTATGTCACATTTTGAGAATTCTTGTGTCATTTTGTCTTGACGGTTCTCCACGGAGGTTACATAGCAATTTTTCAAATGCTTTCTTTCCCAGTAATGCTTTGATCACATAAACTTTCTTCCCTTACCCTTCATATCCCTACAAACAGAGCATATCCCTTGCAAAATTCATTGTGATCCTGGCTCAACCTTCATTGTCCATGGAGAAGACCATTTCCACCATCCCTGGGAATCAGAAGGAAAACCTGCTTTTCTCTAGTGGAAATTCAAGAGGATGACACTACACCTATTCCTCGTACTCAGAAGGAAAACATGCCTTAAATCCCATGTGAATTTTCTACAATCTCATGTTATTGATCCACATTAAATATTTCAGTTAAAGTGGAAAAATTCAAATATGGCACCAAACTTTAGAGGCTAATAACTTGACTTTTAACCAAATATAAATTGAGTGGTGTAGTCTAAAGAAGGAATTCTATGATAGGACAGTGGTATTCAGAGGAGATTGGAGGTTGAGCGAAATGTGTATCCTTGAGAAAGCAATGAGACATACTCTGTGCAACCCCAAAAAACATAACAGTGATGCATGAATGAAGCAACAATAGTTTCTAGAAAAGAAATGCTTATATCACCCAGAGATTTTTAAAATTATGGTTCTCTTTGTAGATTTTGAGTATTCTGTTTCTGGAGAGTAACAGAAAAAGATTATGTGAATATTGGTTTCTATGCACCCAGGTTTCACGGATTTGGTAGGGAGTAAGTCTAATCAGGTTCCTTTCTGCTCTAAGATTTTGTGTTTCCTGAGCTGAACATTATCTCCTACTGTAGCAGTGTGTGTGTGTGTGTGTGTACGCATTCTTAGTGTAATGCACTGTCAGTTATGAAAGCTAGTGAATTGCCCTTGTTTTCAGATAAATCATGATTATATCTCTCACACTAACTTTTATGATTCTATTCAAATTAAACTGAAATTTAAGATGATTTGTCCTTTTTGAGATTACATTAATTGGACCGTCAAAGGAATTAAATTAAATAGAGTGTGTAAAATAACCAGAAATTACAGCTTGCCAGGGACTAAAATGTAATAATTAATAAAATGCCACTCTGCTAATATATATGAGAAAATTACTTCAACATTCTTTGATTACCTTATCCTAAAAAGAAAAATGAAAACAAAGTTTGAACTAAAATACCACTGGTTTTAAAATGATTTTATGTTGGAATAATCATCTAGCTCTTGGTTTTCATCTTGGAATTTTAAACATTTTACACTCCTCATTCTTTGAATCTTTATTTTTCATGCATAGAGTCATTAGAACTGTCTTAAAAGATAAAATTTAGTGTTCACAACACAAAAGAGAAACCTCTAGCTCACTAATCATCTTCTGCCTACATACACACAAAAAGCAGTGGGTTGTGAAAAAGAAGTTCATTATTTTATTTTGGTTCTGCCATTAAGGAACTAGCTTTCTTACTTTGAGCTAAATATTTAATATCTCTGAGTCTGGTGGGCACTTGTTAATGTGAAGATCAAATGAAGTAGTGTGAATGTGCTTTCAGATCACAAACATGACTAAAAATGCTGTTATGCGTTCAGAGTGACCTCCTCTGGATACAGCTGTTTTCTTTCTTTTTATCTATTTTTTTATTTAAAAAATTTTTTTGAAGTGACCAAATTTTGTTCATTTCATATATACTGATTTAGGAACATAGTGATACTTCCCACCCTATCCTCCCTCCTGCCCAAGATACCACCTTTCCTCTTCCTTCCACTCTTATTCCCTCTCATTTTTTACAATGATCTACTTTCAGGTTATTGTATACTCAAAAGATTAATCCTGCACTAAGTAAAGAATTCAGTAAATAGTAGGGAGAAAAAACAGTTCCTCAAAAGTAGAGACAAGGTCTGTAAACAGTCATTGAATCTCAAAATGTCACTTTTACTCCTATTCATTACATTTTTTGGTACTCTACTAGTTACAACAGATCAAGGAAAACATATTTGTATTTTGCATACTGGTTTATTTCACTAAGTATACTTGCTCCATGTACTTCCACTTCCACTGAGGAAGAGCTGTTGACTGTGCTAGCCCTGTTCTCTTCCTCATAAATCTAGCACATGAGCTATGTAAACAGTCTTGGATGTTACTAGGATGCGACTCCGCCCAATTGTTTTCCTATTTCACTTGGCAACCAGAAAGCTCAATCCAAGTTCCATGCTCAGATAATGAAAGCTCTCCATCAAATGCTGTTGATACATATCTTGAACTCTATTTTATTGCTTTGTACCTATATTTGGTGCTTACTTTTCTGTGATTCTGCATCTTGGTATTTATATTTCTGCTCAAAGTAGATGAAGAATGAATTAATGGATAGGTCTTGTGAAATTGTCACCCATTTCATTGACTAATTCTTAGTGATAAATTGTGTGTTTTATTTCCAACTTCAAGTCTGAGGCATGCACCCAGAAAAAACAGTATCTGTTGCTAAGGTGCTGTTAATAATACATTGAATTTCTTCTTAGAGTGATGTTTAGATCTATGATGTTAGACCACAATGCTACTAGGAGTCACTGAAGATGGTTCCAGGAAAAGAGATCAAGGAATAATGTTGTGTCTGTAGTTTCTGGAATATAAAAAAAAAGCTTCAAAAACAGAAGTACTACCTTTCAGTGACTAGAAATATGTTCTTTTCATCCATCCATGGGGAAACATGGGACAGTGATGAGCAAAGACCAGAATGGAGACTGGCGTAATCTATTCACAAATAGACTCCTAGTTGACTTAGACTCCTGTAATGAGATTCAAAGAAAGCAAAGTTGAAAGAAAATCTAGGGAGGAATGCAAAAACTTTTTCCTAAGATCCACTGTCTTAATGTCTGCTGAACACTAGACTACAGCAAGCAAGGATATGGTGTGTCTGTGTATGTTTGTGAGAGAGAGGTGATTTGAGCAGAAAGAGACAATATGTGTTTAAAGAAATTGTATATGACATTCCAACAGAAAACAAAACTGTTTGATAAATTTGCAATATGTTGGTTATTTATCTGTTTTCCTCTCTAAACATGAATAAATTAGGAGCGAATGAGTCTGCCTTTCTGTAGGATGCTAATGCTGAGTTTTCAAGTGAGAAGACAGAAATAAATGAGTGAGCACTATTTTTCCAGCTCTTTTATTCCAAGACTATTTCCTTATGGAAAAATATAGCTTTCTCTGTTGTCCTAAATATGATAGCAGAAAAGAAATCTCACATTGGCAAAGCACAGAACTGGGAATCAGAGGGTACTAATTTCACTTCTGTATCATCATAGACAAGTTACTCTTCTTGAACTAACGTTAAAAATAATAAAAACATAGTCTCAATGAAGTCCATATTCACTCAAAAGCTTTGGTTGTATAATAATTCAAAGTGAAATAAAGATATAAAGACAGGAGAGAGTTCCTATTGCTAAGAATTTGCTGGTGGCAGGCTGTATTACGTAAATAACCATAGGCTTGTGCTGGGACATGGAAGGAATTGACATTGTCTGTGCCCACAGCCAGGTATGATGACCAAGACTCTGGAAGCAGATAACAGGACAGCAACAACACATTTCATTCTTCTGGGATTTCCAACACGACCAGCCTTCCAGCTTCTTCTCTTCTCTGTTTTCCTGGCAACCTACCTGTTGACACTGCTTGAGAACCTTCTAATCATCATAGCCATTCGAAGTGACGGGCAGTTGCACAAGCCCATGTATTTCTTTCTGAGCCACCTCTCTTTCCTGGAGATGTGGTATGTCACAGTCATCAGCCCCAGGATGCTGGTAGACTTCCTCAGCCATGATAAAAGCATTTCCTTCAATGGCTGCATGACTCAACTTTACTTCTTTGTAACCTTTGTCTGCACTGAGTACATCCTTCTTGCTGTCATGGCCTTTGACCGCTATGTAGCCATTTGTAACCCACTACGTTACCCAGTTATCATGAACAATCAACTTTGTGGTACAATGGCTGGAGGATGCTGGTTCTGTGGACTTGTGACTGCCATGATAAAGATGCTTTTCATAGCCCGACTTCACTACTGTGGCACACCCAATATCAATCACTACTTTTGTGATATCTCTCCACTCCTCAACGTCTCCTGTGAGGACTCCTCACAGGCTGAGCTGGTGGACTTCTTCTTGGCCCTTATGGTCATTGCTGTTCCACTTTGTGTAGTGGTCACTTCATATGTCACCATCCTCACCACCATTCTCAAGATCCCGTCTTCTCAAGGCCGTCAAAAGGCATTCTCCACCTGTGCATCCCACCTGACAGTGGTGAGTCTCTTCTACTCCACAACCCTTTTCACCTATGCCCGCCCCAAGCTCATGTATGCCTACAATTCCAACAAAATGGTATCTGTTCTCTACACCGTCGTCGTTCCACTCCTCAACCCCATCATTTACTGTCTGAGGAACCGTGAAGTAAAAGCATCTCTAAAAAAGACTATACTCTGCCATGGAATTGGGCCTAGGGGAGATGAGACTGTCAGTAGTTAAAAAAACATGTGTCAACCTGTGAGGCCTGAATTGGAAGATGAGTACTACACACTGTCTCCCTCAGTCTCAGCTGTAGTTAGGCAATAACACACGGAACTTTAACACTGCTCTCTGAGGGTACGCTTATGACTAGAGAATCAGATTTCTGAGAAGTAGTAACCTCTCCTATCAGGACCAGAGAAAAAAATGTTAAGCATTTTCATAGAAAAATATTTGAAATGAGGAGTAAGGGAAAGAGAAAGGAGGTTCTTTTTCTCATACAATGTACCAAAATAAATTTTGGACAGGATAAGGAGTAAAACCATATTCCTGCTCTCAGATTAGGAAAACGTCTTTGAATATTCCATCCTTGAGAAGTAAAAGAAAAAGAAGTAAAACACTCCTAACTTGTTGAGGCTTTTAAAATAATAGAACATAAATTAGAAAGTAAAGTAGAACATATTTGTAACCTACATTGTAATATCTTTAATATTAGAAGAGTCCAGGAAGGATTCTCCCCTATAGCGGTCAGAGAGGCCATGGCCCTGCCAAATTCTTGGTTTCTGTCTTTTAACCTACAGAATATTGAGAGAAAAAATTTATGTTTTACTGGTACTTTAAAACTAGTACTAGAAAACTAATATGATATACAATGAAACTTAATAGTATTTAAAATAAACATTTAAAAATAAAACTTGAAGGACATTGAGAAACTCCAAATTTCAATTGTTTGTGTAAAGATAGCATCCATAGTGGATAAAAGTTAAAGACATACATATTTGTATAACTGATACTCGAAAGTCAGCAGTACCATTATCTTTTTTTATTATTATTAAACTTTTATTTAATGAATATAAATTTCCAAAGTACAGCTTATGGGTTACAATGGCTTCCCCCCTCCCAAAACATCCCTCCAACCCACAACCCTCCCCTTTCTCGCTCCCTCTCCCCTTCCAATCACATCAAGATTCATTTTCAATTCTCTTTATATACAGAAGATCAGTTTAGTATATATTAGGTAAAGATTTCAACAGTTTGCCCCCATATAGCAACACAAAGTGAAAAAAAAATACTGTTGGAGTACTAGTTATAGCATTAAATAAGAGTGTACAGCACATTAAAGACAGAGATCCTACATAATATTTTTTTTTTAGCAGTACCATTATCTTTTTAGAAACATGTTATTTACTTTACTTGAAAAGCAAAGAAAAGGAGAAAGACATAAAGATAGAGGTCTCCAATCCACTGGATAATTTCCAAGGTGACTACAGCAATCAGGGTTGAACGGCTGAAGCCAGGAGCCAGAAACTCAATATGGTCTCTCCATGTGGTTGGCAGGGATTTAAGTTCTTGAACAATCATCTGCTGCCTACCAGGCTGCACATTAGTAGGAATCTGGATTGGAAGTAGAGGCCAAACTCAATTCCAGGCACTCTAATACAGGATACAGAAGTTCCAAACACCTGCCCCCACATTGTCTTTTATTTCTAATTTTCCATGAGCATTCTGACATCCCCTTATGTTGTACTATCTGTGGTTAAATACATTATTTCAAACCATGAAGTCACCTTGGAAATATTCAATTCCTTTGACCCTGTAATTTCAAATCTAAGAATCTGTATTAGGGAGGTAATTCATGTGGTTGTATACATAAATATTCAAATTAGAACCTTTACTAAAATATAAAAGCATGTAAATATCCCCAGCTAGAGGAATATTCAGCTAAAATGTGATTTAATTACTAAATAGAATATTAAGTAGACATTGGGAACCATGTTTTTAAACAAGATATATATATATATATATATATATGTGTGTGTGTGTGTGTGTATATCTTGTTTAAAAACACACACACATATATATATACACACACGCATATATATATATATATATATATATATATATAAATTATCTTATTTCTCTTATTTTTCCACTGGCTTAGGAACTTATTCAGAAATAAGAGTGGTGATGTTTGCCTTCCTAAAAATCCAACAGAATATCCATTATAATCAGGTATTACAATCCATGGCTCTTTATCATTAGTGCTATTTTAGTTATGGGGGCATATTGAATGAAAACAATAACATCAAGTATGTCTCTTATTTCTGAATAAGTTCCTAAGCCAGTGGAAAAATAAGAGAAATAAGATAGCAAGTCGACCATTCATTTTGGACCACTGTGCTTAATGAGTTGTACTATGAGAATTAATGGTAAAACTAGTCTTCAAGCAGTACTTTATACTTTGTGTGCCTGTGTGGGTACAAACAGTTGAAATCTCTATTTTGTATAGAGTTGGTATTCTTCATATAAAGTCACTTAAAAACAAATCTCAATGAAAAATGGAATGGGAGAAGGAGTAGGAGGTGGAATGGGAGTAGGGGTGGGAGGGTGGTTTGAATAGGGGGAAGAAACACTATATTCCTAAAAGCTGTACATATGAAATTTGTGTTCATTAAATAAAAACCTAAAAAAAGATAGCAAATAGAGATCTAAATATCTTTCATTATTGATGGGCAGGTGGGTGGAAGTGGTTTAGGAGTGTGAAACAGCAGACTTCCTATGACTGAATCCTCCAAATACCCAGACTTCTGCAATGAATCAATCAACATAATCAGTCCCCTGTAAGTGTCCCACTAGTTTTGACTTTCTTCTGTATATTGATTCTGAAAAGGAAGAAAATAAGGATGGGTATGTGTACAGGTCTCTCTTTCCATACAGGGCAAAAGGTAAGAAGTGTCTAGGGAAAATCTTGTTTCATGTAAGCCAAAGTAGTTGACATGTTCTGCAACAATATTCACAGTGCTTTACCATCACTTTAAAAATAAAGTTTTTTTTATTTTTAAAATATTGTTATTTTGTTACATTTTACACCAACATTTTAAAAGTTGAAAAATACTCCAAGATAATAATTCATCATACTAACACTAAAACTAACTCATTGAATTGATGGAGGGGTACAGTCATCCCTATAAGGTTCTAATCTCCAGAGACTTGAAGGGAAGCCTTTGCAGTAGATAGCTCCTTTATGTCTGGTATTTTCTAGAGGGATTTCCTTTAGGGGAATTCCAGGCCTAGTAATGTAAATCCAGGTCTAGGGAGAAAGTAACTACCATCTGCATGTAGCCCCAAGACTAACTGAAGCCCACTTAGCTACCAAAAAAATTTTCTGAGAAGTTTGGCATTGCTGGCCAAAGGAAGACAACAAACACCACAGACCAACAAGGAACTTGGGGAAGAGCTGAACATGCAATTGGACGGAGTTATCACCATGAATCCAACAAGCCCCTTACTTTCTGGCTTCAGACCAATAAACAGCTGTTCCTATCCTTTGTTTCCCTTATTCCTCTCTCTCCCTTCCTTGTAGCCTCCTTAGAAACCCAAAAGTGAGTCTGGTACTGTAGCATAACAGGTTAAACTGTTACTATTTGCTTATTAATAGATCTGAAATTACTATGCTGTGTGGGCTCTTGCCATGAACTCAGAGAAGAATTCTGAATACTGGCAGAAATAAACAAGGCTGCACAAATTTTTAGGCTTTTTATTCAGTGAGAGAAATGCATAGGAGAGTAAAGGCTCTATCTAAGAGAGAAAGGGAGATCTAGATTCATACCAAGCACCAGGAGTTAGCCACGTGGAGGAGCATACAGGCCAGAAAGCATGGAGCTGATGGCTCGAAGGCCATGCACCCTGAAGACTTGGGGCAGCAAAGGGATCAAGGGTAGGGAAGAAAATGAAAAAGAAAGGCCCTGCTCCACGCCTTTAATCCATTTCCAAAGTGAGATGTACAATTTGGGACGTGCTCAATCAGACTTGCCCCAAATAGTAGAGTTAGAAACATACCAGGAGATTCCAATTCAATCCCATCAAGGTGGCGTGTACCAATGCCATCTCACTAGTCCAACTGATCAATTTCTGTTCACAATTGATCATAATGATAGGACTAAGAGTCAAAGGGATCACATAAACAAGACTAGTGTCTGAAAATACTAACTGATAGAATTAAAAAGCAGCAAACAATCCAACATGGGAAGTGGGATACACAGCAGACTCATAGAATGGCAGATGTCCTAAACAGCACTCTGGCCTCAGAATCAGCCCTTAAGGCATGCGGATCCAGCTGAAAAGCCCATGAGAGTATTTTAGGCATGGAAAGCCAAGACACTCTGGCAAAAAAAAAAAAAAAGAAAGAAAGAAAGAAAGAAAGACCTAAATGAAAGATCTCTGCAAGTGAGATCCCAGTGGAAAGAACAGGTCAACAAAGAAGGAGGTACCTTTCTTTGAAGAGAGGAGAGAGGAGAGAACTTCCACTTTGACTATGACCTTGTCTAAATATAATCAGAGTCGGCGAATTCAAAAGGCTTCCATAGCCTTGGCAACTCATGACAAGAGCCTAGGGGGATTACCGATGCCATAAACAAGAGTGTCAATTTGTTAAGTCAACAACAAGAGTCACTGTGCGCTTACTCCTCACGTAGGATCTCTGTCCTTAATGTGCTATACACTGTGATTTAATGCTATAACTAACACTCAAACAGTATTTTTCACTTTGTGTTTCTGTGTGGGTGCAAACTGTTGAAATCTTTACTTAATATATGCTAAACTGATCTTCTGTATATAAAGAGAATTGAAAATGAATCTTGATGTGAATGGAATGGGAGAGGGAGCAGGAGAGGGGAGGGTTGCAGGTGGGAGGGAAGTTATGGGGGGGGGAGCCATTGTAATCCATAAGCTGTACTTTGGAAATGTATATTCATTAAATAAAAGTTAAAAAAAATTAGTCTGATTGGCAGGTGAGTGCACAGGTCGGGTCAGATGGGGCATGAGATCACACAGGGGACATGGTGAAGGCATGGTCTTCCAGCTCACAAATCTAATCAATCTATCCTATATGCCTGCCTATCAAAACCTCCACCTGTAACACTAGCATCCCATATTGGAGAGTTGCCCCACTTCCAACCTAGCTCACCACTAATGTGCCTGAGAAGGGACCCCTGCCACCCATGTGGGAGACCAGGATGGATTTCCTGGCTCAGCTCCAGGTTGAAGCCTGGCACAGACCTAGTTGTGGCAGCTATTTGGGAGGTGAAATTGTGTGTGAAAATTCCTTCTCTCTTTCTCTCTCTCTCTCTCTTTCTGCCTTTAAAATAAATAAAGGATTTGATTTTTTAAAGCATCTTTATTTAGGAGAATAGTAGTCTTGAGATGTGAGTCTGCTACTTCCTCATCTATCCAAAGATTAAATTTTCTCTTTCCTTTATTCAAAAACTTTGTATCATTTTGATTTGATATCATTGACAAGGATTGAATTTTCAGTAACATATTCATAGACTGTCTTATCATCTATCCCTTTGCCCAAGACCACACAAAATCTGATTGTATGGGAGAGGGACCAATGAGTAAAAGTAAGTAAGAAATGGGCAAAATGGCAGAAAATATGAAAAAGGAATATTTGAGGATGCTAAAACCAACTACTTCTTACTATAACATAAGTAAATATAAAGAACAGAATAATTGCGTCAAAAGTATGTTTGTAAAAAAGAATTTTCAATGTATATTGAATTTTCTTTAAAGTGTCAATACTGGGCTAACATTGTAGTACAACAAGTTATGCCACCACTTGCAATTCTGACATCATTAGGTGGCAAGTCAGAAATTGAGCCTATGTGTGCATGAGAAAGGTCTGAAGACCAGCACCTACTGCAGAAGCTCCAGAAGCCCAGCATTTTGCACTTCAAAGTCCTGCTCAGAACCTGATAACTTCCCAGGTGGTCCCAGCCCTTCCCCCAAGGAAAACTCCCAGGGGAATTCTCTCTTCTCAAGACCAAGTGGGCAATAAAACCTTCTCAGATGCCCTAAGGGAAACCCCCCTAGCAAATCTGGGGAGGAATTTGCTAATTTTCACCCAACAAACCTTCCACCAGGACTCTCCATTCTTTGTTCTGAAGGATAGGGGGAGGTGGGTAAAGAGACTCCCTTAAAAACCTAGGGAGTCCAAACAGTCCACTCAGCTCTCTGCCTCTCTGCTGAGCTGCCCCGCCTGGCCTTCCCAGGTGTATTCTCTCCATTCAACCATGTAGCCTCGCTTTCCTCTCAGTCCAAGCAACTGGGCACCCTCTCTCTGTCCCTTCCATTCTGATGGATGCCCTATCCCCAATAAAGCCTCATCACTCTGCTCTCTGTCTCACACCTGAATTCTTTTTCGCCTTTTCTCTGGTGACAACATTCCATATTGGAATGTTCTTTTGAAGGCTGGCTGCTCTGCATCAGATCCAACTCCCTGACAATGAGCTTGAGAAAGCAGCAGAAGATGGACCAGATCCTTGGGTCCCTGCTACCTATGAGGGAAACCAGATGACATTCCAGGCCCTGTCTTCAGCCTGGCCCAGTCTGGATGTTTCAGCCCTTTGGGGAGTGAACCATTACATGGAAGATCTCTTTCCCTCTCTTTCTCTCACTCTGCCTTTCAAATAAATAAATCCTTAAAAATAAAATGTTAGCACCCCCCATGTGGCATAGCAGGGAAAGCTGCCATCTGTGCTGTTGGCATCCAATATAGGCTCTTGTGTCCTGACCATTCCACTTCTGATCCAGCTTCCTGGTCATGTGCCTGAGAAACCAGCAGAGGATGACCCAAGTGTTTGAGCCTCCTGCACCCACAGGGCAGTCCTAGAAGAAGCTTATCTCCCTCTCTCTCTCTGTAAATATGACTTTCAAATAAATTTTTACAAATAAATAAATAATAAAATATTGATAGCATTAGCTGGCATTTTCTGGAAGCAATGTGAGAGAAGCTGTGGAAAGGGAAAGTAGCTAATTATCATTTACATAGAGGACAATAACTTCTGCTGAGAATATAAGGTTAATTTTTGCAAAACAGAACAAGAAATTTTAGCAGGACAAGGAAGAGATGAGGGGAGCAATTTGTTCAGGAGTAAACCATATTTGGGATGATCTCTGGGTCTTTGAAATATTACTGTAATTATCTTTTCCTTTTAATTTTCATCATAATGAATTTTTTAATGTAAAAAGAAGAAGGGCCACCCAAGGAAACATACCTCATTAGCATTAAGAATAACTGTGAACAGCATGAGCTTTATAGGTTTCACTAACACAAGGGAGGATTTTAAGAGATGGGGGCAGGACCAGAGTTGTGGAACAATGAGTTAAGCTGCCATCTGTGAGACCAGCATCTCATATGGCTATGAGTTTGAGTTTAGGCTGCTCTACTGATCTAGCTCCCTGTTAATGAACCTGGGCAAGCAGTGGAAGATGACCCAAGTACTTGGGCCCTGCCACCCACATAGGAGACTCAGAGGAGTTCTAGGCTCCTGACTTTGGCCTCACTTAGCCCCAGTCATTGCGGCTATGTGGGGAATGAGCCAGTGTATGAGACACTCTCTCTCTCTCTCTCTCTCTCTCTCTCTCTTGTTTTCTCTCTGTCCCTCTCTTTCTCTGTAACTCTGCCTTTCATATAAATAAATCTTTTTAAAAGACATGAAAACCTTGAGAGAAAATGAACAGTATTATATCTCTATGACAATAGAAAGGAGTTTTCCATGTACCTCAAGATGTTTCTTAATTCCAGTTCATTATATCATATCTCACCCTATACCCTACAGGTTTATACTTCTCTTACTCTGATTCTTATAAAGTTCCCTAGGTATTCTTACAGTACTGGGTATTTCTGTGTCCTCAGAAAATAATCTGTTATACTTCACTCACAGAACTTATATTCTTTCCAAGAATGTGCTGTTGGGAAGGGATGTTAAAGGTAGCATATTTTTCATGATTCCTATGATACAAGGAAACAGAAGTTAAGCATGGAGGTTTCCAACGTGGAGCTCCTAGAGGCTGAATGAAAAGAGACTTTGTTTCACAAAGTGTTTAAGACAGAGGTGGAAAACACTTGACCATATTACCATCAACTTCATATCCATCCCTTGGCAGGCATCAGTATTTAACCATAGTTCCTTTCATCTGTTTCTTTTTAAGATTTATATGAGAATCACAGAGATACAGAGAGAGGAGGGGAGACAGACACACAGAGATATCTTTCATCTACTGGTTTTGTTAGGTTTGGAATAGCTCTGGGTTCTGGCCTTTTGTAACCCCAGAAAGGAAAGATGGATAAAGGAGACAAAGACCAACCTCAACAGATAAAGGTTACTTTATTGGAGACAAAGAGGGGTCGCAGTCCATTCTTAGGAGAAGTGCATTTGGAACTCAGGTTTTATCCAGTTAAGGAGGGAATTTGCCACTACTGGGGGTTAAGGGTAGAAAGCAGCTGAGGAAAAGTGGGAGGCTCATTGAAGCCTCAAGGAACTTCCCCCTTATCTGTTTCACAAGAAGCCCTGTGCAGCTTAACTGTTTTGCCATTTTCATTGCAAGGAGACAGGGAGGGTCCCATTGGCACCAAAGATCTGGACAGAGGGAGGAAATAGGGTGAGGAGGGGGGAAAGGAGGAAGAAAGGGAGGAGGAAAGAAAAATATATCAAGTCCTTTAGATTCACTCCCTAAATGATCACAACATCTGGGACTGGATCAAGCTGAAGCCTAGATCCAGGAACTCCATCCAGCTCTCCCATGTGGGTGGCAGGGGCCCAAGAATTTTGGCTATCTTCCATTTCCTTTTCAGGCACACTGAACTGGCACTCATATGAGATGCTGGCATTGTAAGAGGCAGCTGAACCCACTGCAGCACAACATTGGCCCCAATAAATGTGTTTTCACACAATACAAATACTGTTTACTATTCAAGCCTAGAAGAAAATGTAGAATGAAGCAATGAGAGAGATATTTAGTGGACTGAGTAATATAAATAGGATATAAAATGACCTGGATATTCTGAAACTATGAGCCTGAAATCAAAGAAAGAAATTTTTAAAAACAAAGGCTAAATAAGAGACTGTTTAAAAGAATAAAATTAAACTAAGCTAAACAAAAGTTTCATAATTACAGGGTTATGTAATTATGATGGAAATCCTTCATTCTACTACCTGGGAGACAGAGAAGAGCACATGTTTGATAGAGCTGATAGGGAAGAGATGAATATAGTATTCAATAGCATCTAATTTAGTTAAACAACAATGAAAGTGATTGTCTTAAGTCCCTTGCAGAAAAGGAGAAAGAGAAAGTATCTAAAGATTAGTTAAGAGAAAGATAGGAGAGGTTCCAAGATGGTAGAGTAGGGAGAGAGCTTACTGCTCTGGTTTAGGAGAGGATAGCTTAAATAATGTGCAGAGAGTACAGTCTCAGGGAAGAATTAGGGAGAAAACGGCAGAGGAAACTCTACACAAATTAGAGGGACATAGTGCACTTGCGTGGAGGGTGTGGACATCCTCCCATGACTCAGGACTCCAGCAGCTGAGAGCTTCCCCATCAGTGTGGGAGAGCTGATGAGACTAGACTGCAGCAGCCCAAGCCACTGACTGTAAAGCTATGGTAAGAACCTAAAGGGAACCTGACTTGGAGCCATTTTGGACATTTGTAATAGCTGTGTCAGCTTGTGGCCATGCCCAGCAATCATCCAAGTGGAAACTCTAGACTCAGCATCACCTTAATTCCTAAACCTGGAATGCAACCCAGAATGCAACAAAGAGAACTACAGATCAATTTTCTTGGTGAACATAAGATGCAAAAATCCTCAACAAAATTCTGGCCAATTGAATCTGAAACACTTCAGAAAGATCATTCACTGGGACCAAGTGGGATTTATCCCTGGTATGCAATGATGTTCAACATTCTCAAATCATGCAATGTGATACATCACATTAACAAATTGAAGAACAAAAACCATATGATTATCTCAATAGATTCAGAAAAAGCATTTGACAAAATTCAACACCCTTTCATGATGAAAACCCTAAGCAAATTGGGTATAGAAGGAACACTCCTCAACACAATCAAGGTAATTTATGACAAACCCATGACCAGCATCCTATTGAATGGGGAAAAGTTGGGAGCATTCCCACTTGGATCTGGTACCAGAGAAGGATGCCCACTCTCACCATTACTATTCAATATAGTTCTGGAATTATTAGCCAGAGCCATTAGGCAAGAAAAAGAAATCAAAGAGATACAAATTGGGAAAGAGGAAGTCAAACTACCCCTATTTGCAGATGACATGATTTTATATATAGGGGACCCAAAAGACCACCAAGAGACTACCGGAACTCATGAAAGAGTCTAGTCAAGGGGCCGGCACCATGGCATAGTAGGTTAATCCTCCATCTGTTGCACCGTCATCCCATATGGACGCTGGTTCTAGTCCTGGCTGCTCTTCTTCCAATCCAGCTCTCTGTAATAGCCTGGGAGAGCAATTGAAATGGCCCAAGTTCTTGGTCCCTGCACCCACATGGCAGACTGTGAAGAAGCACCTGGCTCCTGGCTTTGGATTGGTGTAATGCCAGCTGTTGCAGCCATCTGGGAAGTGAACCAATGGAAGAAAGACCTTTCTCTCTGTCTCTCCCTCTCACTCTCTGTAACTCTACTTCTCTAATAAATAAAGTCTTTAAAAAAAGAGTCTAGTAAAGTAACAGGATATAAAATCAATACACAAAAGTAACAGTCTTTATATGCACAGAAAATGCCATGGCTGACACTGAACTTCTAAGATCAATCCCACTCACAATAGCTATCAAAAAAACCCAAATAACTTGAAATAAATTTAACCAAGGATGACAAAGGTCTCTGTGATGAGAATTATAAAACATTTAAAAAGAAATAGAAGATACAAAAAAGAAAAATCCTCCATGTTCATCAATATCATCAAAATGTCCATTCTTCTGAAAGCAATTTACAGATTCAATGTGATACCAATCAAAATACCAAACACATTCTTCTCAGATCTAGAAAAAATGTGGCTGAAGTTCATATGGAAGCACAGGAGACCTCGGATAGCTAAAGCAATCTTATACAATAAAAACAAAGCTAAAGGCATCAAATACCAGATTTCAAGACATACTACCAGGCAGTTATAATCAAAACAGCCTGGTACTGGAACAAAAAAAGATGGATAGACCAATGGAATGGAATAGAAATGCCAGAACTCAATCCAAACATCTATAACCAACTTATATTTGACCAAGAAACTAAAACCAATCCCTGGAGCAAGGACAGTCTCTTCAACAAATGGTGCTAGGCAAACTGGATTTCCACATGCAAAAGTATGAAGCAATACCCCTACCTTACACTTTACACAAAAATCTATGCAAAATGGATCAAAGATATAAATCTATGACACAACACCATCAAACTATTAGAGAATATTGGGGAAACCTTATAAGACGATATTGACATAGGCAAAGAGTTCTTGGAAAAGACCCCGGAGGTATAGGCAGTCAAAGCCAAAATTAATAAATGGGATTACATCAAATTGAGAAGTTTCTGTATTGCAAAAGAAACACTCAAGGAAGTGAAGAGACAACAAACAGAATGGGAGAAATTATTTGCAAACTATGCAAGTGATAAAGGATTAATACAAGCATACACAAAGAGATAAAGAAACTTCACAACAACAAAATAAACAACCCACTTAAGAGATGACAAAAGGACTTAAACATTTTTCAAAAGAGGAAATCCAAATGGCCAACAGACACATGAAAAATGTTCAGGATCACTAGCCCTCAGGGAAATGCAAATCAAAACCATAATGAGGTTTCACCTCACCCCAGTTAGAATGACTTTCATACAGAAATCAACAAACAACAAAGGCTGATGGGGATGTGGGGGAAAACGTACCCTAATTCTTTGTTGGTAAGATTGTAGACTTGTAAAGCCACTATGGATGACAATATGGAGATAGCTCAGAAATCTGAATATAGACCTACCATGTGACCCAGGCACACCACTCCTGGGAATTACACAAGGGAAATGATATAAGAAAATAAAATAGTTATCTGTACCCCCATGTTTATTGCAGCTCAATTCACAATAACTATGCATGGAACCAACCTAAATGCCTATCAACCAATGACTGGATAAAGAAATTATGGGATATGTATACTATGGAATACTACACAGCAGTAAAGAAAAAAAAATGAAATCTGGTCATTTGCAACAAAATGGATGACTCTGGAAAACATCACACTTAGTGAAATATGCCAGTCCCAAAGGGACAAATACCTTAAGTGAGAACAAATAGAGCAACTAAAACGAAATCTGCAGAAGTGAAATTAACAATTTAAAAAATGATGACTTGAGCTGCCCTTGACTGTGGAGGAACGATTTTTTGTTGTTGTTGTTGTTGTTTTGTTTGTTTTTTCTCTTCATACTATTTGTTGAGCTCATTACTTAACATAGCATTAATCATTTTTGTATAAAATCAATTGAGGATGGATCTCAGTAAGAAATAAGATGGGAATAAGAGAAGGAGGAGGAATTTTCTAACTGTAAAGCTATGCAGTTCTGCATACAATCCTAAGTACTAGCTTATAAGGGCACAGTTTAAAAACTTGTCATAGGACCGCAAATCTAATTAAGCTGAGTGATAAAAATGTCATCTTAAGTGTTAAAGTGATCATATAAACAGGATAAAGCATTAGGTAATTATAATAGATAGAATTAAAAAGGAGAGAACATTCCAACATGGGAAGCAGTCCACACTGCAGACTCAGAATGACAATTGCTTTAAGTAACACTCTGACCTCAAAATCAGCCCTTAAGGCTTCCTGGTCTGGCTGAAAAGCCTGTGATAGCATTTCAGGCATGAAAATCCAAGACAATGTGGGAAAAAGTATTCTACATGGAGGAGCTCTGTGAGTGAAATTCCAATGGAAAGAAGTGGCCATCTAAGAAGGATATACTTTTCTCTAAAGGTAGGAGAGAACTGCCACTTTGCTTATGACCTTGTCTAAATAGTGATGGAATTTGTGAATTCAAAAGCCTTCCATAACCTAGATAGCTCATGTCAAAATCCTTGAGTGGTCACTGACATCATACATAAGAGTGTTAATTGTTAAATTAACAATAGGAGTCACTGTGCACTAACTCTCCAAGCAGGAGCTCTGTACTTAATGAGTTGTATTATGAGAGTTAACTGTGATATTTGTTCTCAGTTTTGTGTAAGCATGAGCAAATTGTTAAAATCTTTATTTAGTATAGATTTGGTCTTCTATGTACAAAGAAAATGTATCTTAGTGGAGAAAGGGGATGGGAAAGGGAGAGGGAGGAGGAAGCGGAGTGGGCATGTGGGTGGGAGGGTGGTATGGTTGGAAGAATAACTACCCTATTGAAGTTGTACATATGAAATTTGTATTCCTAAGATCAAAGTCAGCGAACTCTAAAGGCTTCCATAGCCCTGGCAACTCATGACTAGAGCCTAGGGAGATTACTGACGCCATGAACAGGAGTGTCAAATTGTTAAGTCAGCAACAGGAGTCACTGTGTACTTACATCCCATGTGGGATCTGTCCTTAATGTATTGTCTAATGTGCAGTGATGCTATAACTAGTACTGAAACAGTATTTTTACACTTTGTGTCTCTGTGTGGGTACAAACTGATGAGATCTTTACTAATTATATACTGAATCGATCTTCTGTATATAAAGACAATTGGAAATGAAAAAAAAAAAACCTGGTGTTAAATTGGAAATGGCATAGAAAATTAATTAATTTTTTAAAAAAAAATATTATGTAGGATCTCTGTCTTTAATGTGCTGTACACTCTTATTTAATGCTATAACTAGTACTTCAACAGTATTTTTTTCACTTTGTGTTGCTATATGGGGGCAAAATGTTGAAATCTTTACCTAATATATACTGAACTGATCTTCTGTATATAAAGAGAATTGAAAATGAATCTTGAAGTGAATGGAAGGGGAAAGGGAGCGGGAAAGGGGAGGGTTGCGGGTGGGAGGGAAGTTATGGGAGGGGGGAAGCCATTGTAACCCATAAGCTGTACTTTGGAAATTTATATTCATTAAATAAAAGTTTAATAAATGAAAAAACAGGAAGCGGCAAGATGGCGGAATAGGCAGGGAGCACACTATTAGTCCGGGGGAGAGACAGTTTAATATAAGTGGAGATACTGCAGGGTCAAGGAAGAGTAGGGGATGAAACAGCAGAGGAAACTCTTCTGGAACTAGTGATTCACAATGTACCTGCGTGGAGAGCGTGGGAGCCCAAGTTCGGGACACCAGCGGCAGACTCAACACACGAGCGCTGGAACGCGAGGTGAGCCGAAGCTCAATAGCCCGAGACACCAGCAGGCAAGCGGAAAGAGGAGGCTAGAGGGAACGAGGCTTGAAACTCCGTGGGGAAAAATTCACCAGGCTAACTAGAAGAGAGAGAGGAAAAAAATAAAAAAAGTGACCGATACGGACGCAAGTTTCTCTCTCTCCGCTCACCTCTCAAAGGCGAGCAAGATAAAGAGCAGGCGCCATTTTGGACATACGTCATAAGCAGGGCAACCTCAGGTCTGCACCGGCCCTGAGCCTAGCAGAAAAACCTGACTCTGGGGGGAGGGGTGAAATAACAGGAGATTAGGATCTAACTTGGCAACCCAGTGGGAGACTGCAGGAGAATTGGAGCCCACACTGAGGGCAGCAGAGATTACCTGTGTGGTCCTTGGGAAAGAGCTTCCGATCTCTGGCTCCTGTGGGTATATCATTTGCCTGCTAACTACCTCCAATTACGTTCAGCTGTGCAGAATTACTTCCCTTTTGAATCAAAAAAAAGAAAGAGAGATTTACCACACCTAACCTGGGAGTGTCATCTTTGACACACCCTCAACCCTGAGGAACCAAACACAGCTCTCAGTCCACACTCATCTCAAGCCTCTAAGGCTCCACTGAAAGCAGACAGTCCACTTAATATAGAGCCATAGTGTAACAAGAAAAAACACCACAGTGAAGAAACCAAATATCTCCAACATGCCAAAGAACAAACGCAAAAACCAAGCTAACAAGAACAAGGAAGACACTATGACACCCCCAAATGAAAAAGACACCCCAATTCAAGATTATGAAGATGATGAGATAGAAGAAATGCAAGAAGTGGATCTCAAAAAATTGATAAGAACATTAAGAAGTTCTCAAAAACAAATTCTTGAACTACAGAAATCCTTAAGGGACAAGATAGAAAATCTCTCTCATGAAAATGAAATATTAAGGAGGAATCAAAATGAAATGAAACAACTAGTAGAACAAGAAACTGTGATACTGACGAGAAATCATAATGAAATGAAGAATTCAATAGATCAAATGACAAACACATTAGAGAGCCTTAAAAACAGAATGGGCAAAGCAGAAGAGAGAATATCAGACTTAGAAGACAGAGAACAGGAAAGGAAACAGGCAAACCAAAGAAAAGAAGAAGAAATTAGAAATCTAAAAAATAGGCCGGCGCCGTGGCTCAACAGGCTAATCCTCCGCCTTGCGGCGCCGGCACACCGGGTTCTAGTCCCGGTCAGGGCACCGATCCTATCCCGGTTGCCCCTCTTCCAGGCCAGCTCTCTGCTGTGGCCAGGGAGTGCAGTGGAGGATGGCCCAAGTGTTTGGGCTCTGCACCCCAGGGGAGACCAGGATAAGCACCTGGCTCCTGCCATCGGAACAGCGCGGTGCGCCGGCCGCAGCGCGCTACCGCGGCGGCCATTGGAGGGTGAACCAACGGCAAACGGAAGACCTTTCTCTCTGTCTCTCTCTCACTGTCCACTCTGCCTGTCAAAAATAAAAAAAAAAAAAAATTAAAAAAAAAAAAAGAAATCTAAAAAATATTGTCGGGAATCTACAGGATACTATTAAAAAACCCAACATTCGGGTTCTAGGAGTTCCTGAAGGCATGGAGAGGGAGAAAGGATTAGAAGGCATTTTCAGAGAGATACTAGCAGAAAATTTCCCAGGTTTGGAGAAGGACAGAGGCAACTTAGTACAGGAAGCTTATAGAACCTCTAATAAACATGACCAAAAGAGATCCTCACCACGACATGTTGTAATCAAACTCACCACAGTGAAACATAAAAAAAAGATCCTAAAATGTGCAAGAGAGAAACATCAGATTACTCTTAGAGGATCTCCAATTAGACTCACAGCAGACTTCTCATCAGAAACCCTACAAGCTAGAAGGGAATGGCGAGACATAGTCCAGGTACTAAGAGAGAAAAACTGCCAGCCCAGAATATTATATCCTGCAAAGCTCTCATTTGTGAATGAAGGTGAAATTAAGACTTTTCATAGCAAACAGAAACTGAAAGAATTTGTTGCCACTCATCCTGCCCTGCAAAAGATGCTTAAAGATGTGTTACACACAGAAACACAGAAACATGGTCACCAATATGAAAGAAGGTAAAGGAAGGAAACCTCACAGCAAAAGATCACAGGAAGCTCAATTTCTCTTTGACATAGAATTAAACTCTGATGCTCTGTTAAATCAATGTGTTAATGTAATCTATTATGTTCTCTTGATGTCTGTTAAATCCTAATTGTTCAAAAACAGCTGAATTTTTATTAAGAGCTATGGGTTATTTAAATATGTGCTTATTTTCAAAGATTTGAATAATCACCTTGTAACAAGATCAAATTTGGTCTATGTTATGTCATGATTTTAAGGAATCTTATTTCAACCAGATATTTTGGATTTTGAGCCTTCTTGGCATTCTTGACAGGCATTCAAAAAATCAAAGTTTCAAACAATCTGGTCTCTAAAATTTCCAGTAAATCCTGGACTTTGGTTTTTCCAGTTTGGGCCCAACTGAAAAAATTGAAGGACCTATGTCTCTCATCTTATAGAGACACCAACTAATCAGGCTATTTGGATGATATTAGAAGGACTGTCAAGATGTGATGTGGTACCAGACTTTAAGTTTCTATAATGGAAAATGCTATTAATACAAATGTTTGAGAATTAAAAAGTCTAATGATCTTGTGTTACTAGACATGATAGTTATCTTAATGAGAAAGCCCCAGAGGCCTAAAGGGTTAAATACTTGTAAAATCCTACAGGTGCTTTCAAAAATACTGTGAAGTAAGCAAGTGCCTCTGGTTGGTTGATGAGTTTATAATTTTAAACATGGCGATTTAAAGTCTTTTGTCATCCATAGTTATATATGATGTGCTGCTCATAAAACTAAAGCGTTGTTGGTTCCGTGTTTAGCTGTCCTCCTATAGGTTCCTATGGACTTTTTCCAGCCACTTTTATTGTATTCAGTGCTTTGGGATGGCTCTGTAAACAGATGAAGCCAATAATGTATTAACAGTACCAACTGAGAGAAAGTATGGTTAACTGAGGTTACTAAAAACAAAAAGCAATTCAAATCAATTGGCAATCTACAAAAAGAGTTAAAGATTTCAAAAGCTATTATTAAAATTGCTATATTGGTCTATTATGCTATGTTATATGTGTGTACATATTGTATGTCCACATGGGGAAATTTTATTAAGAGTTCTATTTTAAATGGCTTATAGATAAGATTGTCCATAAATTTAAGCTGCTAAAATCAATCAAAGATACATTTTAATTTGTGGGACCTGAATCTGTGTATCATATGTTTTAAACGTGTTGGTAGAAAGAAATTAAAAACATTTTATATGGTTGTGCTTAAGTTTACTGGCTAAACAAACTACACCATGTTAGATATTTAAGAGGTGTTTTCAAATACATGATTCTTAAAATTTATGGGAGGCATTGGACCTTCTGGTAAATGTTTTCTTAAGTTGTTATCTAATGGTTGAAACGGTTTGCTAAGTATTCATGTAATATTGCTATTGTCAGCAAGTGATCTAGGACTTGCTCCCTCATTTCTCTATTCTAAGCCCAACTTATTCTTTTATTTCTCTATTCTCTTCAAGGTGGGAAACTAATTCTATTATAAAGGAATCTGTAGGACGCACAATTTAATCTTTAGACCTTATAAAAGAGATGGCTAACATTTTTTTGTAATAGCATAGCCAAAATAAGAACTTAAATAATAATCTCATAGCTAGATTCTCTTCGCCATCAGCGAAGTATACAGTAAGTAGAAAAAAACCTCCCTTTCAGACCAAAGGGAAAGAAAGTTTTAAAGTGAGAATATAATTTTCCTCATGGGCATTGTCTACCTTAGAAAAACTACTACAGAACATGCCTGTGACTATAGACTTGTCGTTCAGGCCACCGAAGATTAGAGATGGGACACGGGCACTCCCTTGACTTGCATCCTCTGGTCTGCTTTAACACAAACCAGGAGGAAAAGAAAGCTCGGCATCAGAAGCAATAGGTGGCAGGCCTATTAATGGCTGATGTGTACAGCGATCTGCCCTCAAGGAGACCCAACAGGCCAGTCCACTGCAGTGGCTTTCAATGTGGTAAGCCTGGGCTTCAGCAGAAGTCAGCTTGTGAAGAGCCCTGGCAGTTCTGCCAAGAGTTGGGTCACTGGAAATGGACCTGCCCTGGAGTCGAAGGATGCCCAGGTCAGAGCCACAGACCTTATTGGCTCTAAGCTGAAAAGCCCTTCACTCAGCCCAACTTCCAAAGTGACCACTGCAGCTGAGGGGACAGCCAAGTAGGGTCAGCAACATTGAAGGCAGAACTGTAAATTTCCTGTTAGAGATGCCACCTGCCTTTACCTGGCCAGCTCTCCTCCCAGGCCAGCCAAGTAATGAAAGTCAACAGAGTGCCTTCCCCTAGGAGGTTCATACCTCCCTTAGGATATACCCCATGTGAAGAGATAGATAGGCCTGGGCCTCTGAATTTACAAGGCCTAAAGCCCACCAGATTATTATCAAGCCCCTTCTATCAGGTTCTATTTGCCTCTCAATCAGAAAAATTACTTGTAGCTTAGACAGCACCTTTCTTAGCTCCTCTAATAATGACTCTGTCCTTTTTTCTAGGCCCTGTTAGCGTACTTGGGCCTCATTCCTTTGTAATCATAACCTCTACTCTACCGCCAATGGCTCTACTCCCAACCTGTGTGTACTGATGATCCTCTTCTCCACTTAATGCTGTATAATTGTTCAGACCTGGTTAATGCCACTCTTAGGATCATTGGTTACTATCCTCACTCTGTCTTTTATGACCTTGTCTAAATATGATCAGAGTCGGTAAACTTGGAAGGCTTCCATAGCGTTGGCAACTCATGACGACAGCCTAGGATGGTTACTGGTGCCATAAACTAGAGTGTCAATTTGTTGGGTCAACAACAGGAGCCACTGTGCACTTGCTCCTCATGTGGGATCTCTGTCCTTAATGTGCTGTCCATTGTGATTTAATGCTATAACTAGTACTCAAACAGTATGTTTCACTTTCTGTTTCTATGTGGGTGCAAACTGTTGAAATCTTTATACTAAATTGATCTTCTGTATATAAAGAGAATTGAAAATGAATCTTGATGCAAATGGAAGGGGAGAGGGAGCGGGAGAGGGGAGGGTTTCGGGTGGGAGGGAAGTTATGGGAGGGGGAAACCATTGTAATCCATAGGCTGTACACTGGAAATTTATATTCATTAAATAAAAGTTAAAAAAAAATAAAGAATATCCATTCTTTTTAAAAAAAATGAAAAAACAAAAAAAAGAAATTTGTATTCCTTTAAAAATTAATTAATTAATTAAGAAAAACAAATAAAAAACCCTAAAAACAGGGAGAGAAAGATAAACAGGATTTTGCAGTCTTTGAATTTGATATATCATGAAGTTCAAAAGAGTCTTCAGTTAGGTTAAAGGTGTTTGCATGGAGACATACGTTATCCATTTTCAGATATTTGGATTGTTTAGTTCAGGTTAAATATTACATATAATATTTATATAAAGAAACACATGTGATACATATTACATATTAATAATACGTGTAAATATTACATATGATACATATGTAAATAAAATAAGCAGCAATAGGGAGGAGATATGAAGATAAAAGTGAAATTTTGAAACTCTTCGAGAGAGGTAACTAATATGAATATTTAGCATTTAATCAAGGGTGGAATCCTGTAAGTAAGAGTCTTTCAACAACAGAGCAATGGGAATGACTGCCTATGATCCTTTTCAATACAGATAGCAATGATTATATGCATAGTTTTCTACTACACTGAGTCCTTTATTTCTGATGATAACTTTTTGAGAGCATTTCAAAATATTCCTTAACCGTGGAGAAGTTGTGGTAGTTGAGCCTTCTGTAGTAAATTGGCATCCACTATGTTGTACTTATCATTCACTGAGATTATTCTTTCAGTATTCCTAGAAATACCTGCATAAGTTTGAAAAAGTATTTGAGGCATGGACACGTCAAATCTAAGGTTTCAGCTAGCAAAACCAATAAAAATTATACTATGGCAAATTTATACTCTGAGCCTTGTAAAGTACTATATAACTGAAATACATGTGTATCACCAATATTATTCTTGGAAAGGATGTTTCCATAGGTATGAAATATTCTCACCACAGAGCTTTAGGATAAAATCACCTTCTGCCAATAAGTTTTCCAATGGCCATCTGAACATCCTTGTTTCTGAGGCTATATACCGTGGGGTTCAACAATGGAGTCACAACTGTATAGGTAACTGTCACTAGCCTATCTTTGCCAGAAGAATGCCTGGCTGATGGTTGCAGATAAACAAAGGAGGCACAGCCATCGTGAACAATTACCACAGTGAGATGGGAGGCACAAGTAGAGAATGCTTTTCTCTTGCCTTAAACTGATGGAATCTTCAGGATGGTGTGAACAATGAAGCCATAAGAGATGCAAATGAACGTCAGAGGGACCATAAGAGCTAGAACTCCGCCAATAAAAATGATTAGTTCATTGATGTAGGTATCAGTACAGGCAAGCTGGATAACTGGTGAGATGTCACAGAAGTAGTGATTGATCTTGTTTGGGCCACAGAAAGGAAGTTCAAAGACTAATAGTGAGCCTAACAGCGATAACAAAAAGCCAGTCACAGCACATGTTGCTGCCAGTTGCCCACATACCTGCCAGCTCATAAGTATGGGGTAGCGAAGTGGATGACAGATGGCAGCATAGTGATCAAAACCCATCACCCCAGGAACATACAGTTAGTGATAGCAAAACCAAGGAAGAAGAACATTTGAATGGCACAGCTGGTAACTGATATTGTTCTAAGCAGAGACAACAGATTGATGATCATTTTGGGCAGGATGACAAAGGTGTAGCATGTCTCAGAGATGGAGAGGATTCCTAGAAAGAAGTACATAGGTATGTGAAGGCTATGATCCAGCCGGATGACGGTGACGATGGTGATGTTTCCACTCAAGATAATCAGATATAGGCACAGGAAAACGACAAAGAGAGTGAACTGGATGTTTCCAAGACTGGAGAATCCCAGCAACAGGAACTCAGTGACAGAGGAGAAATTAGCTTGGTTGACTTGGTTCCAGAAATTAACCTGCAGAAAACAGAAATGGAGGAACAATAAATCAGAAATGGGAGAAGAACCTATACTAGTAGCAAATGACATGTTGATCATATCAATTCATAGTATTATTTTGAAATAATAACTCAGATCACATCTGTTTCCAGTGGCATTTCTGTATTTCTAATTCTGTTTAAGTGTTAGTTTCACAATGATTGCTTCAAATATCAATTGGGAAAAGAATGTCTGAAAATTTTCTTTTGACAATCCTAGGTAGCCTGGTATTACCTATTTAATCCTCCATGCTCCTGTTCATTAATCTTTGACATAAAGATGCTATTTTTTTGCAAATTACTGAACAAACATCTACACCCACTCCTATTTGTGTATATTTTTAGTGACAGCAATATCGTGTTGACTTAGCTTATCCTTTCATCTAATCACACAACCTGTTTGACCTGCTTGGTGGAGGGGAGTTGAAGTACCTTAGTACATCTAAAACCTGTCCCTATATTTAAGTAGCTCTAAACAAAGAAACAAGCAAACAACCAAAAAGATAAAAACAAAACAAAACAAAACAAAAAAAACCCACACATTTGTTGGTTGGATTGGTCATCTACTGTTTACTGTTCTGTCAAGAAGATGGACCTGAAAAACAATTTTTGCTGGGATTATAGTTTTAACCATCAAGAAGAAATAATTTAAAGCCATCATCCCTCTCCTCAATATAAGTAAATCACTCCTGCCCATCACGTTTCATTGAATTTCAAACAAAACTCACCATCATGTTGGCCACACTTGACCTTGAAACATTTCAGCTCTGTCAATTTCTCTTTGCTAATGGGTCAGAAAATCCTTTCAACTAATAGAAAATTTTAATGTAATAAACTAACAAAATCCATAGAAATCATTGGATTTGAAGAAAACAAAAGTACAAATCAAAAATTCCTTACATGATATAACTGAATTCAGGAGACCAACTGGCACCTTACTCGTGAAATAACGCTCTTTCACCCACTATCATCTTTAATTGTTTTCAACTTGGGTTCCCTCACCTTTAAAGATAGGATTAAAGCACAAGTATCAGTTTCACTTTTCTGTTCAAGTCAATCATAGTCACCAGTGTTTTAGAAGCAGTATGGGCCAGCGCCATGGCTCACTTAGTTAATCCTCCGCCTGTGGCACCGGCATCCATTATGGGTGCCGGGTTCTAGTCCTGGTTGCTCCACTTCCAGTCCAGCTCTCTGCTGTGCCCCAGGAAGGCAGTGGAGGATGGCCCAAGTGCTTGGGCGCCTGAACTCTCATGGGAGACCAGGAAGAAGCACCTGGCTCCTGGTTTCGGATCAGCGCAGCACCTGCCGTGGCAGCCATTTGCAGGGGTGAACCAATGGAAGGAAGACCTTTCTGTCTCTGTCTCTCTCTCTCTCTCTCACTAACTCTATCTGTCAAATAAATATAAAAAAGAAGCAGTATTTATGTGCTTCCTGAATACACAAGTCACTACTTCTATTAATTTACTCATTCATTACTGTGCTAATTTACTGATAGATCCAATTGATAAGTATAAATATTTAATTATTATTTACAATTTGTATTATGAAATTTTCCTAGTCAACACAAGGAAAGTATCATTCTTAGCAGGGCAGATGCTTCATCACTGTGCCATTTTCATGGACTCCCTCTCCTTTCCCAAATATACCAATAAAAATGTAGTTTTTTCATGGTGAGACTACGTGTTCTCATCCTGCAGCAGCTCACCTCTGTGGTTTTGCTCACTTTATTTTCTGTTCACTTAGAGAGCCTTGCCCACTTTCCATCCATCTTGATCAACCAAATAGTAACTGCAAACTTTGGCTACTTTGGTCTTGAAAATGAAAATAATGTAAATTTTTATTTGGATTATTTAGCAATTTTTTTCTCAGACAGATTTATGTCACACAGCCTCAATTTTTTTCATAGATTGGAGTGTAAATGTGTTGAGGTAATTTTATGTCCCAATAACATCTTTTTTTTTTTTTATTTGACAGGTAGAGATATAGATAGTGAGAGAGAGAGACAGAGAGAAAGGTCTTCCTTCCATTGGTTCACCTCCCAAATGGCCACTATGGCCAGCACTGTGCCAAATCCAGCCAGCGCTGCGCCAATCTGAAGCCAGGAGCCAGGTGCTTCCTCCTGGTCTCCCATGTGGGTGCAGGAACCAAAGCACCTGGGCCATCCTCCACTGCCTTCCCGGGCCACAGCAGAGAGCTGGACTGGAAGAGGGGCAACCGGGACTAGAACCCGGTGCCCATATGGGATGCCAGAGCCACAGGCAGAGGATTAACCAAGTGAGCCACGGCGCCGGCCCCCCAATAACATCTTAAAACTAATTGACACTTAAAATACTTTTTTGTTTAGTGAATTAATCATTAAATATTTCATAAATGTTTAATAAAATATTAAAGGAAGTATTTTAAGTGGCATGTGTAAAAGGCATTTGTTAAATTCATGAATGAGGTAATTGACTTTTAAGCATTGGAAGGAAATCTATAGGAACAGAGATCAAATCTGTAACCTATTAAATCACATTGTATTATAATAGCACTGCTCATGTGATAATCTGTATGCAACCAAGAAATCACAAACATAAACCAGATCTAGTTGTCATAAATTCTCTAAACATTGTTTTTTCACCATCTACTCTGGCAGCTTACAATAATTTACATAACAGTTGATGATTAACAAAGCAAACACCATCAGGATCTTTCTTGAGGAATGCAATTTATTTACCTCCAGTGTTTCCATTTCCAAGGCTCATGTAGTAGATTATTTCTCCATAAATGCTTGGATGGGGGAGGTGCAAAGACAGCAGGTCTATAAATAAAAATAGCTCACTTAGACACTCACTTATTTTTGTTCCTTCGTGTCTTATTAGAGTTTTCTAATATAGTTTTCTCACCCTATAATACTTTTATCTGAGATTTGATAATGCAGGATGAAGAAACTAAGCATTGAAAGCTCATTTTTGACAGAGGGTTATGAGTATCTCTTTTCTTTTTCAATCAGTTAGGAAAGGCTTCCTAAAAGGATCAGAGATAGGGAGTAAGAGATATAGGTTCTAGAGAACATATTTTGTGGCATTTGTTTGAAATCTTCCCTAAGCCTACTATAATTCACTTAGTGATAACCTACTTTGGATTCCACAAGCCCCATATTGTCAGCTGTTTTTTCACGCATATGCAGTAATATATGAATGTGTCTTCTCATCACAGGCTTTTTATCCCTGTCACCATCACTAAGTGACTAGAAGACTCATAGGATAATTAGAGGATTCCTAAAGTTATCACTGGCACTTCTCAGTCAGTAGATCCAAATATTATCTTTGCTCAACTTTCCAAATAAAAAAAACCCTAGGGATGTTTTCCTATGTTTCTTGGTACATAACTGACAGAATCCAGTGAAAACTGGAAATTTTCTGATCAAATAAAACTCATAAGTAATATTACCACAACAACTTCTATTTTGGGGAAGGATCTATTCTTTTTATTCATTTATACAATTGACATCTCAATGCAAAAACCGTATGTATCTCTACCTCCTCTGATGAGAATTCTTAGAATTATCCCCCAAAGCATCATTGGAGAACTTTTCTTTTGTCTCTTATTAGTTATGGTCCCAATATATGGGTTGATTTTTATGCTTTCCAAAACTCCAGGGAATCATTATGGCAACATTATTTTTGGAACAGTTCCATTATTTTCCAATAGTTCCAAGGCTCAATTAACAAAGAGCAGGCAGAAAACACCATGGTTCCCAATTCTCACAGATCCAATAGGGGAAAATAGGAACAGGAGAAATTGCCATTGGCAATTAGCTGGTCATCTCTCAGGTTCCCTGCTGACTCATTAGAAGCTGAGAGCTTTCGCAAATTTTAAAACAGTAAGTGAATATGGAAAATATTACAGGAGGTAATGCAGTACAGTCTTTTTTGTTGTTGTTTTGAAGTAATTTTGTTAGGGAAAATCTCTCTACCTTCTTGGACTTCCCCAGGGAAAATAGATGGTTTATCATTTACAAAAGAGAAACAAAATTCTCCCTTTAAATCTAGGTTCATCTGAAACCTCCATGTAGTTGATGCAACAAGGCAAGCATAAGAGCACAGAATGAAGCTGTGGAAAAAAAGAGTGTTATTTTTGCTGGCATAGCTAAAAATCCTAGAAGCAGTATAGAGCATACATGCAGAATTATGAAGTTCTAGAGATTCAGGGGCAGGTCAGAGGTGAGGGTCTCCTTATTCCTAGACTTATGGACAAGAAACAACTTTTAATCACTGGTAGGAAGTAGAATGAAAGCATGCCAGCAAATCATGGAGGGGTTAGGATAACTCCCCAAATTATCCCCATTTATCCCTGCAACTCTCTGTTCGTCAGACTCAAGATAGAAGAGAGAGAGTATAAAGGTTAAGGAAAATTGATTAAGGATATATGTATATATACACCATGTACCACTGTTTCTGTATTCTGAATTTGAAATGAGGCTGAAAGTTGAGCTCTTGGGGCTGGTGTTGTGGCGTTGTGGGTTAAATCACCACCTGTGACGCTGGCACCCCCCTGTGGGTGTCAGGTTTGAGTCCCAGATTTTCCACTTCTGATCCAGTTCCCTGCACCCGGGAAAGCAGCAGAAGATGGCCCAAGTCTTTAGGCCCTTGTACACAAATGACAGAACTGGATGAAGCTCCTGGGTTCATCCTGACCCATCTCTGGCTGTTGGAGCCATTTTAGGGGGAGCAAATCAGTAGATGGAAGACATCTCTTTCTGTCTCTCTCTCTCTGCAACTCTGCCTTTCAAATAAATAAATAAATCTGTAAAAAATTGAGTTCTCTATTGAAGGAGTTAGGCAACACAAATTCTAGACACTTATCTGTGCTGTAACTTGCTATTTTTCCTTTTCTAGGAGAAAATATGAAAAATCCAGTCTACTCTCTCAAGATTTCATGAGTGACTCACAGCAAATGGCAAGGAAGTAAAGGCACTTAGCCTCAACATCTACCTCCAGAGGACCCTGCCAGTGATTCTTGCTAGCAGGTGTCCAAAGGTCAGCAGAAACCCCCAAAAGAGAGAATGTCTATTTCAGAGTCTTTTTTCTTTCCAATTGTATCAACTATTGCCATGGGCTACCAACAGAGATCCCAAGACAGCAACCACTGCTTCAAGCAATTTTCCGATGTTCACAATGGTCCCCTGAATCTCTGCTGACTTTGTGGGCTTCCTGTGCCCTTTCCCCAGTCAGCTTCTCCATGGGATACTAGCTCAGTCTTAAGCCTGGTGCTGTGTAACTCTTCACAGATCTCTAAAGTGTCAGAGTAGGAGTACATCTGAGACAAACAAACAAACAAACAACAAACCACTGCAATTTGTCACATTTTTAATCACTTCTCCACACAACTGTTTGAGCTCAAGCAAGACTCAAGGAATTACATCTCTTCACGTTCTCGTGATTGAGAGAACTTTTCCAGGAGTTAGCAATCCTCTTTTACCAGAGTTTAAACTCAGTTTTTTTAATAGAAATTTTTTAATTTTTTTATTTGACAGATAGAGTTAGATAATGAGGGAGAGAGACAGAGAGAAAGGTCTTCCTTCCATTGGTTCACCCCCAAATGGCCGCTACCGCCGAAGCTATGCCAATCCGAAGCCAGGAGCTAGGTACTTCTTCCCAGTCTCCCATGCGGGTGCAGGTGCCCAAGCACTTGGGCCATCCTCTACTGCCTTCCCTGGGCCACAGCAGAGAGCTGGACTGGAAGAGGAGCAACCGGGACTAGAACCCGGTGCCCATATGGGATGCCAGCGCCGCAGGTGGAGGATTAACCAAGTGAGCCACGGCGCTGGCCCCAAACTCAACTTTTAATAAAAGAAAATCTTTCTATACAACATATTCCATCTCAATATGTTCATAACATTATGGGGTCTGCTAAGCCTTTGCCTGTGGGACTGGTATCCCATATGGGTGCTGGTTTGTGTCTCAGCTTCTCCTCTTCCTATCCAGCTCTCTGCTATGGCCTAGGAAAGCAGTGGAAGATGGCCCAAGTCCTTGGGCCCCTGCATCCATGTGGGAGACCTGGAAGAATATCCTGGCTCCTGTCTTTGGATAGGCCCAGCTTAAACCATTGCAGTCATTTGGGAGTGAACCAGCTGATGGAAAACTTTTCTCTCCCGCTGTCTTACTGTAACTCTGCCTCTCAAATAAATAAATAAATAAATAAATCTTAAAAAAAAAAAACCCGCAAGATCTCTAATTCCATATTCAGAGAAAGCTATGCAAATTAACTTCAAGTTGAGACCTGTTCCCTAGGACATTTTGTCCATGGATATCACATATCACCCTTATTGACGGCACCCTCCAAGCCCAGAGGTCCACAATGCTGTAAAGTGGATATTCTGCTTTTGCCATGTAAAAGCATCACCATTGAGTACACTACATGTATAATATGAAGCACATGTTTCGGTTACATTTTGCAGCAATTTTTATTCTTGCTGTCACATATGCTAGGATTCTCTGAGAGGAGAGTTTCCCAGAATCTTCACTTCCATTGCTTCTTGCTCTCATTCCAGAGTGAAGCAGAGAAAAAATCAGAAATGTTGCAATATTAGGAAAGAAATACATAAAAAGACATTAGGTAAAGAAAAGTGGCATGATATATATGAAAAGTGAAACTGAATCTCTACTTTATGTGTGGGGTTTTATTTATTTTTTTTAAACTTTTATTTAATGAATATAAATTTCCAAAGTACAGCTTATGGATTACAATGGCTTCCCCCCCCATAACTTATGTGTGGGGTTTTAATGAAGTTGAAGGGGTCGGCGCCCTGGCTCAATAGGCTAATCCTCCACCTTGTGGCGACGGCACCCCGGGTTCTAGTCCCGGTCGGGGCACCGGATTCTGTCCCGGTTGCCCCTCTTCCAGGCCAGCTCTCTGCTGTGGCCAGGGAGTGCAGTGGAGGATGGCCCAAGTGCTTGGGCCCTGCACCCCATGGGAGACCAGGAGAAGCGCCTGGCTCCTGCCATCGGATCAGCATGGTGCGCCGGCCACGGCGGCCATTGGAGGGTGAACCAACGGCAAAGGAAGACCTTTCTCTCTGTCTCTCTCTCTCATTGCCACTCTACCTGTCAAAAAAAAAAAAAAAAAGAAAGAAAGAAAGAAAAAGAAAAAAGAAGTTGAAGGAATGTATTCCTGGTGCATTAAATTAGAAAAAAAAATTGAATTCTAAAAGAAATTTGTGTAGTTGATATAATGAAATGAGTTGCTATAGAATACGCATGCCTTGATATTGCCGTATATTTAAAAATAAACCTAGGGTCCGGTGCCGTGGCTCACTTGGTTAATGCTCCGCCTGCAGTGCCAGCATCCCATATGGATGTCAGTTCTAGTCTCGGTTGTTCTTCTTCCAGTCCAGCTCTCTGCTGCAGCCCGGGAGAAAGTGGAGGATGGCCCAAGTGCTTGGGCCCCTGTACCCACATGGAGACCAGGGAGAGGCACCTGGCTCCTGGCTTTGGATCTGCGCATTGCCAGCCGTGGCAGCCATTTGGGGAGTGAACCAACGGAGGGAAGACCTTTCTCTCTGTCTCTCTGTCTCTCACTGTCTATAACTCTACCTGTCAAATAAATTAAAATAAATTAAATAAATTAAAAAATAAAAAATAAACCTAATAAAATGCACTGTTTAACTTTCTTTGTCAAGGGTGCTCAGAAATTTGGTTACACTTTATCCCAGATGTGTTGGTGAAAGTGTTTCTAGATAATAATATCATATGCATTCACACACTGAGGAAAGGGGCTGCCCTACCCAGTACATAGGCCTCATCCAATCCATGGAAGACCTGAATAGTGCACAAAGGCTATTAGAGCAGATGCTCTCTGCCACCTGTCTTCAAGCCAGGATTATCAGTCTTCTTTTGCCTTTGAACTCGGACTCAGACTTGAAGGCACTCACTCCATTGACTGTCAGTTCTCAGGCCTTCAGAACTGGACTGCTGGCTTTCCTGGGGCTCCAGGGGGCTAACAGCAGAATCTGAGACTTCTGAGTGTCCATAATGACATAAGCCAATTCCTTGTGATAAATTCTCTCTGCTTCCCTCTCTCTCTCTCCCTACTATTTGTTTCAATACATTTATGTGTAAATAATGTAGATAACATATACAAAAATTGTCTGTTTATATTTACATATATATAATGCCATCTGTATTTTGTCTTTTCCATAACTCAGACTAATACATAGACCACATTATATATATACATATATATGTAAATGACAAACAAAAACTTCTTTAAAATTATGTTAGAAGAATGTGATTAGCCAACTCTTTTGTTTTCAAGTAAAATAACCACAATACAACCAAGCATAAGGAGGCACATTTTATTAGCATTAAATATTGTGAAAAGATTAGACACACAAAACACATTGTTACATGTACACCTAGTCATGAAATATATACTGTCTAACTCACAAAATATAAACCAAACTAGTTTGATAAAAATCAGCAGTGAATTGCCTCCAGTTGAGAGTCAATTGGAAGGTAGTATAAGATAATTTGGAGTCAGGGAAATAGTTTAATTCTTGAATGGTGCAGTGGTTAAGTGGGTGAATGTCTCAGTATATTTAAAACTTAAATAACTTACACTTCAAATACTCAGAGAATTTATATGTAACTTCAGCTTTGATATTTTAAAACAACAAAAGGGGAAATTTAAGCTCCCATAGCCACACTTTAAAATCTAATCAACAAAATGTGCTCAAGGAATTCAAGATATGGTTTTCAAAATATAATATGTAGAAACTGTGTAAAGGAAAGTGGATAAAAAGAACAACCCTGGTAATTCTGCTATCTGAACAACAAAAAAACAATCACAAATGGTAATAACTTAAAAATCAGTTGACCAATCTGAGAACAACATCCGGAACAAGGAAAATTTAAAGACTCGCAGTAATGCTTGATTTTTTTCTGATGACAACACAAGAGGGAGCTAGACAGTTATAGAACCTGGAACATTATTAGACATAATGTTCTCCTCCTAAGAGTCTGAGAACACCATTATCACATAAACATGAATTCTGAAAAAGATCATCCTCATATCACATATGAAGTTATCACATTTGAGAAAAATAATCACTAAAACTATATTCATAAAGGAATACTGTGCCTGTGTTCTTCAATCTGAGAGGTACCATCGGTTTCTCCTTCAAATACAGGACTTCTCCAGCTGACAGTAGTGCTGTGAGTAGGCAGACTTAGGCTGCAAGCCTCTTCAGCTTTTAGTCCAAGGGAACAACCCTTCTTGGAGCAGGCCAAACCCAAACACCAATTCACTGGTAAAGCCCTGGCTACCATGGTCCAGCCCAGGGCACCTCTTCCGAATGGTCCTTTTATCTACAGAGCTTATCGTTGGGTCCACTGATGCTGACCCCAGTTCAAATGGGGCCAGTGCTGTGGCTTCATGGGTAAAGCCGCTGCCTGCAGTGCCAGCATCCCATATGGGTGCCAGTTCTAGTGCTGGCTGCTGCACTTCTGATCCAGTTCCCTACTAATGTGCTTGGGAAAGCAGCGGAAGGTGCACTTACTTGGGAGACCCAGAAGAAGCTCCTGGCTCCTGGCTTCAAACAGGTCCAGCTCTGGCCATTGTAGCCATTTGTGGAGTGAATCAAAAGATTTATCTAGAAACGGCTGTCAAGATTAGCTTGATGGGTAACCAGGAATAAAAGATGTCACCTTGGAAGGTTGCCATTAAAAAACAAAGCATATTCAACATGATATTTCTTTATGCTCAATATTTTCCCCTCCTTTACACATTTATCAATACATCCGACAGGGCAAGCTGTCACAGAATGTGCTTCTCAGGGAACACAACCTAAAAGAACCTGGAAGATATGCTCATAAAATGTATGAAAATGCTAACAATTTTTTTTTTTTAGTGGGAGGTAAAATAGCAAGGTTTATTAGGGTAGGGACATCCGTAAGGATGGATGGCACCTCTCCAGACAGGACCTGAGAGAGTGCCCAGCCACTCGGACTTGGTGGGTGGGGAGGAGCGAGGTTACATGGTTGGGTGGAGAGATTACACTTGGCCAGACCAGGCGGGCGACTCAGCACAGAGGCAGAGGGCTGAGCGTGCAGTCCGGCTGAGGCCGGGAGCTAACCAAAAATTTTAAAATAAGCTAAAAGAAATTAAAACAGTGATAGAAAATATGAAATAACAGCAAAGATCAGAATTTAAAAGAACTCAGTTATGAGTGATTAGCAGAGAAACTTTGAAAGGAGAGGGGATAGACTCACAAGCAGGTAGAAACATAAAAAAAAAAATCAGAAGTTAAATCTAAACTTGGAGGCTGTAAAACTGAGAAATATATAGAATCACTACAGAAAATACGTGAGAAAGAGAGGGAAAATAAAACAATTAATAGAAATAATACTAGAGGATGTATTCTCTACAAGTTTGAAACCAGGCAAGTACTGATGCATGATTTTAAAAGCCATGGTAATTATTTCTTTTGGAGAAGATGAGGTAAGCTCTGTGGTATTTATAATATTCTAAATTTGCACCTATTCATGTTCACCCTGTAATAATTCACTGATGTGCCAATCACAACTTTTATTGTTTTCGATGTGTGCTTGTGTTTTGATTAAGGAAGTGTACCTGATATACTGTTCTTCTTTGATGAATTCAATATATTTTACATGAGGATACTAATTGTATATTTTCTATTCTGTGCATTTTCAGTATTTCCCCTGAATATTTTTTTCTCTTATGAAAAAATTTCTGTGTTATTTTTAAGATTTCTTCAAATGTCTGGTAACCTTTGACTGCTCAAATACATTCCAGATCATGGCACTAAAGAGTCTGTTTGAGTCTCTACACTCAGGGGTAGTTCTGTGGATGTATGGGCTCCAACGCAGAAGAGTTAGGCAAAGCAATGCTAAACACTACTCATTTCCTGTCACCTTTCCCAGAAAGCAATTCTCCTGTTTCCTAACTGAAATGTCTGAGACTGGCTTCCCCAGGTGGAGGAAGGAAGCTGGTGTTGTACCGACTGTAAGAGTATTCACAGTTAACCTGTGCTTTAAGGGCAGCTCCTCAAATCGCCTCAGTTCTGCAGAATCCAAAAAGTCCTCCACGTTAACTGCTGTAAAAGCAGCTCTAGATTTTCCCCAGTGTGGAAGAGATAGAAAGCATTGCAATTCCAAGGGGAATCTGCTGTGTGTTTTTGTTGTTGTTGTTGTTTTTTTTTTTTTCAGTTGTGATGAGATAGGTACAGAAATGGAATACGAGTGGGAAGCAATTTTTACAGATTTTGACATTACTCTGACACAAAAAAGCTCATAATCAGTGGACACATCTTTTGGAACATGAAATAGTTCAGATATCATTCATTTCGTTTTTATTGTACTTTATGGCTTTTTATGAAATAGAAAAAGGAAACTATTGTGTCATTGATGATGATTTGAGAACTGCTGATCAAGAAGCTGTGTGTCTTGTTCAGACATTAAATCAATCTTGCTCTTTTCAGTGTCATCCGGGTGACCCAGTTATGAAGACAATTTCCAGACAGAGCTGTGCTGTGCATTGATTTGCTTTCTATTGGCGTCCCCGTTTATGTGGATGTATTTTGAGTTTCTTTCTTCTGCTTAGAACCGTGTTAATTGTCCTTTATTCCTTTTTTAATCAATTAATTTATTTTTTATATTCTTTCATTTAATCAGTGGTAAAAACCCTTATTAAACAGAAACAAAGCCTAAACATTATATATATATAGACAGGCAGAGTTAGACAATGTGAGAGAGAGAGAGAGAGAGAGAGAGAGAGAGAGAGAGAGAGAAAGGTCTTCCTTCCATTGGTTCACCCCCCAAATGGCCGCTATGGCTGGCTCTGCGTTGATCCGAAGCCAGGAGCCAGGAGCCAGGCGCTTCCTCCTGGTCTCCTATGCAGGTGCAGAGCCCAAGGACTTGAGCCATCCTCCACTGCCTTCCTGGGCCACAGCAGAGAACTGGACTGGAAGAGGAACAACAGGGACAGAACTGGTGCCCCAACTGGGACCAGAACCTGAAGTACTGGTGCCACAGGTGGAAGGTTAGCCTAGTGAGCCATGGCACCGTCCTATAATTTATATTTAAAAAGAGATACAGATCATTAAAAGTATATGAACATAGAGCACAAAATGTAGTTTTTACTTAAGCAGTTACATGAATGAGACTGTTTTTATGTTTCTTCACTGATAATCTATTTTAACCAATGAACAAATTGTACTGAAATTAACAGTAGTAAAAATTAAAATTTCAAATTGAAAATATAGAACAACAGCAACAAAAGAACAGGAAGTTCTTTTTCTTTTTTTAAAGATTTATTTTGTTTTTTATTTGAAAGACAGAGTTGCAGAGAGAGGTAGAGACAGAGAGAGAGGTCCTCCATCTGCTGGTTCACTCCCCAGATGACCGCAATGGCTGGAGCCAGGAGCCAGGAGATTCCTCCAGGTCTCCCCTGTGGGTGTAGGGGCCCAAGGACTTGGGCCATTCTCCACTGCTTTCCAAGGCCATAGCAGAGAGCTAGATCAGAAGAGGAACAGCCGGGACTAGAACTGGTGCCCATATGGGATGCCAGCACTTCAGGCCAGGGTTTTAACCCACTGCACAACAGCACTGGACCCAGGAAGTATTTTCATTACCAAACAGATTAACAAATTTGCAGACACTCAGATACTTTCTGAGACATATCAAAACACCTACATCAAAGGTTGGATTCATTTGAGGGGTATCAATACATGTTCAATGTTGTGACTATTTGTAGCACTTACAGGATACACAAAGCAGCATTAAACTACTATGGTTCACATTTGAGAAACACAGACTTAAGCTTTATGCTACAACTTGTAAATTTAACATTATAATTAACACAGTGACAATTACTCATTTCTTATTTTTTTTCTGAAGTTCAATAAGCAGGTTATCATTTAAGCACATGGAATAACAGCATATCTTCTTTATAACAGTGAATTTAAAATCCAAATACTTTGTATCATGGAAACTTTACTTAGCTGTACTAAGGCTCTCAGATACAGTACAGTCGTAAAGTTTTTATTCTTTGTATATTCCATTAATTTGTAGTTATTTTAGTACAGATAAATGCAGGACACTGCTCCAGACTATTGTCCAACAAAAATGTCAGTGTGTTGCTACTTGTGTTTAAGTAGGAGCACATCACAACCACATGGTAAGTAAATACCCTCACATGTCCTCCACTGCTTCCAGGGTGCTTTCCATGTCACAGGAGCTAACTTAATGGAGACCATCAAGTCTCAACCCATCTCTGAAAGTTCCTTTATTAAACATTTTGAAATTTAACTAATGGCACTTCTACAGTCTCAGTAAGGCACTTTTTTTTCTTACTCTTCACTTACTAGTTCAAATACAATATGTAATGTTTTAAAGTTTTATAGCTACCTTATTAAAATGATTAAAAGTATCTGAAATACCATTAGTGGGTAAAGTATTAACCAAAAAAAGATACTAAGAGTATTTTTGAGACTATTTTTTAACTAGAAAGCTATGGGATTCATAATGAACGCAGGTATAATGGCACTTTAACCCTGCTGTTTTACAGCAGCAATAATAAGAGTAAATGCAGGAAGCACAGTAAAGAAGAGCAGGATTTCAGGAGAAAAATCTAGTAAATACTTGAACTTTGGATGCCTCAGACACAAAAGGGTTCTCAGTGCTTATATGCACTATCATTATTTTCATCTTATAAGTAGTTCAAATCTTTATTTCATTTCTAATTTTACCCAGAAATAAAAACCTAATTCATTACCTAATGCACCTCATCAATTTCAGTTTTAAACTAATCAAGTAATGCAAAGCCAATTATTTTCTTTTGTGGTAACAACACACTTACGGACTGAACTTCAAAGATAGGGAAAAATTCATTTAACATAACTGATACACTCTTCAGCCCAAAGACAAAATAGCTAAGACTTAACACTGTAATCACACAAATGGTATGTAATAAAAGAAGGGAGAAAAAAAGATGGCCCAATATAACCAATGTCTTCTTTTTAAAAAGATTCAAAAACAGATTGCTTAATATGTGACTGGATTCTCAGTGATAGAATATTCTGCAAGCTAAGGAACTACAGAAGATAAACCAGTCAATTTCCCTGCTGTTTTTCCATAAATGTTCCTATTGGTTATTTTGGATTTTGTTTTTACTTTTACTGATTTTCTGCCTTCACCTTTTTCATAGTGGTGACCATGTTTCTGTGTGTAGTGCATCGTTAAGCATCTTTTGTAAGGCTGGGCAAGTGGTGACAAATTCTTTCAATTTCTGTTTGTTATGGAAGGTCTTTATTTCACCTTCATTCATAAATAAGAGCTTTGCAGGGTTCAGTATTCTGGGTTGACAGTTTTTTTTTTTTTTTTTTCTTTTAAGACTTAGAATATATCTCACCATTCTCTCCTAGCCTGTAGGGTTTCTGATGAGAAGTCCACTGTGAGTCTAATTGGAGACCCTCTGAAAGTAATCTGATGTTTCTCTTGTACACATTTTAGAAACTTTTCTTATGTTTTACTGTGGAGAGTTTGGCTACAATGTGTCGTGGTGAGGATATATTCTGGTCATGTCTATTAGGAATTCTATGTGCTTCCTGTACTTCAACGTCCCTTTCTTTCTACAAATTAGGGAAGTTTTCTGTTATTATTCCCCAAAAAAGTCTTCTAATCCATTCTCTTTTTCCATGCCTTTAGGAACGCCAAAGACCTCTATGTTGGGTCATTTGATAGTATCCCATAAATCTCCAACACTTTTTTATAGTTTTCTAATTTATTCCTTTTTTTGGTCTGACTGTAAATTTTTCCAGAGATTTGTCTTCTTTTTTTTTTTTAAGGTTTATTTATTTATTTAAAAGTCAGAGTTAGACAGAGAGAGGAGAGGCAGAGAAAGAGAGAGGTCTTCCATCTGATGATTCACTCCCTAATTGGCCACAACGGCTGGAGCTGTGCCAATCTGAAGCCTGGAGCCAGGAGCCTCCTCCTGATCTCCCACATGAGTGCAGGGGCCCAAGGACTTGGGCCGAGAATTGTCTTCTAACTTGGATATTCTTTCTTCTGCCTCACTAAATCTGTTGTTAAGGCTTTCCATCATATTTTTTATTTGATCTGCTGAACTCTTCATTTCCAATATTTCATTTTGATTTCTCTTTAAAATCTCAATTTCATGGGAAAAATGTTCATTCATGTCATGTATGGATTTCTTTAATTTGTGGATTTGCTCCTGATCGTGTCTAAGAAATCCTACGATCACTTCTTTGAATTCTGTTTCTGGCATTTTTCAGTTTCTTCATTTTCACATTCTAATATTGAAGTGTTGTTGTGTTCCTTTGGAGGTGTTATGTTGTCTTCTTTATTCTTGTTTCCTAAGTTGCTAAGTTTATTTTTGGGCATTGTGGATATACTTTTTTTTTTCCCTGTGATGGCTTTATCTTTGGGCTATGGCCCTGTGGATTACTAGCATGTCTGCTCTTTTGGTGAATACTGTGAGATGTGTGCTGAGTGTGGCCAGGAGCTCTGTTCAGTGCTCCAGGGTACAGAGAGTGTCCAAGGAGAAACCCACATTGGGCATTGTAAATCTCTTCTTTTTCTTCTCTTTTAATCAGAAGGGAAGATTAATCGGCTCTGTCGATGTAGTCTCATATTCACCTACTCTCTTACAAGAAGACCGATGCCTGGTCACTAGCCCCAGTGGGTATACTATTCTTTCACATCACACAATGGATCCATGCAGTCCTCAGTGTGAATATGGATCCCACAGCAATGACCTTCACCAAGGTATCAGGGAGCCCCAAGCCTGTGGAGCCACTCACAGTGACTGCCCAAAGTCCAGCCACACCCTGCTCTTTCCCGTGCAGCCACAGTGTTTTCATAGACCCAGCACATAAGGCTCTCAGTCAGGAGCACCCAGCCCCCTGTCAGTTCTCCCAGCCAGACTCAGTTGTCTCTGCTTGGCTGCTTGCTGAGTGTGCAGACACAAGCTGGTACAGCTGTTACGTATGTCTAAGATGGTGCCCGTACTCCCTCTGCTAGTTACAGGAGGCCGGTGCTGGGTGGCTGGGGAGAGAGAAACCTGCCCTTTTTTTTCCTCTCTAGGTTGGCAGATACACTGTTCCCTACAGGGCTCCAAGCTGTCCTCACACCAGGCTCTTCCTGCAGCTTTATCGCCAGTGTCTTGGGCTGCTGCAGTCTTGTCTCACCTCACTCTATAAAGCTGGTGCTGAGGCTCTTGGCTACTGGGATTCTGAGCTGTTCTTGTGGACATCTCCACGTCGATCCACAGTGCCTCCCTAATTTGTGTGGAGTTTTCTCTGCCATTTTCTCCCTATCTCTCTGCTGAGTTTGGATGCCCCCCTTTATTTTTTTTCAAACATCTTCCCCTAGGCTAGAGCAGTAAGCTCCCTCCCTATTCTGCTATCTGGGTGTCCCAGGGTTTTATCTCCTTGATTCTTCTGTAATTATTTCAATACCTCCCCTGTGTCATCATCTCCTGTTTATTTTCTTGAAGGGCTCCTATGTGTTTCTACAGCTCTGCTATCATTTTAGTGTGTTTAAGGGTTGAATAAATATGATGAAGCATACAACATTGTTCAATATTTTAAGATTCCATAAAAATAATATTCATAATCAATATTGCTAGAAATGCAATGAAATGCTAATAAACATAAATGCAGCAAAGCATTTTAGTGCATCACTAATGAATCATGACAGGTCATACACAAGCCAAACAAATAAGGGTATAACATACTAAACTAGGTTAATGAAATGTAATTGATAAAATTGAAATAATACCTACAATACACACACTAAAATTTTAATTTCAATTGAAAATGTTTGATGAGGCATAATTCAGAAGCCAATAACAAAATCTAATAAAATTGTAAACATAGAACTACATCATTACAGTGACTCACTAACAAAATAAAACTAGAAATTAATAACTGAATTCATTTTATAAATAGCAAACAAATGTGTATAATAAACCCTCCATTCCTAAAAGGATATTCAGTTAATAAAGGAAGATAGCAAACCCATGAGGAAAGAAGGAATAGAACAAAAATAATGGAGGTAAACAATATTCTACTTATGGAGAAAGGTAGTGACTGAAGTTTCTTGATTATTTAACTAGCAACAATGATAATAAATAAAAAAAGACTTAATACAAAAACTGAAGAAAGGAGGAAAATAAGAACAGATATGGTAATTAAAAATATAAGAAAATGTTATTTATGATATCTAGACAGTTGAGCTTAACATCTAAATGTAAACAGATGAGAAAGCAGTTACAATATACTCTGGGGGAAATGCCACACATCAAATATAAACTCCAATTTTAATTATTACACTTTAAAAACAATATTGATAAGCTACAGCATATCTAAAGAGCCGGCCCCAGGGTTGTGATGAGTCTGAAATTCAGGTCACCTGAGTAAAGAAAAGGTTTAGCTTTTCATTCTAAGTGTCTCAAACATCTGTGAACCAGGATGAGGCTTGCTGAAAGGAAACAGAGTGATGAAAACCCCATGGGGTAATTTCCTCTTATCTGAGGGAAAATAGCGGTAAGATCTCAGCACAGCAAGAATATACATTTTGTGAATTCCTGTATGCTCAGTCAGTGAGAACTGTTTTTCTCTTGTGAGACTTAGGAAGGGACGTATGTACAGGTAAGAGGTAGGAGCAAATGAGCACCGAGGTCTTTCTTTCCTTAATACATAAAGTCTGACGATAAATTTGAATGCAGACAGCTCCATCTCCTTAATGACTGCTCCGTTTCCGACCTGGGCAGGTTCACCCCTCCTTAGGCAACCTGGTAGTCCCCCGCTCCTGGGAGGTCACCATGTTGAAGCCAAACTTAGTGTGGACACCTGATTGGTATAGCGTACGACAGCCCACAACTCCTGGACTCAAGAGATCCTCCGGCCTCAGCCACCGCGCCCACCCAGCTCCTTAATGAATTTGATGCAGAAGGCAAAGCAAAATTCTTCCATCTGAGGTGGGACAAGATGGCTGCTCATTCTTTTCTGTTCTCATGTAACAGATCTACAACGTCACATAAAGGAGTAATTTCAAGGAGTGATCAAAAAAAGATAACCTGAAGTGCCTGCTTTGGAGATTCTTTAAAGAAATAGTTCTTCTAAAAAGGTGCAAAACAGTGTTTAATAAGAATCTTATATTCTAGGTTGTTTTACATTTTTAAAATATAAAAAAATTATTTGTAAGGTACAGTGACATACAGAAATAGATTCAGATAAAAATAAACCATTTGTGAAATAAAGAGGGAAAATTACATCATTCATATATCCCATATATTAATTTTCAAGATCCAGAGAGAAATCATGTGAAAGTCATGACCTAGTTCATGTCCAATCTTAAGTCATGTAGTTGCTGGTAAGGAACATCATTCCCTGCCATGTAATATTGCTAAATCAAAGCCACCTTCAGGTTTAGACACCTAATTTTAAGCTGGATATAAACATAAACAGAATACAATCAGAAATTTTGAGAAACAAGAAAAATATAGAGGAAATGATAGTTGCAAAGATCATTTTTGAGAGCTATAAATCTAGAAAAATAAAAAAAAAAAAAGGAAAAGGAGAGTTACCCACCATTGTCAGACTCTTTTTTAATCTCTGGAAATCTGAAAAAATAATTCCAAGAAGAAAATGTCGTTATCACTGCATTACATAGAATAAAATTTAAGCCAAATTGTAACAATGTAAAGCACTTTCCCAAGTATATGTAGTAAGAAAAATAGACAAAATATCCTCATGACTTAAACGGTGAAACAATTGGCCAAAATGTGTATGTACTATTGAAAAGTGTTGTGATTACAAAGTCTTGAAAGAAAAGCCAGCCTTCCCAATTAATTTCCTAATGGCTACTTGTACATCTTTGTTCCTGAGGCTATATACCATAGGGTTCAACAGTGGGGTGATGATGGTGTAGGTCACTGTCACTAGCCTGTCTTTGCCTGATGTGTTTTTGGCTGAGGGTCGCAGGTAGACAGAGGAAGCACAGCCAAAATGGACAATGACCACAATGAGATGGGAGGCACAGGTGGAGAAGGCTTTTCTCTTGCCTTCAGCTGATGGGATCTTCAGGATGGTGTGGACAATGAAGCCGTAAGAGATACAGATGAATAACAAGGGCAAAACAAGCACCAGCACCCCACAGATGAAGATGACCAATTCATTGATGTAAGTGTCAGCACAGGCAAGACGGATGACTGGTGAAATATCGCAAAAGTAGTGGTTGATGTTGTTGGAGCCACAAAAAGGGAGGCTAAAGACTACTGTTGTTCCCACCAGAGATACGAGGAAACCACTAACAATGCAAGTTGCTGCCAGTTGTCCACATGCTCTCCAGCTCATGAGAATTGGATAGCGCAAAGGCTGGCAGATGGCAGCATAGCGATCATAGCCCATCACTCCCAGCAGCAAGCAATTGCTGACAGCAAAACCAAGAAAGAAGAACATCTGTGTGGCACAGCTCACAAAGGAGAGTGTCCTAAGTACAGAGAACAGGTTGATAAGCATCTTGGGCAGTATAACAATTGTGTAGAAGATCTCAGAGGTGGAGAGGATACCTAGAAAGAAGTACATTGGTGTGTGCAGGCTGCGATCTAAGCAGATGACTGAGATGATGGTGACGTTTCCACTCAAGATGATCAGATAGAGGCAGAGAAAGACAGCAAAGAGGACAAGTTGAAACTCTCCAAGGCTGGAGAAACCCATCAATAGGAATTCGACGACGGAGGAAGAATTGGCCATGGAAAGTTGATCCCGAGAAATAAGGCCAGTATGATCAAGTCCTTTGTAACTGAGAAATCATGGAGACACCCTCATAAAGTAGTTAAGGTACCTTGTTTGGAAGAGAAAGAACAGAAAATGGGAAGGGAAAAATGCAAATTGACTAGAAATTATTCTAAGTTGATTTGCACCCAAGCTGCTATTTTTCGGCAGATAATTTTAGTAGTGAATTTGAGGACAAATGTCCATGTGAAATATGAAGTCACTTGCTTAAGTAAAAGCTCCCACTTTGCAGATCTGTATTCTCTATGAAATCATTTTAGAAAGCTAATCCTTAAAAAGCCTTTACTTACATTGATTATGGGTTTAAATGATTAAATTTGACTCTGGTTGCTGACAGAAGTATCAGTAAGTGAAAGTGCTAATGCCTAAGGATTCACACCCCTCCAACCTGCATTCAATGCATTCCCTGCCTAGGGAAACATCCTGTGACCTGACTTTGTGTTTTTGCTTCTAGAGAGTTTCCTTTTATAAATTCGTAAATAAGCCCATTTCTGTGTGGTATTCATTAAAAAAAATGTATCTAATGCTACTGTAGATAAAACTACCTTTTTGGTCCCTATACAAGCTCTTTTAGGATATTAAGCCTGATTTCTCCTTACAGAAAACACATGATAGGAATAATTTCGTTTTATGTCAACATTCACTTCAACATGATGATTATCCATTTTGTTACATGTCTTACTCTTAAAACATTGGACTTGGAGGTCCAACAGACTACTGTCACCTGGATCTGTTTCTGAGTTCCTAAAAAGGAGGTTTAGATACTTTCTCTAATGTTCCTCAGTCATTATTGCTGCTATTAGTTTACATTTCTTTAAATCAAAACTTTGTCATTCTCTTCTACATTCTGCCCATCTGTATGCCATTACATAGGTTCTGTGTTTCAATAAAATATTTCAAATATATTCTTATTCATCCAAGCATTTGGCTTCTTAGTCTTTGATTGACATAATTTCTACATATTAGTGAGGAACGACATGATGTTTTGATTCATGTATATATTAGGTAATGAGCAGTTCAAGTGAAATTTGTAAGACAAATTTAAACCAACAATATTTCTCATCCACCAAGTCCAAGTTCTTTTCCTTCTGAAATATTTCTAGGATCAACTCCTTCTCTTCTGTGAGTATGTGGCTTTCTGCTGGACTATTACAAGAGCATTTTAAACACATTCCATTGATTCTCTCTTCCTACTCTGAGCTATCTTCCACAATGGCAGCAAAATCCTACAAGACAAAACCTGCCATATTAACAAGACTAAATGACATTCAAGCATCTATAAAACTTTCTAGATATTTCATCTTTCTTAAATCCACATTTCTACTCATACTGCCATTATATTTCCCTTTACTTTAATGTTATCATTGAGAAATTATAGTCATGACATTTTCCATACTATCTTCTGGAAATATGCCTATTATTTGGCTTTCATTCAACTCTAATTCAGAGTAAATATATTCATGGAATCTTTCCAGCAATTCCTAATTGTGCTATATATTACTTCTATGGCTTTCTTTAGTAATCACTGGAATAATGTTATAAGTTTGCCTTAACCTACATGAATTATAATTAACCAGAAAACAGAAACTGCATCCCCAACACATACAATAGTGCCCAAGATATGATAAGAGCTTGAAAAGTTTTGAAAAAACCAATGCCCAACCACGTTAGATTCTCCTCTAAGTCATTTCAAAAGTTCCAGGAGGATGGCATTTGCTTGTAGGGATTTTCTTAATTTGTTATCTTAATATTAATCCTCGGCTTCAATATCTTGGGATTAAAAATTTCTGACAGCACTTTTTGAGTGTAGATGCAGAAAAATCATAAAAATTATTATCTTCATTTCTGATTATCACAAGGTCTCCTTTACTATCTCACTAGGTAAATTTTTAAATTTGTTTTAAAAACACATTATTTGGAAATTTGAAGTACTTTTCAAGTAACTAAATTACTGTTGTCATTTGTGATTGCTTAGAGAAAGATTTAGAAATTTTGAAGTAAGACCGGAATAAAGATTTTAAATCCTTTTTTTAATTGCCTGATTGAAACCTGTAAAAAAGGAATTCACACCATGCATTTGTATTGAATAAAACCCCCACTTGCATTCATCTTTAACCTTCCACTTGCCTATTCTCCCTGTTTGGGGCACTTTTTTCTCTTATCAGATCATGTCCAGTATTAAGGTGACCAGGTATGCTAAGAAAGTTGGAATTCCTGAAAGAAAGGAAGGGTACATTATTCAATAGCTACTCAATTATAATCTATCAGTCTTCTGTTCTTTCATTATCATTCTTGAATCCATTATGGAAACAAAAATTTGAAAACAAAATGCACTATGGGAGCCTTGACTTCATTTAACCCATCTGATGATGCCACATAAACTATTTGGCAGATAGGGGATGTGATAGTAACTTGAGCTTGGAAGTCAAGGTATTAGAGGATGAGAGAAAAGCATTGGAAATTTGGAGAAAGAGGGTGTGAGGAGGAAGGGAAAGAGGAAGAATAGGGCAATTAAATTACTTTCTTAACAAATGGAAATAGTGCATTTGCTTTCCACATTGTCCTTTTCAATTACTCTTCATCACCTACTGGGTAAAGTTTGATTTCCTCAAGTTGGATTGTAAAATAGCTGATTCTCTGTCCCTGTCTACAATTATACCTCTTCCTGTAAATCTTCATCACATAAGAATTGTACCAAAAAATTAAAGATCCTTATATGTGCCTTTATATTTTAAGGTCCCAGAAAAAGATAGAGGACTCAACCTTTAATATTCTTTCCTTTGCATCTCTGGAATTGTCATTCTTCACAAGTTAAAAGCCATCAGTTATTGAACTTCACCTAATCTAAGAGTTCACTGCTCCTTTTTCAGTATATCGAAAGATTTTTTATGTGTCTTTATAAAAAAAAAAACTCATTATATCCAAACTTTTTTTTTTGTCTCTCCAATAGCTTTGAGAATCTCAAGGATAAAAGTTTTGCCTTATTCCCTTTGCACATTAGGACAACACAATATTAAATAAATGAGTAATAAGCAATCAATAACTAAATAAAAACTTACACTAATGATTTAATAATTATTTCAATTAGTTCATCCAGCTTTGTCAGTCCCCTGTATTCTATGTGTCTTCTAATTGAAAAAGTCTTCTGTTTTCTCCATACATCAAATGTTTTCTGTATATTTTTTTTCTTCCCAATACCAGTATTATACCTTCCTTATGTAGTAATCAATACTTATCCTGTATTAGTCCTTTTAGCATGGCCAATCTTTGGTCTTTATCCTTACATTTTCACTATTTAGCTGCAGTTTCTGTCATTTGATCACATTTCCTGTTTTCACTACTAAACAGATCACTCACTCTTCAGAAAACTCTACAATTTTTAAATTTGACGTACAAATAATTCAACTGTCACTTCTCTGCTCTTTTAAATAAAGAAATCAAAGTCCCTCAATAAAACTAAAAATTTCACATTTCTTCATATTGGAGTTCTAGTGCCTGTGGCATGCAGCTTTCTTCAGTCTCTGACAATTCCTGGAAACTTTTGTGAAAGTTTCAGGTGAAATTTGCCGAAAATATCTTCTCTGTCCTGCTGCTACAGGATTTTTATTCCACTTCCTGGAACTCCCTAGACAAATATATGAAAACTATACTACTCCACAGAAAATTGTCACCTGTGCCTTTTCTCCATGGATAGTGCAGATACTGTCTCAATGAGTATCACCAGTGGTCTTTCCTCTTAACGTTAACCATGGCCTCAGTCCCTTGGTGGTTGGTAATTGTGATCCCACTCCCATGAAGAGCTCATGACCTCATTGTACCCAATACTTTTCCATTACTTCCCTGATGAGCAAGTTAACCACAATAAAATACTAGAAAAATTTATTGGCCAAAGAGAAGGCCCTTTTTATTACTGCACAGAAATTAGTTAACTTTCTCTTAGAAATTCTCTGTGGACTCATTAGAGACATGGAGGTATTCTGTGTAGCAGTTGTTAAAACACACTTCAGAGGAACTACTTCCTTTGAGGTTTCCTATCTAATGCCTCTAGACTTTTCTCAAACTGCAGAAAAAAATATTTTTAAAATGTATTTATCTATCTATTTTTACTTGAGAGGCAGAGAAAGATAGGCAAGCAGAGTTCCCCACTCCTTGCCCCACTCCCCATATGCCTGCAATGGCTGGAGCTGAGCCAGGCCAAACTCAAAAATGAGAAACTCAATCCAAGTGTCCCACTTGGATTTCAGGGACCCAACCTCCAAACCCATCACTCACTGCATCCTAGAGTATGCATTGTCAGAATCTGGAATCAGAAGCAGAGCTAGTACTTGAATCCTGACACTTGCATATAAAATGTTGGCATATTAACAGTGAGGTCAAATGCCTGCCCCAAGACCCTTTTTAAGTCACTTTAAACTTCCATTCCTGAAAGCTAGACAAGAAGAAGAAAAATATGAAAAAGAAATGAGAGCATACTTGATGGGCGGAGGCAGCATGAGACTTTCAGACACATAGGAAACATATTTGCTTATGGAATATAATTTGAGGTTGGTAAATATTTGTTCACTAATCAAATACAAAAATTTAGACTGTGAAGAAAAATGTGAAAGTGCCCATGTATAGATTTTAGCAAAGCCCTTCAGCTTTCTCCCATGTCATGTTGCACATTGATTCTTTCTGGTGGGAAATGGGGTAAATGCTCAGCACCCATAATGTCTCTCTGAGGAGCTCATGTGTCTTGTCAGAGAGAATGAAGGAATGGGAACGTAGAAGAAAAGCCTCAATTATTAAATGAAGATCTTTGAACAGATGTTTTAACTTTAATTCAAGTTAGAGATTGAGACAATGGCTGCATCTTTTGGGAATAGTTTGCTGAGAAAAGCTGTTCACAAGCTTTACCTGCCTTCTAGGCATACAGAAATTAAGAGTACTCTCATATTGTTTCTAGGTTTTTATTTCTCACTTAGATGATATACAAGAACCTTTCCCCTTAATCGAGGTAAGCTGAGTGACTATTTTGACAAAAATAGGTGTTAGCAAAAAGGATGCTCTGATGAAATTCTTTTTTTTTTCCCTAAAGATTTATTTATTTGAAAGGCAGAGTTACAGAGAAAGGGAGAGACAGAGAGAGATCTTTCATCTGCTGTTTTACTCCCCAAATGGCCACAACTGCCTGAGCTGGGCAAATCCCAAGCTAAGATTTTCATTTGGGTCTCCCACATCTGAGCAGGGGCCTAAGCACTTGGACCATCTTCTGCTGCTTTCCAAGGCATATTATCATGGAGCTGATCTAGAAGTGGAACAGCCAGGCTCAACCGGTGCCTACATGGGATGGCAGCACTGTAGGCCATGGCTTTAGCTGCTACACCACAGTTCTGGCCCCACTGTATGAGTTGAAAAAAATCTGGTTTTTATGGTTTGACAGCCTGTAAGTCCTGTTTCACCAAATACCCACTTTTGTACCTTGGCCACCACATTTTGAGAAAGGTCAAGTAACCCTTGAAAAATCCATGTTACAAAAAAACCAAGGCTCCTGGCCAGCATCTTCAGCTGAGGTAATGTGAAATAACTAGCCATATAAGGGAGCAATCTTAGACACGGAATGTTTAGATCCATAAATTAAACATAGGAAGCCCTTTTAAAAGCATGTGTCAACTTATGTTAACAAATACAGAGATAAACCTGAAGAGACTTTTAGTACCCTAATTTTTCTAAATGGAGGTATCAGATTGAGCAACTCTTTGAGCTTCAAGTGGTGGCTATGTCTTATGAATAAGGAAAGATCAAAAGGTGGCAGAAAATTTCACAGGTTAGAGCAAGGAGCTATCAACAGTCATCCCCAGGAAATATGACTGGGTCCTAATCAAAGACCAGCGTCATGTGCCCAACTGAATGTGGCAGTGGCTATAGACTGGAGACTGTCATGTACCTCATCTCCTACCTTTTTCTCTTTTTTTTTTTTCTTTCTTTGTGGGGTAGGCTAAGGGTTGGGGGATGTGCTATAACTTCACATTTCAAAAGGAAAATTGTGCGGGCCACCAGTCGAACGGAACCTGAAGGAGAGAGTGGGAATGAAAAGAGGGATAAGGGTGCAGAGAATGGAGCCAAGACAAGGCTGATCAAGGCTCATTTATTCCAGTGTCTCAGAGATATTTATGCATAACCAGCTGTAACTCAAGGCAACTCAGAAGTTAACAACACACGCAAGCAACTTATCAGGCTTTCTGCAACACAGTCATAACATAGTTAATTTTAGCAGAGTGTTCTTGTTTGATCATTCTCCTTCAACATGGGAGTATAGGACTTTCTCATCCCAGGAATTCCACAAGCCAAGATTGACCTTGACTTGTCTATGACTTGTCTATGGGCTGCCTACATCTCCCCCTTTTTATTTGAGAATGGCCTCTGTCTTAAGTTGCCCTCAGTCATCTCTGTCCTTACCCGTCATCGGTAACTCTGGCAGCATGGCCTAGAGCCCTGTCTTAGGTTGGTACAGGATGCTGAGTGTCTTACCCGTCTCTGAGTACCATTCCAGCTAGGCATTAGGTGAGAGATGAAATATACAGCCAAATATCAATTATTTTTGATTACAAAGGAGGTTTGGTACAAAGTTTTAAGTGATGAATGTCAGTCCATACAGACTGTAGCAAAGTCAGCATAAAATGCAGAACACACGGAAAACATCCCATACAAAGTAGGAAAAGCAGTAACGGTCCAGCCAGCATTAATAACCAATGAATCCATTGAAACTCTCCAAATGATAGGGGGTTAGTAATAAACATATGTTGCATTTCACTCTTAATTTTATCAATGACAGACTGTATATATGGCACATTGTTAGTAATGTTAAAACAACATCCCCCAGGTACAGATTTACAACTTATATGATCTTTTAACAGCAAGTAATCAATAGCTGTGCGGTTTTAAAAGCACTCCTGAGTGAACTTGATCCAATTCTTCAGCTATATTGGACAGCGCAGTAGCAGTAAGATTAATTGTTCTGGTCACTAAGCATGCAAGCCTTCGCAGTCCATGGTTATTTCCAAAGGCCAGTCCAGGAACTCCTACCGCTGATACAGCCATGGCAAGGGCAGTGTCCTGTCCTATCAGGATGACGTTGCCATTACAATCTTCAGGTGAAGCATGCCGCCGACGTGCTCTATCTGCCGCTGTAAATACAGAAGTCCGCATCGGGGTCACACGGCCCAGGGAGAAATTGCAGAAGTTATCAGAGGCTAAAGATATAAAGGCATGTTGGTTACATAGAAAAACCCATCCCTTAGGAGCCCGCATCCCATTCCAGTACCGGATCAGGTCCATTCCATTGATTGGTGATAGGATCCTTCCATTTCACCATTGTTCTTTCTCGAAGCTGTTTTTAAACAATTAGAATTTAACAGAGACATCAAGAGAACATAATAGATTACTTTAACTCATTGCTTTAACAGAGGATCAGATTTTGATTTTATGTCAAAGAAAATAGACTAATAGTTTGTAGCCAAAAATTTTTTCTTTCCATAACATTTTGTAATTTTTTTACACCTTCTGTAACTTACTCAAACCTTTCTTTTTTTTTTCATTCCAGTATAAACTAGCCATTAAGATAAACAATTTTTACAAACCATGTCCTTCCTTTATTTAAAAACCTCTTTTCTTTTTAACTTTCCTTATCAAGAACACACTTTTATACTTCTGAACTTTTACATCAAAGTGATGGTATCTGGGACAGTAGCAGTCAATGGGAGAGTAACTTTGTTCAATTTCCTGTAATCCACAGTCATTCTCCAGGTTTCATCTGATTTTTTAACAGGTCAAACTGGATTATTCTTTTAGTGGTTATGGAAATCATCACTCCAGCATTAACATAATTTTTTACTGTTTTAGATATTTTCTCATGTCCACCTGGAATTCTGTATTGTTTACACTGAATAACCTTAGTTGTCTCTGGCAGCGGTACAGAAGCTTGATATAATTTTCCTACCACTACCTAGCGGTTTGACTCCAAAGGGCAGCATTTTCTTTAATCCAATTTACATTTATTCTGTACTGCTTTTTTCTAATTGTTTGCACATGCATCAGTACACAGATAAAAAAAATCCATCCTTGCCTCCCCTTTTCTACCAGCACCAATTGCAAAACCTCAATAACTTGTGGAGGCTGTGCACTCCATAACTTGTCATCCCAATTCTCACTCAATCGTGAGCAGAGAGCCCATTCCTTCACCAAAGAGGTGAACTGAGGGTCTTTCCAGCCAGGAACATCACAGGTTACACATGCAACTTCAGTTTTCTTTTTAAAGAAAGGCATTGATGGCCGGCGCTGTGGCTTAACAGGCTAATCCTCCTCCTTGAAGCGCCAGCACACCGGGTTCTAGTCCCGGTTGGGGCGCCGGATTCTATCCCGGTTGCCCCTCTTCCAGGACAGCTCTCTGCTATGGCCCGGGAAGGCAGTGGAGGATGGCCCAAGTCCTTGGGCCCTGCACCCGCATGGGAGACCAGGAGAAGCGCCTGGCTCCTAGCTTTGGATCAGCACAATGCGCCGGCCACAGCGGCCATTGGAGGGTGAACCAACGGCAAAAAGGAAGACCTTTCTCTCTGACTCTCTCTCTCACTGTCCACTCTGCCTGTCCAAAAAAAAAAAAAAAAAAAAGAAAGAAAGAAAGGCATTGCTTTGTATACTTGCAGATCCTGCTGACTACGCCAATTTGTGACAGCAAATTATTTTCAGCTCTCTGCTGTGCACAGACTTAGCTTCTTTTAGTTTAATCCACAAGAAATATGCTGCAAGCCTTGTAGTGCACACTAAAATTATTTAGAGGAAAGATGGTAAAGGAGCATAGATTAACAGAATGTTGCGATAAACATGGCTCCATTGCTTGAATGATAGTATAGCAAGACAGCCCACTGATCCCTGAAGAGAGAGCCTGAGGCTGGCCCCACTTCCAGTTTCCTGAACTCTGTTTTTTAACGAATTACCTTTTTTTTTTTTTTTTTTGTCAGTTTTGGAGTGACATTCATTGGCCCAATGACTTTCCCTTTAGCACCGGGGCAAATCCCAGGAGGAGCCTTATTTTGATTTTTGACTTTTGGACACTTTTTGTACATGTCTCTGCTGCCCACATTTATAGCACCCTTGTTTATTTGGCATCACCCTCCTTGTTGATTTGTTGTAATGACATACCATGTAGAGCAGCAGGTCCTGAATGTCCTGTTTTTAAGTGAAACCATTTTGCTAATCCCTCATCAAAGGGACTGTCACAGAACACCTCAGCCACAGTAGCCAATTGATCCATGTCCGTGTTGTACTTATGTTTTGTAGAATTTACAGTATTGTGGGCATCGCTAGGCAATCTTCACACAGCACTGGAAAAGGATCCATACTGACAATCAAACATCATCAGTAATCATCACTGACATGTTTAACGTTCAGCTTGACTGCGTGTTCCCCCAGGATGAAACAGCAGCAGCAGAGGCTTGCTCCAGCTCCCTCTTAAAGCCCCCAAAGACAAGGGTGGCTTATGGCCAAGATTTTAGGCAAGCAGTGCGTCCCATCCTGGATCTTGGCCAGAGAGTCGAGACACGAAGCATGCCCACCTGTTTATTAAAAACATTCCTTTATCCCCCTCCCCGGGAACTGGCCAGGCTCCCAAGGAACAGGAGAAGGTCATCTGGCAGCAAAGTTACTTGTCTACCAGTGCTGAACCTAGATACAAGCCTCTCCATCCCAAAAATCTGTCATTACATTTGGCCCTAGGGTTGCATCGAGGTATAGGCGTAATTAACACATCATAAGAATACAATACAAATTTCTCATACAAGTATACATCCAGCTATCAAACACAATAATATTCCTTGTGTTTTAAGGATAAATTGAAACATATCTGAGGGGGAATTAGCCTCTTATTATCTGTAATTGTTGCATTTTTGCAGGTTTGTGTAATCTTAACTATGTGCGGCATATTTTGATTTACATTTTTTTGTAAAGCAAACCAAGCATAATCTGTCCAAGCATTCCTACCAATAATAGGGGTAGAGTTAATACATAATATGAAAACAGAATGGGTAGTCCGGACACTTTGTTACCACAATTCCTCATTTCGCATAGTAATATTAACTTTACAACAGATAACATTTACTTCAAATGAAATATTCAAATGCAGGGTGGGGGGTATCCACTGTACACTGATCTATATTTTTTACTCCCAGTGTTTTTTATCCACAACACCCTCTTTAGTAAACCAAGGACTAATTTTTTCAACAGCACTGATAAATTGCTCTACGGTTTGTTTCTTTAATCCTATTCTCTACATCTGCAATAAAGTTTTCATAGCCTTTGTCACGGCTTGCTTTGTTTCTTTAAATGCATATTTAAATCTTTTCCGAGTAAATCTCAATGTTGTTCATCCACGACTCCTTCTTCTTCAAACCAAGGACTGACTATTCCTATAGCATTAATGAACTGTTATATGGCTCGCCTTTTTTTAACTCTATTCCCTGCATCTGTAATGGAGTCTTTATAGCCTTTATCATGGCCTGCCTACCTTGTGCTTGTCCCATAATGCCCCTTTCACACCTATCCAGAGGCAAGCGGATACTTTCCATCTTCCTCTCATTATTCTGTTGTCGCTGCAGCCTTTCTGGCGGGGTTCCTCACGTTGTCCCTCCTATTCAGGTCCCTGTTCAGGCGCCACCTGTGCGGGCCAGCCGCACCAGTCAAACGGAACCTGAAGGAGGGAGTGGGAATGAAAAGAGGGACAAGGGCGCAGAGACTGAAGCCAAGACAACAAGGCTGATCAAGGCTCATTTATTCCAGTGTCTCAGAGATATTTATGCATAACCAGCTGTAACTCAAGGCAACTCAGACGTTAACAACACATGCAAGCAACTTATCGGGCTTTCTGCAACACAGTCATAACATAGTTAATTTTAGCAGAGTGTTCTTGTTTGATCATTCTCCTTCAACATGAGAGTATGGGACTTTCTCATCCCAGGAATTCCACAAGCCAAGATTGACCTTGACTTGTCTATGACTTGTCTATGGGCTGCCTACAGAAAATATGTGTTACTTCCCATTTAATTCTTTAGGAATAATAAATTGCTATATTTCGGTATCATTGTACATGTAAAGTCCAATGGCTTATAAATTTCTTTAGTGAATCAATTATAGTGGTTCCACAGTAATAAAATATATTTTTTCTTAAGCAAGTGTGGATTAACTCAATGCAGCTCACAATCATCTTCACATCTGTTCAGTTGGATACGTTTATCATTCATCCTGATGGATGTAAGATATCTATGACACAAGTTGTATACAATCTAATTGGTTGTAGCTAAATTATGATGAAAATGAATGTAGTGAACATTTACAAATCATGAATTTGTGTTCTTCCTTTTTAAAATTGCTGGACTCAATTCTGTTGATTTTTTTATTTATGTATATAATGGGAACAGATTCAATGTATTTCATACATAGAGTTGTTTTTTTTTTATTTTTTATTTTTTTGACAGGCAGAGTGGACAGTGAGAGAGAGACAGAGAGAAAGGTCTTCCTTTTGCCGTTGGTTCACCCTCCAATGGCTGCCGCGGTAGCGCGCTGCGGCCGGCGCACTGCACTGATCCGATGGCAGGAGCCAGGTGCTTCTCCTGGTCTCCCATGGGGTGCAGGGCCCAAGGACTTGGGCCATCCTCCACTGCACTCCCTGGCCACAGCAGAGAGCTGGCCTGGAAGAGGGGCAACTGGGACAGAATCCGGTGCCCCGACCGGGACTAGAACCCGGTGTGCCGGCGCCGCAAGGCAGAGGATTAGCCTAGTGAGCCGCGGCGCCGGCCCATACATAGAGTTTTAAGAGCATAATGATATTTCTTGCCCTACCCTCCCACCTTCACTCATGCCTACTCTACTTCCTCCTTTTCTTATTTTTCTTTTAATTTTTATGATGACATACAATCAATTTTCTTTATAATCACAAGCTTAATCTGGCCCTAAATGAAGAATTCAACAAGCAGTAATTAAAAAAAGAATGTGCCTCAAGAGTATAAACAAGGGCTAAAAATGATAATCAACTCTTGAAATATCAATTTTGCTCACATACATTACATTTTTTTTTTTTGGTATGGCCTATCACACCACTATGATTTGGGGCAGGAAAATTACTGGTGTTATGCCTTAAAATATTAGCAGATTATATTTTTCTGTACCTTGGAGTATTTATACTTTGAACCTGCCCCTGTGCTGTGAGAAATTCAAAGGAACTTTGAAAAAGTGAAAATCACATGGAGACTCACAGCCTACATCCCTAATTCAGCACATGGCCATAAGGTAGCACCTTACTGCCATTCTTGTAAGTAAACCATCACTGGAAACAGAGCCATTGAAGGTAGTCAAGTTCCCTTGTTGAAATTATATAGAATAGAGCAAGTTGTCCTCATAAATTCTCCCCAGATTGGAGATGAAGAGAAAATACATGATTATTGGGGACAGTGCTGTGGCACAGTGGATTAAAGCCTCAGTCTGCAGTGCCGGCATCCCATTTGGCTGCCAATTCAAGTCCCAGCTGCTCCACTTCCAATCCAGCTCTCTGCTATGGCCTTGGAAAGCAGTAGAAGATGGATCAAGTCCTTGTGTCCCTGTACCCACCTGGGAGACCTGGAAGAAGCTCCTGGCTCCTGGCTTCGGATCAGCACAGCTCCAGCTGTTGCGGCCAATTGGGGAGTGAACCAGTGGATGGAAGACCTCTCTCTCTCTCTCTCTCTCTCTCTCTCTGCCTCTCCTTCTCTGTGTAACTCTGACTTTCAAATAAATAAATCTTTAAAAAATGATTATTGTCATTTTGATCATAAGTTGTAGAATGCAAAATATTATTATACTTTAATATGCTCTATTGAGATAGAATAGTCATTTGCTCATTTAAAATTAAGAGATATTTATTAGTTATTTACTACATGCTGATTACTGTGCCAGGGAAACAAATAACAGTGGGAGGAGTCATTTTTGTGAGTGTGATAAAATGCTTCCTTTCACATTGTTGATAGTCTGGTAAAAAAAAAATAAGATATGGACAGTAATCATTTGAACTAATCAGAGTGTGGAAAGAAGCATAAATTTGACTTAAATTTCTATGGAGTGCTGACTAATGGAAATCAGGAAATACTTTATGAAATAGGTAAATGGATGGAAATTTTGTTAGTGTGCATAATAATACAAGGGTATTGCGACATTTTGAAATGAGAAAGTCTTTGGTTCCTATCCCACCACAGGACAAGCCCCCTTGCATAGCCGACCTGATATCTCTAAGTTAAGGGATGTGACATGCAGTGTGTCAAATTCATGGTTATATTCTGGCATCCTGTTATGTAATTATGACTGTAGTTTGATGATGGCCAACAAGGTCATACTTCTATCACTATAAATTATTTTTCTATGGAAATATTATACTCCTAATTAGTATTATAAACCTTGATACATCCAAATATTTCATGTTTCTAGTAGTAAAAAGGGGACTCAAGAGGTATACAAACCAAAAGGACAGTAGGAAATGATCCTCAAATATGATAGACATTTTTAAAAGTTATATTAATGGCAGAATGCTGCACAAATATTTCATACACTAGAGTTGAACGTTAGGCACTTTCCTGGAAGTTGACTAAGGTGTTGAGTGTAAAGTCCATTTTTGGAGATTCCTGATTAATTACCACTCTTTTCTGCAGTATAACATTATTGTCCTGATACCTACACATTCTACATTCTGAAGTCTTAAATTCTAGAATGCATAGTAGCTTCTACCAGTCATTTTAATGAATGTGTCATAAGACAACACTACTCTGGTGAATTGTGTTTGCTAACTTAGAAAGGATAGAATTTGGTTTATCCCATGATGAGTTTTTCTGAAATTCAGTATTGATTGTAAAGTTAAAGTCATGAAGGATATTTAAGCCATAGCAGCAGGGATATCAATTAATTTTTCACTACTTTAATCAAATTATAAAATATAAAAAATCTGTTTAATGTGAATATGGTTTTTCATTCCATTAGAAAGAAACTTTACAACAAAATATTGAAAGTATAAAAATTAAAGGCAAAATGATAAAAATAGTGTTAATGGTTCAGATGAGTTTGGGAGAAAGGATGGACTTTAGATACTCTCTAGACTCCTTCAGTTGTAAGTATTATCCCCATATACATGAAGACAATTTCATGTTTGGGATACATAGCTTTCAACAGATTTTCAAAAAGTATCTGCTGTGATATGTCACCTAGAGTGACTAATGTAATTATCCATGGCCATGATACACACAAGTTGGGCCAGATATTTGGCTTTTTATAAGACAGTAACTTTATGAATTCAATATTTAGGAATAAGCCTCATTAAAACCCATCAAAATACCTTATTCTATAGAAAAAAACACATGGTAATGGCAAATGGTAAAAAGGTCACTTTTAGTTAATTTCCACTGAGACAAAAATGCTGTGGGATGAAAATATGCCAACCACTCAAAAATAACTTACTGAATAAACTTAAGCAAAACATATTATCTTTGAGAGAGCTTTGCTTTCCAAAGTGTAAAGAACTACTTCAAGATTTTGCTACACACTACTTGGAGATAAAGGGACAGAGTAGATCGGGAGTTCGGTATGCCTAAGAAATCTGAATGTAGAAATGTGTCTATTATCCTGAAATTCCAGAGCATGGAGAAGGATGTCTAAGCTTCTAATGACCATGAGTTGCACGGGTGTTCAGTTTTTTTTTTTTTTTTTTTTTTTTTTTAATAGGGGAGGACCGATATTAGCCAGGTGGGAGAAACAATGACTTAAAATGACTTAAGAATGACTTAAAATGGACATTTCCCAGTAACCCCTCCAAAAGACATGTGACCCAGAAAAGTGGTAAACTATTAGAATTAATAAGAAAATTTCCAAGCTGTCAGTCAGAGGGAGCTTCAGCTACATCACAAGAAGTATGGCCGAAGTTCTGGGAGGGAATGATTCCAGAAACCATGGAAGCTCCCCAGTGAGAAGTCACAGTGTACAACATCTACAAAATCTTGGGGACACCACAACCAGAATGGCAGCAGCAGGCAAGTGACACCGTCCTCCATCTCTACGTCCCTCTGGACTGCAATTCTTTCTTTTTAAACTGAAGTACAAATTGGTTTTCTTTAATTTCTTTTCTTGCTTCAGTTTTGTTTTTCTTTTAAAATATTTATTTTTAGATTGAATCTTTTACCATTTTTATTAAATATTATATTCCTACACATACATACTGCTTTTCTTAAAGTGGGGATACTAATACCAAGGTAATTCCTGAGGGATCAGACAGTGAAGTAATTAGGAGTGGTTCCTGACAGAGCTCATATAAATCTACCTCCATTGGTTGCAGTATAGGCTTCCTGATCTGAAGACAAACACCAGGGAATGGGGGAAGTTTAGATTATTTGGAATTTAGATTTCTGGTTATTATAGTGAACTGGACATTTAATTTTGAGGCAATCCCTGAGATTCCATCTGAGAAGGTGAAAAGCATTAGCTTACAGACTGAATTTAGAGAATTTAAGAGGAGAAAAATACATAGTATCTTAAACAGTGCTATTATTTCAATGAATCTGTTGCAGATAAAATTATGCATGTAATATAGAAAAGTATTATTTATTGGGGACTCTAAAACATGTTTCAATTATATAGTTTTAAGATTTATTTATTCATTTGAAAGGCAGAGTTACACAGAAAGAGGGAGAGACAGGGAGAGCAAGACAGAGAGAGAGAGAGAGAGAGAGAGAGAGAGAGAGAGAGAGAAATCTCCCATCTACTGTTCACTCCACAAATAACCACAAAAGCTGGAGCTGGGCTAGGTTGGAACCGGGAGCCTGGAACTCCATCAGGGTTTTCCACATGGGTGGTAGGGTCCCAATCACTCAGGCCATTTTCCACTGCCTTCCCAGGCACAGTAGTACGGGGCTGGTTGGGAAGTGAAGCAACAGGGACTCCAGCTGGTGCCCTTATGGGATGCCAGTGTCACTCAACCTGCTGAGCCACAATGCTTGGCCCTTCAATTTTATAGTTTTAGAGATCCTTTCTTGCCCAACATTTTTTGGATAGCAAGTTGGACATCTTTGTTTCTGAGGCTATATACCATGGGATTTAGTAATGGAGTAACAATGGTGTATGTTACTGTCACCAGCCTGTCCTTGTTGGACACATAGTTTGCTGTAGGCCTCAGGTAGATGAAGGAAGCACAGCCATAGTGAACAACAACCACAGTGAGGTGAGAGGCACAGGTGGAAAAGGCTTTCCGTTTGCCCTCAGCAGAGGGGATCTTCAGGATAGTCCTCAGAATGCAGAGATAAGAAACACAGATAAAGAAAAACGGAACCACAAGTACACAAACCCCGCAGATGAATATGACAAATTCATGAACATCTGTATTGGTACAAGCCAGACGAATGACTGGGGAGATGTCACAGAAGTAATGGTTGACCTTGTTGGCACTACAGAAAGGAAGGCTAAAAACTAAATTTACCACTGTAAGTGAGGCCAAAAACCCTCCCATTCCACAGGCAGCTGCCAGTTTTCCACACACTTGCCAACTCATAAGGAGTGGGTAATGCAGAGGGTGGCAAATGGCAGCATAGCGGTCATAGCCCATCACACCCAACAGCAGGCAGTTGGTAATAGCAAAACCCAGGAAGAAGAACATTTGAATAGCACAGCAGATAAGGGAGATTGTTCTGGCCACAGACAGCAGATTGACGAGCATTTTGGGTAGGATGACAAAGGTGTAGAAGGTCTCGGATGTTGATAGAATGCCAAGGAAGAAATACATTGGTGTGTGGAGGCTCTGATCCAGGTGGATGACACTGATAATAGTGGCATTGCCACTAAGAATGAGGAGATAGAGAATGAGAAAAACCACAAAGAGGGCAAGCTGAATTTCACCAAGGCTCGAAAAACCCAGCAACAGGAACTCAGTGACCATGGTGAGGTTTTCTGCCAAGATCTGTAGAGAAAAAAAGAAAAGAAGTTAAATATCACAGAACTCCTTTCTGGAGGTACCGTGGAAGAAGGTACCTTTTACTTGCCTTTTCTGGTTTTTGGTGACTTCTCACACTCACTGGTTCATGGTCTGCTTCCTCCATCTTAAAAGTCAATGAAGTCACATCTCTTACTTTGACTCTCCTACTTTCCTACTCTTAAAAGCTTTTATTATTATATTAGGCCCACAGTATAATGCAGGGTAGTTTCTCTATTGTAAGGTTAGTTGATTGCATCTGTAATTTTTGTTGTTGTTTATTTAAGAGGCTGGAAGGAGAGGTAGGCCTGGGGAGTGTGCGTCTATCTGTTGGTTTGGACTGCGGCTGAAGCGCAGAGCCAGCAATGCGTTTCAGATCTTCCATAAGATTTGCAGGATGCCAGTTAGTTAAGCCATCACCATTGCCTCCCAGGGTCTGCATTAGCAGGAAGCTGGAGTCAGGAGGCAGAGCCAGAGCTGGAAGTTGAACCCAGGTACCCTGATATGGAATATGGCATCTTAACTGGCATTTTAACTGCTAAGTCTGCTGTCTGCACCTCATTTGCCATCTTAACTCCCTTTTTCAGGTATTCTAACATATTCCTAGATGCCAAGATTTAGAACATGGGAATCTTTAGGGGTTCACTATCTTGCCTACTGTAATGAACAACAAACTTTCCAGGAATAAAATTAAGAAAACAATTCAGTTTGTCATAGCATGAAATATTTTGTATTAACTTTAACAAGAGAAGTGCACAAACCCAGAAAACCACCAAACATTGTTTTTCCTATATAATTGCAATTTGTATCCTTTTTGATCAACAATATTGAGAGAAATCAAATATTTACATAAATGAAGAACATACATGTTCATGAGTTCAAATAATAAAATTAACGGGCAACTCCTACTAAACTGATTATAAATTTAAAACATTTCTTAGAAAGTCTCAACAGACTTTTCTTGTAAAGATTGATAAGATGAACATAGAATTTATATGGAGAGGAACCAGAACAGCCAAAATAATTTCAAAAGAAAAATAAATATGGAGGATTTATACTTTCTTATTTCAGAGCCAGTTCTAAAGATACAATAAGTAAGACATCATGGCATATAATTATTGTATACTTTTAGATCAGTAGACAGAATTGGGAGTCCAGAAATTAACCACTTTAAAACTAAAATTATGAAAATGCTGAGGTAAACCAAACAAGAAAATATATCTGCAAAACATATACTTTAGAAAGCGATTTGTGTCCAAAATACATAAATAACATATAATTACATAAAGAGTTACACTCATCTGAAAAAAAAACAATTTGTATAGACATTTTAATAAACCATTTCAATGGATGATAAACATGAAAAGATGCTCAATACTGTTATTTATTAGACAAATTAAATTAAAATACAATACAATGATGATTCACATGCACTAGAATGGTCATAATTAAAATTATTGACACTGAAAGGTGCTAACAAGGATGGGGAGAAACTGAAATCCTCATGTATTGCTGGCAGAAATATAAAGTCATTCACTCAGTTTAGAAAACCACTTTGGCTGGCACCATGGCTCAACAGGCTAATCCTCCGCCTTGTGGCTCTGGCACACCAGGTTCTAGTCCCGCTTGGGGCGCCGGAGTCTATCCCGGTTGCCCCTCTTCCAGGCCAGCTCTCTGCTATGGCCCGGGAAGGCAGTGGAGGATGGCCCAAGTCCTTGGGCCCTGCACACACATGGGAAACCAGGAGAAGCACAATGCGCTGGCCGCAGCGGCCATTGGAGGGTGAACCAATGGCAAAAAGGAAGACCTTTCTCTCTGGCTCTCTCTCTCTCACTATCCACTCTGCCTGTCAAAAAAAAAAAAAAAAAAAAAACAAAAAAAAACAACAAAAAAAACCACTTTGGCAGTTTCAGATGTGTATCTATGTATGATATATATGAGCTATGACCTTCAATATGTTGTGCAATGATTAAACAAGATAACAAAAAAACCTGCTCAGATATGTGATGTTTTGTTGAGAAATTTGAAATTCACTCTTGATAATTTTGAAATTATCAGTTATTAGTTCTACTCACCAGGCTGTGAAATAAATTTTAAAAAAATCCTCTCTAGCAATTTACCAAACAGAAGTTAGGACTATCCACACAAAGAATTTTCTGTGCATGTTCATGATAGTATTATAAATAACTATAATAAAAAAACACAAATCTATTCAAATGTCTATCAATTTATTAACATAAACAACATTTAGTGTAACCATATAATTCAGCAATATTTAACAATGAAAAGAAATACTACACCAATCATCTTCAAAAGCATTATTCTAGATGAAAGAAGTCAAGTGCAAATTAATAAGTATTTTACTGAGAATTTTTATTTTTGTATTTTTAATTTTTTAAAGATTTATTTATGGGACTGACGTTGTGCTGTCGCAAGTTAAGCAGCCACCTGCAAAACCTGCATCCCGTAAGGGCGCCAGTTAGAACTCTGGCTCCTCCACTTTTGATCCAGCTCCATGGTAAGGCACAAGGGAAAAGCAGGGGAACTTGGGCCCCTGCCACTCGCATGGAGACCAGATTGGAGATATTAATTATATGATTATTAATTATATTTTACTATGATCATTTAAATACTACATCATTAGTAATGCCCAACTATATCTGTATCACCCAATCAAATAGTAATAAATTTACACAAAGAAGAGGAGTTCATATACTTGAACAGAGATTTGGGAGATAGATTCTACTGAATTCAATACATATGAATACAGTTATATTGTAAATTAGGAAATGTATTGTACTTGGCCTCCCCTCTGAACAGGAACAATATGGACAGTCAAGAAAAATAAAAATAGTTTGATTAATTATCTTTTTTCATGACAAGCATTTTTCTGAAGCACCTGGAATTATTCCTATCACCTTTCATCCAGTATCAATGCCTGGGTTTTGGTGCCAGCTCTGCTTCTGATTCCAACTGCCTGCTAATGTGTACCCTGGGAGGCAGAAAGTGGGAGACTCAGACTGACTTCCTGGTTCTTGGTTTCAGTCTGACCAACTTCAGCTGTTGTAGGCATTTGGAAAGTGAATAAGCAGATGGAAACTAATTCCCTCTCTCTCTCTCTCTCTCTCTCTGTCAATATGTCTCTGCTCTCTCTATCTTTCTACCTTTCAAATACAAAAAAAATAAATAAATAAATTAAAAGTCAAATTAAATTCAAATCTAAATTATCAGGAACATTACACAAGCACAAAACAACAACAAAAGACACTTTTAATTCCGATAGCTACAATTCATAATGAAATTGGCAGCTATTTAATAGACGTCATTATACCTCCCAAACTATAGGTGCAACTTTTGTAAGAAAGATACTATAAAAAATCAGAAGGAGAAAGAGGCAGATATAGTAATAGTGAATAATTTTGATACACCTCTGTTCAAAATAGATCAGGAAGAGAAAAATATAATTGGATTAGGAGATCTAAATAGAAACATCAGTAAGTATGTCTCACAGGTATTATTGAACTTTGTATTCTAATGAAATAATATAAACTTTCTTTTTAAGGCACATGAAATGCTTAGGAGTATTGACCAAATCACAATAAAAATATCAATTCACATCACATAGAAGGGATATAAACAATATTCCCTAATCCTAAAGAAATGAAATATTAATGGTAACAAAATTTAAAAGGTCTTTCTACCCATAATTTTGAAAATATTGTAAAACAGCATTGAGTCAAGGGGAAATACAAAATAAAATGATATAAGTTGTAGAATATAATGTCAATTATATTCGACATATTAGAATATTAGAAGCAGGCTAACTTTAAAGCACTGACCAGAAAAGTTCATACCTTATTTATTTATGTAAATAAGAGTTTAATAAAATGTTACAATATATAAAAGATCTCAATGCCATCTGAACTGTAATTGGCATGTAATAGTAATGTAATAAGTAGATCTTTGGCCGGTGCCGCGGCTCACTAGGCTAATCCTCCGCCTTGCGGCGCTGGCACACCAGGTTCTAGTCCCAGTCGGGGCGCCGGATTCTGTCCCGGTTGCCCCTCTTCCAGGCCAGCTCTCTGCTGTGGTCAGGGAGTGCATTGGAGGATGGCCCAAGTCCTTGGGCCCTGCACCCCATGGGAGACCAGGATAAGTACCTGGCTCCTGCCATTGGATCAGCGCGGTGCGCCGGCCGCAGCGCGCCTACCGCAGCGGCCATTGGAGGGTGAACCAATGGCAAAAGGAAGACCTTTCTCTCTGTCTCTCTCTCACTGTCCACTCTACCTGTCAAAAAAAAAATAAGTAGATCTTTAATAAATATTAAATATCAGCTTCAATTTTCAACTCTGTTTTGAAAATTTTTATATCTCTTAAGAAAAAAACAAAAATTTAAAGGATTTGAAGAAGTGTACAACTGGATAGAAAATGCAACAAGCAAATTTGAAATAAATGAAATAGTATTGACAGTCAAAAAGAAGCAAAAATTTAACTATACAAAATAAAATATTTATTTATAACAAAAGCACATCAGATATATTAGAAAGCAAACAAAAATAAAAATTAAAAATACTCTAAAATAGTGATGTGAATTTTTAAAAAGCTATTATACCTTAAATTAGAAAATAAAATGTGAAAGAAGAAATTGGGCATAAGCAAATAGTTAACATAATGAGAAAGAATGAATAAAACAAATAAAAATTCATTTCACTTAATAATTCAGTATTAATTAAAAATAAACAGATCATTTATACATCAAGTCAGCAGTGGTGCTGTGAGTCATATGAGTAGCAAAAAATGCACTAATAGGCTCATAAATTGGTTATAAGTTTATGCAAAGAAATTCAGTAAAATGTTATCAAAATCCTTGAAGATACTCATCCACCTTTTTCCAATAATTACATTTTTGAGAATTTAACCTATTACAAAATATTTATGCATAAAGATGCACTGATAGTAAGGAAATTTAGAAGTCATAATATAAACTGATAATATTAGGTTTAAGGAAGGCAGTAATATTGTGTAGTGGGACAGTAATGAATTAGGCAGCAGGCAACTGAGATTTGGATTCCGCTGTGTTACCTTCTGCAATTTTCTTAACCTCTCTGTGGTATGGTTTTCTTGTCTTAAAAGTGAGCTGTCATCAATATTAAACATATTGGAACGAACTTAGTGTCTATAGCTATTTTAAAATCTAAATAGATGTAGGTGAGGAAGCAAAGAGATGAGGGAAAGGATACACAATCTGAGTAGGTTTTATTTCAAGTGAATTGGTTGGTGGGGAGAAGCTGACACAGCAGTTGAGGTGCCACCTGGGATTCCCATGTCTCATTTCAGAGTACGTGAATTCAGGTCCTGGCTCTACTTCCAATTGCATTTTCTGCTAGCAAACACTTTAGGAGGTGGAATGTAATTGCTCAAGTACTCAAATCTTTGCCATCACATGGGAGACCTCGTTTGAGTCCATGGCTCCTATCTTTGTCCTGGCTCATCCCTAGGTGTGGAAGCCATTTAGGGGATGAAGCAAGATATGGGAGATTAGTCTTCCTGTCTCTGTCTGTTTTTCTCTCTTTGTCTCTCTGCTTTTCAAATAGTCAAAAGTGAATACACTTTTTAAGTTATTGAAAAAATGTAATGAATTATTTAGTTTATGCATAAACAGGTTCACATTCATACTAAGTGGCAATTAAAATATATGTATTACTTGGCATTGCAAATAAAGCTATGATATAGAATACACTACCCAGTAGGTTGGTCACTTGATTTAGCAACATCTTTATTGGGACGTTGACTTTATTTACCTCTTCAGGCTCTTGGATTCCCATATCTACTGTTTCTGACGTGATGCAACTGTGACTTCTGTAGAGCCAGAGCTATGGTATCTGAAGAAAATTAGTGTTTCTGAAAAGAAAAAAAATAAATAATCTATAGCACTCTATTCTTTTCAATAGTTTACCTTTCCTCTCCAATACTTGAATCTGAAGAGAGAAATTAAAAAATTAAGAGATGCATTCATTCAAGACAAGAGATTAAAAAAAAAAGCTATACTTTTTATTGATTGGGGGGGGGCATCCACTCATGTTGATCTAGGAAGAGGAATTTGGAGATTATTTTCCATAGTTGTTTGAGAAATAAATTCAGTGTCCTGAGTTTGGAAGGAATGTCATTATAGACACAGGTACAGATTGGTGAAATTAAGAGAAGATAGAATAAATAGTAAAGTGAGTGCTGAAACAGGGTGCTGGAGTTACACCTCATCCAATACCTTCCTTTTAAAACCCTATAATGGTCTTTACAAACTACTAGAATTCCAAATTGCCTAACAGAAAGTAAAGCCAAGGCTAAGGATAATTGTTTCCTTTCAACACTCCTGAACCTGAGCACTTCTGGCTCTCAGGTTTATCTCAATGTTTTATCAACTGGGACATCATGCAGTGCAGGGAGCATGCAGTCATGTCACGTAACCTCAATGAACACACACTGAACACACAGTCATGTCATGTAACCTCAATGAACACACATTAAACATGCAATCGTGTCATGTAACCTCAATGAACACACACTGAACACACAGTCATGTCATGTAACCTCAATGAACACACATTAAACATGCAATCGTGTCATGTAACCTCAATGAACACACACTGAACACACAGTCATGTCATGTAACCTCAATGAACACACACTGAACACACAGTCATGTCACATAACCTCAATGAACACACACTGAACACACAGTCATGTCATGTAACCTCAACGTCCTTGCTTATGTTTTGGATAGATCTTCCAATCTTTCAAATCATTTGCTCCCCATTCATGTTCCTAAGAAATATTTCAATTTAACAAACACTCATTGGGTTCATACTAAAACCCAACCACTCTGTTAGGTATTAGAAATACATAAGTAGGGGCCGGCACCATAGCTCACTTGGTTAATCCTCCGCCTGTGGTGCCGGCATCCCAAATGGGTGCTGGGTTCTAGTCCCAGTTGCTCCTCTTCCAGTCCAGCTCTCTGCTGTGGCCTGGGAGGGCAGTGGAGGATGGCCCAAGTGTTTGGGCCCCTGCACCTGCATGGGAGACCAGGAAGAAACAGCTGGCTCCTGGCTTCGAACCAGTGCAGCACCAGCTGAAGCGGCCATCTGTGGAGTGAACCATAGGAAGAAAGACCTTTTTGTCTCTCTCTCTCTCACTATGTGTAACTCTACCTGTCAAATAAATAAATAAATAAATAAACAAAGCAGAGATCCTGCCCTCATGAAAATCTCATTCTATAACTTCACACATAGTGATCTTTGTTAATACAATTTGAGCATTTGGAAAACTAATACTTCTTTTTTTTTTTTTTTTAATGTATCAAATACCAGGTATAAGGGTTCTTCAAAAATTCATGAAAATGGATTTTGGGCCGGCACCGCAGCTCAATAGGCTAATCCTCCTTCTTGCGGAGCCAGCACACCAGGTTCTAGTCCCGGTGGGGGCGCCGGATTCTGTCCCGGTTGCCCCTCTTCCAGGCCAGCTCTCTGCTATGGCCCAGGAGTGCAGTGGAGGATGGCCCAAGTGCTTGGGCCCTGCACCCGGATGGGAGACCAGGAGAAGCACCTGGCTTCTGCCTTCAGATCAACGAGGTGCACCGGCTGTAGCGCGGCGACCGCGGCGGCCATTGGGGGGTGAACCAATGGCAAAGGAAGACCTTTCTCTCTGTCTCTGTCTCTCTCACTGTCCACTCTGCATGTCAAAAAAAAAATGGATTGGAGCAAAAATGCTTGAAATTCATGCACAATTTTTTTTTAATGTGGGAGGTAAAATAGCAAGGTTTATTAGGAAGGGACATCTGTAAGGATGGATGGGCACCTCTCCAGACAGAGCCTGAAAGACTGGGGGGGAGGAAGGAGGGAGGTTATATGTTGAGTGGAGAGATTACACCTCACCAGGCCCGATGGGCGACTCAGCAAAGATGCAGAGAGCTGAGCGCACAGTCCAGTTGAGGCTGAGTGTTTTTAAGGAGATGGGTCTTGCTTCGACACCTCTGCTCCTCTTGGAACAAAAGGGCTTTTTGGATGCAAATAGAAAAACTTCTCTTGAAGCTCTGAAACAAAGGACTTTATGGATGCAAATGTTATCAGACAGGAGGAAGCGAGCAGGGTGTTTGAGATGCAGATACTAGGCTGTACCTGAGAGATTGTGGAAGATTGTCAGGCAGAAGGGGGCAGGGCAGGATGTGAGGGCCGGGCTGCCCCTGAAACATTATCAGGATGACTTTGAGATGCAGATGCATATGCTGGACATAGATGTCTTCTCTTTAGGCCTGTTACACACACATAAGCTCATAACTGACTTCCTACCTAACATTCCCCCCTCAATTTTCATGAAATTTTAAAGCCCTCTCATATAGGATTTTAAAAAGCCAGTGATTCAACACATTGATATATGTATATATATATATGATAAATATATATGATATATATGACATATGTATTATATATATATATATATATCATTACAACTGATTTCTGGTTATTTCTCATGAAGAAAAAGTATTTCCAAAGAGCAAAGAAACTAGACAAAGATTTCTGCTGTAATAAAACACAAAGTGTGAACTACAAATCAATGAATTCACATTCTTATTCAGAATTTCCATTGGACAAATGATTTAATCTTCCTGAATCTGATTTTTCTTCTCAAAATTTGGGATATTTTAAGGATTAATAAGTAGCATAAGTAAAAAAATTGTAGCTCAGAATTACACAAAAGAACGCCTAATTAAAAATTTATTTCCATTATTCTTTTATTCCTCCCTTCCTTCTCTCCTTCTTCCTTCACTTTTACTTTTGCTTATTCCATTTTTCTTTCCTTCTTCCTTCTTTCTTTTTTTTCCTTTCTGCCTATTTCTTTCTTTCCTCCTTTTCATACTTCCCACCTTCCTTTTTAAGATAATTATAAAACTATCTTCCATGAACATTCTGCAACATCTCTAATGTGTTTTTATTCCCTAATTTTAAGACCTCAGCCTGAGCTCTATCTTATCATCATTCAGAAAAGCTCTTTTTTTCCTTAGATTTATTTATTTCTTTGAAAGCAGAGTTACAGAGAGAGGAGAGGCAGAGACAGGTTGGGGGGGGGGGGGAGAGAGAAGTCTTCCATCCGATGGTTCACTCCCCAGTTGGCCACAATGGCCGGAGCATGGTCGATCCAAAGCCAGGAGCCAGAAGCCTCCTCCAGGTCTCCCACATGGGTATAGGGCCCAAGGACTTGCTCCATCCTCCACTGCCTTCCCAGGACATAGCAGAGAGCTGGATTGGAAGTGGAGCATCTGGGTCTCAAACTGGTGCCCAGGGCCACAGCGCCAGCCCCCAGAAGAGCTTTCTACTACCACCCTCCAATCTTTCACTATCATATATTTGTAGACCTCAGTTCAATGAAGACCTCAACACTTTCTGAATTGAACTTAAGATAATTATTTATTATCTATGAAAAGGCATAAATGTGGCCAAAGATTTTAGATAACTTAATTTCTTTTAGTCATCTATGAAGTAACAGCAAAGCACAAGATGCGAAATTTCCCCATTCCCTGAATCAGGAATCCTGGGGAACAAAGGACTGCAGTTGTCCTTTCTCCTAATCATGGCCCAAGACCTTTAGGGGAAAATCTAAGTCATTTGTCACAACCAGCACATTCCAAGTACACAATTATCTTTCTCCAATTCTCTTATCATTTTTCAAATCAGCAACAAAAGACTTACCACTGCATTCCAAGAACAGTAATCATTGCATCTCAGTCTGTACAGCCCAGCCCATCTACAACCCTATGGGTGTAGGCTCTGGTTGTCAGTGTCAGCATCAATACCCTGCTTGGTTATTTTACTAGTCAGCACCCTAGGGAACAATTACCACATTGCTTCTGCCACATTTCTGCCTTCTCTCAATTAGCAACTGTGATCCAAGGATAAAATAGACCTAAGTCATTTGCCAAATAGATGAATTTGTGTAAAACACTAAGGGATTGGGTTGATTTCCTATGTTAGATGCATTAGTGAGGTAGCCATCAGAATCTGAGAGCTGCAAGACACTATTTGCAGAACAAGCATGGCAGCTCCCTCGCATGGGCTTTCTACTGTAGTTCCTGCTTTTTCCCCTTTCCACGGAGGCCAGTCTGTCTTGAGGCTGCCATCCTGAAATCTATCCTCTGTTTAAAGAGCAGGAATATCTTTTGCAAAATGTAGACAAAGCAGTGAGAGAAACAAAGAGCATCTGAGAGATGCAACATGATGTGGGCATGCTCAAATACTGGGCCCAGAGACATTACTGTTACCAATAGAAAGTCAATAAGCATGGGGCTACAAGAGCGTATTTCATGTGCGAAAGTTGTTTCTTTGGATACGTTCCCACGGTGGAAAGCTGCACCTTATGATTGTCCTCCTACTTTTAGTTTTTGAGAAATCTCTATACCATTTTCCATAAAGGCTGCACTAACTTGCATGCCCACAAACAGTGTAAGAGGGTTCCATTTTCTTCACATTCTTATGAACATTTTGTATTTCTTGATGCTTTTATAGTAGACATTCTTACTACGGTGAGATGACACTTCGCTGTCATTTTTATTTGCACTGATGGCTAGTGATGTTGAGCTAAATTTTTTTTGGTCATTTGTATTTATTCTATTGAAATGTGTTTATTCCTATTGTTTAATAGTTCTTGATCAGGTTTTATCACATTTATTGAGTTCTTCTATATTCTGGATATTAATTATTTATCTGATTCACAACTTGCAAATATTTCTCCCACTCAATAAGTTGTCTCTTCACTTTGTTCATCAGTTCCTGTGCTGTAGAATCTTCTTAGTTTATTATAGTACCGTTTTTCTTTTTTGTTTTTTCTTTAAATATAAGTTTATTTTGGTGGACAATAAATTACAAATCCATTATATGGGTCCTAAAATGATCATTGAAAATACATGTTGTTAACATTCAGTCCTGGTTGTTGCAGCTACCTGATGAGTCAACTGGAAGATGGAAGGCCTCTCTCTCTCTCTCTCTCTCTCTCTCTCTCTCTCTCTCTCCTCTGACTTTCAAATAAATAAATGACTTTTAAGGAAAAAAGTCTGGGGCTGGCACTTCTGGCATTGCTGGTAAAGCCGCTGCCTGCAGTGCTGGCATCCTATAATGGAGCCAGTTTGAGTTCCGGCTGCTCCACTTCTGATCCAACTCTCTGCTATGGCCGGGGGAAGCAGTGGAAGATGGCCCAAGTTCTTGTGCCTTGCACCTGGTGGGAGACTTGGAAGAAGCTTCAGGCTCCTGGCTTCAGATCGGACCAACTCTGGCCATTGCAGCCATTTAGGGAGTGAATCAGTGGATAGAAGACCTCTTTCTGTCTCTCTTTCTTTCTCTCTCCTTCTCTGCCTATCCCTCTCTGTAACTCTGATTTTCAAATAAATAAATAAATAAATAAATAAAGCTTTCAAAAAACAAAGACAAAATTTGGAAAAACACAAGGATGCCCTTTTTCACTTTTATTCCACACAATACTAGAATTCTTAGTTAAAGAAATTAGGCAAGAGAATGGTACCCAAATTGAAAAAAGACAGTTAAATTGTCACTGCTTGCAGATCACATAATCTTATCTAGTAAAAAAAAAAAAAAAAAAAAAAAAAAAAAACAAGGGCCAACGCCTTGGCTCACTTGGTTAATCCTCTGCCTGTGGCGCTGGCATCCCATATGGGCAAAGGGCTCTAGTCCTGGTTGCTCCTCTTCCAGTCCAACTCTCTGCTGTGGCCCAGGAGGGCAGTAGAGGATGGCCCAAGTGCTTGGGCCCTACACCCACGTGGGAGACCAAGAGGAAGCACCCGGCTCCTGGCTTCGGATCAGTGCGACGCCAGCCGTGGCGGCCACTTGGGGAGTGAACCAACGGAAGGAAGACCTTTCTCTCTATCTCGCTCTCTGTCTAGAACTCTACCTGACAAATAAAAAAAAAGTTTTTTTTTTTAAAAACAACAACAAGAACAAAAAAACCCAAAGACTACACGAAAAAGCTTTTAGAACTCATAAGTGAACTCAGCAAAGTTGTAGGATACAAGACAATGTAGAAAAAGCAAAAGCAATGCTATAGACCAATAGTAATTTATCTGGGGAAAAAAAAAAAAACACTTCTATCCCTAAAGTATTTCAAATAGTGACTGTTGACCTGTTACAATTCCGAAAGTATTGTAATACAAATTTAATCCATATAGATAATTTCCTTAGCATATTTTCATGTTCTTAGTTCTTTAAGTTATTCTCTGAATAATTTTTATAATGCATTATTTTAATAATGCATTTTTTGTAAATGCATTATAATGCATTTATGTCAAGGTACAATTTAGCCTAGATTGACAATGGGAAAGACTTAGAAATGCTTGATTTCAGAAAGCCACTAGGTGGCATCTTTGTAAAACTAAAGGCACAGTAGGGGCTGGCATTATGCCACAGTAGGTTAAGGCACTGTCTATGAAGCCAACACCCCATATTGGTGTATTGGCTGCTCTGTTTCCATTTCCTATCCAGTTCTCTGCTAATGTGCCTGGGAAAGCAGCAGAAGATGGCGAAAATACTTGGACCCTTTCCATGCACACGGGGAGAGCCAGATGGAGCCTCCAGGCTTTGGCCTGGTCCCATCCCTGGCATTTGTGGCCATTTGGGGAGTGAACCAGTGAATGGAAGATTTCCTTCCCTCTTTCTATCACTCTGCTTTTCAAATAAATAAAAATAAATATTTCCTTAAAATACACACATATTAACAGAAATATATAGACAAAAAGAAGCAATCTCTTTTCCATTAGCTACAAAATGTAAAATAACTGGGATTAGATTTAACCAAAGATCTTTACAGTGAAAACTATAAATCATTGGTGAAAAAATTTAAAGAGAAAAAAGAAATTAAAAGATATTCTGTGTTCATCAATTAAAAGAAATAATATAACTACAATGTACATACTACTTAAAATGATCTATAAATTTAGTGCAATGCCTATAAAAATTCCAATATTTTCACAGAACTATAAAAAACAGTACTAAAATTGTTTGAAACTACAAAAGACCTTGAATCGCCAAAGCAATCTTGAGCCAAGAAAACAAAGCAGGAGGCAGTACTCTACCTGACTTTAAAATATGTTACAAAACTATAATAATTAAAAAAAAATGGCACTGGCATAAAAGCAGCTTCATAGATCAGTGGAAAATAATGAACACCCCAGAGTAAACCTGCACAACTATAACCAACTGATTTTTGACATTAATGCTAAGAATATGCATGGGAAAATGTGTAGTCTTTTGACTAAATGATGATGTCGAGGAAAATGGTGGGAATGCAAATTGGTATAAACATTATGGAAATAGAATGAGAATTCTCCAGAAAACTAAAAGCAGGTCTACCATATGACCCGTCAACCCCACTCCTGGGAACATATCTAAATGCAATGAAATCAGTATATGAAAGACATACCTGTCCTCCCAGATCTATAGCAGCTCAATTCACAATATAAAAGATATGGAATCAAACTAGATGTTCATCAATTGATAACTGGATAAAAATGTGGTATATGTACATGATGGGCTATTACCCACAAGAAAGAAGGAAATGCTGGCATTTGCAACAAAATGGATGGAAGTGGACATCATTATGCTAAGAAAATAAGACAAATCAGAAAGACAAATATCACATTTTCTCTTATTTGTGGAAATTAATGTATAGGGAGAGTATAAAATTCCATGGCTGTGTATATTTTTGTGTTTAGTTACATTTATTTACTGAATCACACATTATAAATGATAATATACTTTTTTTTCCCATGTTATGATCATTATCATGAATCCTTCACTCTGTGATATTATATCTCTGTTTTCAAGACTAAATAGTATGCATGTGTATGCATCCCATCCCTACATTTGATATGAATGTGACGAAAAATCTTTTTAAAAGTTGTAAAATAATAAACAATTAAAATTTAAAAAAAGATAATGTGAAAATTGCGTATCTATACACACATGAAGGGAAATCTATGTATATCTCTTATCATATAAAATCATATCATATAAAATGCATTCAAAATGTATTAAACACATATATGTGAGACCTGAAACTATAAGAATAAACCATAGCAAAATATGTCAGGCCATTTGGGCAAGAATTTTCTAGATCAGTTCCCCAAAGCACAGAAAATAAAGACAAGAAGATAAGAGTTTCGGGTGCTGTGAACTAACTGAGCACCAAAGGGGAAACCTGTTGAAGTGAAATGGACACTATGAGAAACAATGACTTGATCAGCTCTTGTCCTGACTGTTGATGTACAATGTAATACTTTATCCATTTTAGTATTTTTTTTGTTCTAGTACTATTGGTTGAACTCTGTAATTAACAATTTGTCAACATAAAGGAATGTTAGATGCTTAAAAGACAACAACCGGAGCTGGGCCAATCCGTAGCCAGGAGCCTGGAGCTTCTTCTGGGTCTCCCACGAGGTGGCAGGGGCCCAAGTATTTGGGCCATATTCTGCTTTCCCAGGCCATAGCAGAGAGCTGGATAGGAAGTAGATCAGCAGGGACTTGAACTAGTGCCCATATGGGATGCCAGCACTGCAGGCAACAGCTTTACCCAATACACCACTGTACCAGCCCCGAGTCACTTCTTCTAAGATCTGTTTAACCTTGTTAGATACTCTCAGAAAAAATATCTTACATCTTTGAACCTCTACATTTTTTAAAAGATTTATTTATTTTATTTGAAAGAGTTATATAGAGAGAGGAGAGGGAAGAGAGAAAGAGAGAGAGGTCTTCTATCTGTTGGTTCACTCCCCAATTGACTACAACAGCAGGAGCAGCGAGGATCCTAATCCAGGGGCCAGGAGCTTCTTCAGGGTCTACCACACAGGTGCAGGGGCCTGAGCACTTGAGCCATCTTCCACTGCCTTCCCAGGCCACAGCAGAGAGCTGGATTGGGACTGGAGCAGCTGGGACTCGAACTGGTGCCCATATGGGATACCAGCACTGCAGGCAGTGGCTTTACCCACTATGCCACAGCGCCGGCCGCTGAACCTCTACTCTTTGTGTGTAAAATGTTCTTATGTTACAGTACAGTTGGACAACTACATGAGGAAATACATGAAAACACATATTTGTACAATTTGCCTGCCACATCGTAGTTCAAAATTGACTCTAATGAAAAGGATTTGAAATCCAGCTCATTGCTCTTTGAATGGCTGCTTTGAATTCTACATTTCTCAGAGTATAAATCATTGGATTGAATAGTGGGGTGAGAATGGTGTAAGACACAGATATTAGAGTGTCTTGGCTTGAAGAGTAATTGGACTTGGGTCTCAAGTATATAAAAGAGGCACAACCGTAGTGAACAGTTACCACAATGAGATGGGAGGCACAGGTGGAGAAGGCCTTGTATCGTCCAACAGAGGAAGGGATCTTCAGGATCGCAGAGATGATGCGGACGTAGGAGATCAGGATTAGTAACAGTGGAATAACCAAGACAAACACACCGAGCATGAATATGACCAACTGGCTGAGGCGGGAATGGTGAGATGCCAGCTTGAGGACAGGGGAGATGTCACAGAAGAAGTGATGTAATTTATTGGAAGAGTGGAAGGGCAGGTGAAACACCAGAGAGGTGGTGACCACGGAGACAGTGAAGCCACAGGCACAGGCAGCAGCCACTAGGCCCACACACACCCCAGGCCCCATGAGCACTGTGTAGCGCAGTGGATTGCAAATGGCCACATAGCGATCATAACCCATGGCCGCCAGCAGGAAGGAGTGAGAGCAGCCGAGGAAGAGGAAGGTAAACATCTGGATGGCACAGCCCAGGAAGGAGATGGTCTTCTTCTGGGCCAGCAGGTCTACCAGCATCTTGGGTACAATGACGAAGGTGTAGCAAGTCTCAGAGCAGGAGAGGACAGCAAGGAAGAAGTACATGGGAGTGTGGAGGGCTCTGTCCAGCACGATGGTGGAAATGATGATGGCGTTGGTGCCCAGAGTGAACAGGTAGACGACCAGGAAGACAAGAAAGAGCAGCTGCTGCAGCCCAGCCAGAGAGGAGAAGCCCAGGAAGACAAACTCTCTCACCACAGTCTCATTGACCCATTCCATGGAGAGCACTTCTATACAGAAGAGTCATGGACAGAGGTGGAGGCCAATATCCTGTGAGGCTTGTAAATCTGTTTGGGAAACAGCATGGAATTGTTCAATGTCAGCATTTTCAGACACTTGGTTAGATTCCTTCATTCCCTCTTTGAAAAGTCTACCAAAATAAGAATTAATGTTAAACATGCAATAGAATAACTGAAAAGTGGTTGGGAGCCTTTCTCTAATGTAAAGAACATATTATCCTCTAATCAATGATTCAAGGATTGTCTAATAATTTTTCCTCTTATTTCTCATATACCTGTTTTTTTTGTTGTTGTTGCCAGTATAATTCCAAAAGAACTTGATCTTCAAAACTGGAATATATTTTGAACATCAGTTATCTGAACTTGACTAGAATGTGCAATATAGAGTGAATACTGGGGGCGGGACTGTGGCATGGTGGGTAGAGCCACCACCTGCAGTGCCGGCATCCCATATGGGCTCCAGTTTGAATCCCGGTTGATCCACTTCCAATCCAGCTCTCTGCTGTGGCCTGGGAAAATGGTATAAGATGCCCCATGCCCTTGGGTCCCTGCACTGATATCGGGGACCAGGAGGAAGTTCCTGGCTCCTGGCTTTGGATTGGCACAGTTCCAGCTGTTTTTGCCATCTGGGGGAGTGAACCATCAGATGAAAGAGTCCCCCCTCTCTCTTTCTCTGCCTCTCTGTAGCTCTTTCAAATAAATAAATAATAAATCTTTAAACAAAAAATGAATACCATTCAGTTTCAAACAGGTACACTATCATTTATACAACCATAAAATGTTAAGGGAAGATGAAGATTAGATGGAGTGAATATGTAGAGGATCTTGTGTTTACCAAGGACTTAAAACATGTTGAGATATATAGTAAGGGCACCATATACAATTTATGTCAGTTACTCATTACAACGATATTATGTCAGTACTCAAAATAATTAGAAAATCATCTTTAGCATGATTTATGATAGACTAAGAAGATACCGATTTATATTACCAGAGATTCCGGCAGCTATAACATCGACCCAAGCATGAAACAGAAATAATGCTACTTATTTTTCTGGTGGAGAATTGTCTTCCCTGTAGTAGACTGAGAATCGTTAAGTTTTTGCAACATACATTACTTTTCTTTTTGTGAGGTGCTTCAGAGAAACTGGAGGAATTAGAATTTTGCAGAAATGGCTCCAATTTTGCCAAGAGAATGAGAGAGGAGGGACCAGCTGGGCAGTTTGACAGGTAATGCTTCCTGCTAGAAACCACGAACTTTTTCTTTTAAGCAATGATAGGTTAGTAAGATTACTTTTAAACATTCTGCTACTAAAAATATTTGAAAGCTACAAGAAAATATTATTTTAAAAATAATTTATAGGTCTTAGATAATTTTTTCATGTGTACATTTTCAACTGCCCATTTTAGTAAAGAAAGTCTTATCTGGACACAAAATCATGCAGTGTGCATCAACTGCCTGTATCCAGGCTTCACTTGTTTACCTCTAAAAATTGAATACTTAGTGTTGAGGAGTTATTCAGAACTGTGCCCAGATACTTTGTTTAGTCAATATCAATATTTTCTTTCCTAGACCCTAAGTAAAACTACTGAACATTTCTGGTATCCCAATAAATGGGACATAAAACTAAAAAGGAAAATGGTCCTAAAATTAATAAATAAACTGTATCTACGAATATATCTCTATAATTCATTATTATTGCTGCCAATTATTATGATTACCTATTATTACTGATATTTATATTGGAAACATTAATATATGTGAATATATAGAAATAAAAGCATTCATACATGTCATGGAAAATATATCATAAAAATTATGCATAGATTTCAAAACTTTATTGCAACAAAATTAGCTTAAAATTTAAATACAGTTTTCTGCAAACATTTAAGTACTCTGGCATATTTCCATTATTTGTATATCTGTATTTAGATATGTTACCTTTATTACAAAAAGCTACTTTCCTACATTATACCAGTTCCTAAACCACTGAATTTCTATTTCAAATCACCTAGGAAAATCTGAATTTATTGTCAGTGCTCAGCATCGTCTCATTGTATCCTCCAAAGAATTCTAACTGAATATTCATATCACTCATCTATAGCTAACCTCAATGTGCCCTCATCCCAGAGAAAATGACATAAAAAGTAAACCCTCAAATCCAGAATTTCTGACTCTGAAAAAATACTTATATCCCCTAATACCAAAGAAAACTGAGTATGATTATTTGTCATTTACGACCATGTAGGTAACTGATTTTAGTCAGTGTTTTTTTTTTTTTTCTTTTCTTTTTTTCTTTTTTGGACAGGCAGAGTTAGACAGTGAGAGAGAGACAGACAGAGAAAAAGGTCTTCCTTTTTCCGTTATTCAAGCCCTAAGTAGCCGCTACGACCAGTGTGATGCACCAATCCGAAGCCAGGAGCCAGGTGCTTCCTCCTGGTCTCCCATTCAGGTGCAGGGCCCAAGGACCTGAGCCATCCTCCACTGTCTTCCCGGGCCACAGCAGAGAGCTGGACTGGAAGAGGAGCAACCGGGACAGAATCCAGCTCCCCAACCGGAACTAGAACAGGGGGTGCCAGCGCCACAGGCAGACAATTAGCCTAGTGAGCCGCGGCACTGGACTTTTCAGTGGGTTTTAACAATGAATAATGTAACCTGAAAGTCCAGTTTAGGTGTGTGATTAGTGTATTTGCCGTTTCTGTGATATATAAAGACCAGCTTCACAGTCACTCTAAGGAGGGAGCCCTCAGCTCCTCAAGATGGTATCAGGGACTGTTGTGTTTTATCACCACTGTATGACAGAAATCGATAGGAAGAGAAAAATTAAAGCTATCTTCCCGGGGCTGGTGCTGTGGCATAGCAGGTAAAGCCACCACCTGCAGTGCTGGCATCCCATATGGGCACCAGTTCGAATCCCAGCTGCTCCACTTCAGATCCAGCTCTCTGTTATGGCTTGGGAAAACTGTACAAAATGGCCCAAGTCATTGGGCCCCTGCACTCACGTGGGAGACCTGGAAGAAGCTCCTGGCTCCTGGCTTCGGACCAGCCCTAATCTGGCCATTACAGCCATTTGAGGAGTGAACCAATGGATGGAAGACTTCTCTCTCTCTCTCTCTTTCTACCTCTGCCTCTCTGTAACTCTGACTTTAAAGTAAAATCAATAAATATTTGGGAAAAAAAAATTGTCTTTCAATATCCATGGACTATTAAATGAGAGTGAAAGACCCCTCATTAAGAAATTTTTAAAAATCTAGTATTTTTTTAGATCTAATTTGGGAGAGGTACTTAAGGGGATAGGCTAAGAAATAATTGAAATTAAGTGTTGGGATATATGAAAGCTACTAAAGCAGACTCTTTCAACAATACTTTACAGAAGAAATTTGGATCTGGGGTGTTGGTTGAGTACTCTGGCCTCTAAGAGCCTGACTAGGAGTCAAAGATTCCCTACTTAGGTGGTCTCTAAAGTGCCCTTCTTATGATAGTCTAGATTCTTTGTGTGGAATTCATATTATGAATCTTGGAGATGATACTTCTGTATCCTGCACATCTAACTCCTCAGTGGGTTCACGTCAACTGTTATTTTTTCTTCTTCTTCTTCTTCTTTTTTTTTTTTTTTGACAGGCAGAGTTAGACAGTGAGAGAGAGAGTCAGAGAGAAAGGTTTTCCTTTTTCGGTTGGTTCACCCCCCAAGTGGCTGCTACAGCCGGCGCGTTGTGCCTATCCAAAGCCAGGAGCCAGGTGCTTCCTCCTGGTCTCCCATGCGGGTGCAGGGCCCAAGCACTTGAGCCATCCTTCACTGCCTTCCCGGGCCACAGCAAAGAGCTGGCCTGGAAGAGGAGCAACCGGGACAGAATCCGGCCGCCCCAACAGAGACTAGAACCCGGGATGCCGGTGCCACAGGTGGAGGATTAGCCTATTGAGCTGCGGCGCCGGTGGCAACTGTGATTTTTATACAAGGTGATTTAAATAGCAACTCAATCCTTGACTTTACTGATTTCTCAAAAAAGGGGAAATATCCAAATTTACCTATTTCAAATTTTTGAGAACTTCTAAAGTTTCTCTCACAGAAATTATCAACAAATTAGCTGAGAGAGAGTGTGGAGAGAATCTCAGCTAGTAAAGAAGTAGAAGTTTTACTTTCTAGATGCACATAAACATCATGAATTTCTCCAAATTGCCTTATCATAATTGAGTTGTAATACCAGTTATGAATAACAATGAAAACATACATCTAAGAGTACACAGCAGAGATAAATGGAGGGTTCATTTAATGTATGCAGCAACGAATCTTACAGAAAATAGAATCCAGCTGAGAGCAAGAGGGCTTGCTATGACTAACAAAATTTTCTCTGAGAACTATAGGGATCATTCCTGATCACTTCTAGCAGGTGGAGTGAAAAGTAGCCCCTTGGTTCTCCTTCTAAAACTTACCATAAATGCCACTACTGGTCCCCATGGTGGTGGTGGTGGGGGGTGTGTGATGAAGTAAGATGACCTTATGGACTACCCCTGAGGCAGACCCATGCAATAAAGACTACATCAATGCTCCCACCTTCAGAAAGTACCTACATTGTACCTCCCTTCCACTTCAGAAAGAAGCAGTCATTTGGGCTCAGGAATGCCTTCACAAGTAGAATCTAAGCCATAGGACAAAGTCTGGGAACATAACAGCAGAAGAAAGGGAATGCCTTGAGGCAAAAAAAAAAAAAAAATCTCTCATCTGTGTTATGAGAACTCATTTCTATCTATCAAGCCTCTTAGCTCCAGGATAGGCCATTATCTTTAGAGATTCTGGTGGCCAACAATAGGATGTGGATATTAGAAGCTTGTGGTGTGTTTACTGGTCACCTGAGACTAGATATACCACCCTGGAGAGATTGTCATGAGGTTAATTAGAAGTCAAGTTTATTTTGGAAAAATAAAGTCACCAATTTCTCCAAGGTGACCTTAGTTGAGAAGCCAGGAGACTAGAAGCCATGAGCATAATTAGCCCACTTACGCAATGGAACTAGAGCCTACTGTTGCAAATCTGAAGGAGAATCCACAGGCCTATTCCAGTCCAAGTAGGAGAGTAATTCCACAGACCAAGAGGAAAACTGTCACTGAATTTTGTCCTCTGACTTTAATGTTTGAAAGACTCATAAGAGAACTTAATTGCAATTTTATCTTCCCAGGTTCCTGGTCCCAGAAATTCCAATTAAAAATATTTAAATAGTCCACATATACCAAATATTTAACAGTATTCCAAGTCAAGTTGAAATTGATCATTACCTTACCTGTTACAGAGGCCAGTGTTGTGGTACAGTGGGCACCAATTTGAATCCTGCCTCTCCACTTTCCATCCAACTCCCTGCTGATGTGCTTTGGAAAGCAGTGGAAGATGGCCCCCAAGTACTTGGCCCCTTGCACCCACATGGGAGTCCCAGAAGATGCTCCTGGCTCCTGGCTTTGTATCAGCCCAGGTCCAGCCCTTGCAGCCAATTGGAGAGTGAATCAGGGGATGGAATATTTCTCTCTGTCTCTCCCTCTCTCTGTAACTCTGCCATTGAAATAAATAAATCTTTAAAAAGTTACTTGTTACATATACCTTTTACTTGAATAACTAAATAGTGCATAGTTATATATTTCTTCTAATCTGTAGGGTCTAATCTATAAAGTCAGTATAATTTCATTCAAAGCTCTGCATTGATTATGCAATTCATCTGACAAGTGGATTTTTAAAATGAGCATAGATGAAGTACATAATTTTGAAAAAGGAAAAGTCATATATGGCTTCACTTTTCCTAATATTAAAATGCATTAATAATAAAAGTTTGCATGCTTGTGGAACAGGAAGAAATTAAGAAGAGACAAAAAAGGATAACTTATGGATTGCTCTATGTGTATTTGAGAACTTGAGCTTCCACAGAAGTAACCTCACAAGTCATTGAGAAAATATTTCTTATTTCTTGATTAAGACTAGAAATCCTGACATCTTCTGTGTATCACATCACTCAGAGGAGGAGGCCTAGTAGAGTAACTGCATGAATTACTAAGGGATCCATTATAGCAAACCTTTGTGACAATACCTGAAGGAATCCCATATGTCTCTCCAAAGCAGTATATGCTTTGAGCCATCAATCAATGCATTGTTTCCATTTTCTAATAACACCAATATTTACATTTGGTAGTCAATGCTGGAAAGCCAAAAATTGTACTTTCTTTTATTTTCCCTAATGACATGAACATGTGCTTAAACTTTGTTTCTTTAAGGAGTTATTTTGTAAAGGAATGTTGCTTCTACCAAAAATGTTGCTTCTACCCACAGAAATGAAAATTTTGACTGGCACCTGGCCACTCCAGTCTGCTTTGTTTCCTTAGTTCAATAATCTACAGACAGAAATGAGTATATTGTACTAGCTAGAATAATTGGTCTTATTTTTAAGGAAAAATAGGTTGCTATACTGCCAATGCAGAGAGAAGTATGTCTGAAATCAAGTTTGTGCTAAGGCATGTTTTATTACTTTGTATTCAAAGTCAAAATTTAATAGAAGTTTAAAACAACCCAATATAGGCAATGAAATTAGTGTCTCAAACTCTTTGGGAGTGTTGAGCTGTTAGTTGAATTCAAAGGAATATTGAATGGCTGGAAGAAAATCTTCATAAATATCAGCAACAGTTGCGTGATTAAGGACAGGAATAATTGCAGTAACTGTGTTTTATTTTCTTGCTAAATTAATTTTTTGTGTTTGTATATATTACCCATACCCCTGCCTTCTCTTAACCTACTATCTAATAGAAGGTCTGATGTTGCAACAACCAACATTATCTCATATTTGTAGAGCCAAGTTTTCTATTTTGATGTCATTCAATTTGGAACTTTCTTTTTTCTTTTTTTATGAGCTGTGTGTTCTGCCTCCTTTCTAATAAACTTCTTCTTTTTTTTTTTTTTTTTTTTTTTTGACAGGCAAAGTGGACAGTGAGAGAGAGAGAAAGAGAGGAAGGTCTTCCTTTGCCATTGGTTCACCCTCCAATGGTCGCCGCGGCCGACGCGCTGCAGCCAGCGCACCGCGCTGATCCAAAGCCAGGAGCCAGGTGCTTCTCCTGGTCTTCCATGGGGTGCAGGGCCCAAGCACTTGGGCCATCCTCCACTGCACTTCCGGGCCACAGCAGAGAGCTGGCTTGGAGGGGGGCAACCTGGACAGAAGGGCAACTGGGACAGAATCCGGCGCCCCGACCAGGACTAGAATCCGGTGTGTTGGTGCCACAAGGCAGAGGATTAGCCTATTGAGCCACGGTGCTGGCCTCTAATAAACTTCTTTATTTCAAATTGCAAATATTTTCTCTTAGATTTTCTTGTAAAATTGTACAGTTTTGTTACTTTTGATTTAAATATTGTGTAAGAGATGTAGCTGGGTAATTTGTAAATGAAGAATCAAAGTAAATATTATATATATATATATATTTAATATGTCCAGCATGGTATAATTAATATATATCTTATTGAAAATGCCAGCCAGTGCCATGGCGAAGCACCTAAGAAAACAAGCAATGAATGCTCAGGCATAACTAAAACTTAGGAGACGTAAGAATATCTTCCACTTAATACATTAAAATGAAATAAATCTTGGAAAATTAGTTTTACAGTTAACTCTTGTAATAAAACTCATTGAAGTCAGAGGTCCTGCATGGGAAGTTAGTGCACAGTGACTCCTATTGTTAATTTAGCAATTAGCACTCTTATGTATGATGTCAGTGATCATCTGAGGCTCTTGACATGAGCTGCCTAGGCTATAGAAGACTTTTAAATCCATAAACTCCTTCAGTATTTAGATAAGGCCATAAGCAATGTGGAAGTTCTCTCCTCCTTTAAGAGAAAAGCATATCCTTCTTTGATGACCATTTCTTTCCACTGGGGTCTTACCCACCAAGGTCCCTCATGTAGCACATTTTTTGCCACAGTTTCTTGGGCTTTCTATGCCCAAAATGCTCTCGTGGGCTTTTCAGCCAGACCAAAATGCCTTAAGGACTGATTCTGAAGTCAGAGATGTCACCAGTTTCTAAGTGTTTTTTCTCTATTCTCTGTGCTTGGAATTTCCATATGAATTTTATATAAACTTCTCAATTTCTGCAAGGAATTATATTTTAATTATGCTTAACTGTAGATCAAACTGGGCATAATTGTCATGTTAACAATTTGGGTCTTTCAATTAACAAATATGATATCATTCAATATTTTTTAGTCTCCTTGGTTTACTGACTTTTTTTTTTCAATTTTTATTGTACCTCATCAGAAACTATTCTAATATTTTTTCAGCTTTTTCCTCTGAATCTCCGCATAGAGATAGCTTTAATACTTATTGTTCTACCAATTAATTGTACTCTACTTTTAAAGACCCTCGTCATTTTTTTTGCTTTATTCAAGTTCATTTGCCATTTATCTCCAATGTGTAATCTAAATTTATCAATAATATAATTCCCTACATTTTATTTCTAGAAATTTCATTTTGTTCTCTTTTGATTATTCTCTTTATGTGTATATAATACTATATTATTTTATCTGACAATTTTATTTCTTTGTAGATAAGCCTGATCCTTTCAATACTTTTTAATAATTTTTAATGTATTTATTTAATTTATTTTAATGGCAAAACAATAGAGAGAGGAAAAGAGAGAGAGAGGACTTGCATCTACTAGGTAGCCAGGTCTCAGCCAAGCTGAAGCCAGGAGCCCAGAACTCCATCTAGCTCACCCACTGCATCGCAGGGACCCACATACATCAGACATTTCTTGTTACCTAACAGGCTATGCAAGAACAGGAAAGTGTACATGACTCAGACCTGAAACTGGATGCCAGGCACTCTGATATGGGATTCCAGCATCCCAAGTTGCAAGCTAACCTGCTGTGCCACAACACTCATCCCCTTTTTAGGCTTAGTATGTGTTTTACTTACAAATATACTGTACATGCTTAAAATGCACAATACATGTGAAACTATCACTACAATGAAAACATTGACATATTTATTTCACTCATAGAACATGTGCAAATTACTCCTATTTCTATCCCAGCTCACAGGCAACTTGCTTTCTGTCATTATAGTTAAAAATAAAATCTTCTAGAATTGTATGTAAGTGGGTCTGGCACTGTGGCGCAGTGAGTTAATGCCCTGGCTTGCAGTGCCGGCACCCCATATGGACACCGTTTCGAGACCTGCTTGCTCCACTTCTGATTCAGCTTCCTGTTATGGCCAGGTAAAGCAGTAGAAGATGGTCCAAGTCCTTGGGCTCCTGCACCCACGTGGGAGACCTGGAAGGAGCTCCTGGCTCCTGCCTTCGAATCGGCGCAGCTCCGGCCATTGCGGCCAATTGGGGTGTGAACCATCGGATGGAAGACCTCTCTCTCTCTCTGCCTCTGCTTCTCTCTCTGTGTAACTATGTAACTCTGACTTTCAAATAAATAAATAAATCCTTTAAAAAAAAGAAATTTATGTAACAATACAGTATCATTTATTTTTGTCTGATATTGTTCCCCCAATAAAATAATTTTAAATTGTAACTAAATATTTTTGTGCATTAATTTTTTATTGCTCAATAATCTCAACATACAGAAAACACATTTTGTTTCTTTACACTGTTTAAGAAATTTGGGTTACTACACACAACATTGCCATAAACATTGAGATATAGTGATTTCTGTGGACATGTTTTTCCTTGCTCTTGGATAAACAAATAGGTGTGAAAAGATTTTGTCACTTGCTAGGTGCAAGCTTAGCTTTTTGGAAACTATCAAAATGTTTTCCAAAGTGGTTACATTCCTGCCAGTAGTTTCAACAGATTCCAATCTTTTCTTGCTTTGATTGCAATCAATTTTTGCTTTGATTGCCTGTACCTCTGGGGTGTTTTCCAAGAACTCTTTGCCTATGCCAATGTCTTGCAGCATTTTCCCAATGTTCTCTAGTAATCTGAAGGTATTGGGTTGTAGAATTAGATCTTTGATACGTTTTGAGTGGAATCTTGTATAAGGTGTAAGGTATGGCTTCTGTTTCATACTTCTGCATGTAGAGATCCAATTTACCCAGCACAATTTGTTGGAGAGATTGTCTTTGCTCCAGGGATTGATTTTATTTCCTTTGTCAAAGATAAGTTGGTTGCAGATGTATGGATTGATTTCTAGCGTTTCTATTCTGTTCCATTGGTCTATATATGTGTTTTTTGTACCAGTATCAGGCTTTTTTGATTATAATTGCTCTGTAGTATGTCTTGAGATCTGGTACTGTGATGCCTCCAGTTTTGTTTTTATAGTTTAAGAAAGCTTAAGCTATTCAGGGTCTCTTGTGTTTCCATATGAATTTTAGCATCATTTTTTCTAGACCTGAGAACAATGTTGTTGGTCTTTTGATTGGGATCACATTGAATCTGTAAATTGCTTTTGGTAGTATAGATATTTTGATGATATTGATACTGCCAATCCATGAACATGAAAGATTTTTGCACTTTTTCATGACTTCTATTTCTTTCTTTAATATTTTATGATTTTCATCATAGAGATCTTTAATGTCCTTAATTTAATTTATTTCAGGATATTATTTTTGTAGCTATTGTGAATGGGATTTATCTTAGAAGTTCTTTCTGAACTATTGAATTTTCTGTATACAAAGGCTATTGATTTTTATGTGTTGATTTTATATCCTGCTATTTTACCAAGCTCTTTTATGAGTTCCAATAGTCACTTAGTAGAGTATTTTGGATCCCCTATATATAGAATCATGTCATTGGCAAATAGGAATAGCTTGACTACCTCCTTCCCAATTTCTATCCATCTGATTTCTTTTTCTTGTGTAATGGCTCTGGCTAAAACTTCCAGGATTGTATTTAATAGCAATGGTGAGAATGGGCATCTTTATCTGGTTCCAGATGTTAGTGGGAATTCTACCAATTTTTTTTCCATTCAATAAGATGGTACCTTCATTGTGCTGAAGAATGTACCTTCTGTACCTAATTTGCTTAAGGCATTCATCATGAAAGGATATTATAGCTTATCTATTGAGATAATCATATGGCTTTTATTCTTCTGTTTGTTAATGTGATGTATCACATTTATAGATTTGCAGATGTTGAGCCATCCCTGCATAAAAGGGATAAATACCATTTGGTAAAACCCATTTCATCCAGGTAGGTGATCTTTATTAATTGTTATTGAATTCAACTGGCTAGTATTTTGTTGAAGATCTTTACACCTCTGTTCATCAGGGAAATTGGTCTATAGTTCTCTTTCTCTGTAGTTTCTTTTTCTGGTTTAGGAATTAAGGCAATGCTGGCTTCATAGAAGGAGTTTGGGTTGATACCCTCCCTTTAAATTGCTTTGAGTAGCTTACAAAGAATTGGAATTAGTTCTTTAAATGTCTGGTAGAATTCAGCAATGAGGCCATCAGGACCTACACTTTTCTTTTTTGGGAGAGTCGTTATTACTGATTAATTCCCAATGTGATTATTGGTTTGTTTACATATTGTATGTCTTCATGACTCAATTTTGGCAGACTATACATACCCAGGAATCTATCCATTTCTTCTAGATTTCGTGATTTGTTGGCATACAGCTCTTTGGAGTAATTTCTGATGGTTCTTTCTTATTTCTGTGGTATCTGTTTTTACATTTCCTTTTAAATCTCTGATTTTATTGATTTAGGTCTTTTCCATCTTTTTTTTTTTTTTTTTTGGTTAGTTGGGTCAATGATATAACCATTTAATTTTTTCAAAAAAATAGTTCTAGCTGGCACTATGGCTCACTTGGTTAATCCTCCACCTGCAGCACCATCATCCCATATGGGTGCCGGGTTCTAGTCCCGGTTGCTCCTCTTCCAGTCCAGCTCTCTGCTGTTGCCCAGAAGGGCAGTGGAGGATGGCCCAAGTGCTTGGGCCCCTGTGCCTGCATGGGAGACCAGGAGGAAGCACCTGGCTCCTGGCTTCACCTCGGCGTATCTCTGGCTGTAGCAGCCATTTGGGGAGTGAACCAACGGAAGGAAGACCTTTCTCTCTGTCTCTGTCTCTCACTGTCTATAACTCTACCTGTCAAATAAATAATTTTCCATGATGTTTTTCAACCCTAGTAAGCAGGTACTTAAAACCTTTCATGATCATGTGTGAGTTCTACGAAGTATATAAGTGAGAGTTTTCCAATAGATTCTTCTATAGTCCTTTAAAAATTTCAACTGATGTCTAAGTATTTTTTAAAAAAAAGATTTATGTGTTTATTCAAAATTATGAGTTACGGAAAGAGAGAGGAGTGGGGGACAAACAGATAAACAGATCTTTCCCCTGCTGCTTCACTCCCCAAATGGACATAATGGTCAGGGCTGGGTAAGGCTGAAGCTGAGACCCAAGAGCTTCTTCTGGGTCTCCCAAGTGAGTGCAGAGGCTCAAGCACTTGAGCCATCTTTTGTTGCTTTTCCAGACATATTAGTAAGGAGCTGGATCAGAAATGGTGTAGCAGGGACTCGAACCAGTGCCATATGGAATGTTGGCATCACAGGCTGAGGATTTACATGCTACACCACAACTCCAGCACCCCATCAATATTTTTTTAAATGTATTCATAGAATTGTGTCACAGATGAAGTCTTAACCCTCTGTGCCACAATGCCAGCCCCATGTCTAAGCATCATAACTTTCAGTTCCGCATGGAAACATACTCATATGCGTGTCTTTGAAACTCTTTATTTAACTGGACCCTCCTCTCTGGCAGGTTGTTCCACAAATTATAGTGTTTCAGCCTCTTTGTATTCCAGTTTAACTTTCCTCAACTCAGAAAAACCACTGTGCTCTCCTTAAGGTCCTTTAGTAAAATGGAGATAATATTGTCTGAGCTGATTAGGTTATCAGAAACATTATATGAACTAATAAAGGGATAGTGATGGCTGCCTAACAGGTATTCAGAAGCTGCAACATTGGAGTCAATAGGTAATATTCAAATTATAGTATAAAAGATAGATAGGAAGTTTTCTATCATAGTTCTTAAGTTGTCTGCCCTATAAAATGGCCCATCAATTTAAATGATTATTACTTTAAATATGTTTCTTGTCTTCTCAGAAATTAAGCTACCACTGGAATGAAGATACCATGATATGCTATGAGAATTTATTTGTACCAATCTATACCACATATTTTTTAGTTGATAAACATATTTTTTGGAATTAAAATTTAAAACACAAGAATTATTGGTTTTTCTTTTTCTAATAGAACACAAATCCTGAATGTTTCAGGAAAGGAAAGGTTGTTAGTGGCAGAGGCACAAAAGAAATTTGAGGAGGAGATCCATCAATTGATACTAGATATGAGAACTATGCCCCCTCTAAGTAATGTTATAGTGCTCTGTGTTTGTCTCTTTCTTAGTCTTCTTTCTCTCTCATAAGCCTCCATTCGTTTCCCCATCCCATCTTTACAAATGCTAAGCTCTTTTTTGAAGGAAGTCAGCAGTTTTAAACCTGCTGACCTTAAAGTAAATCATATAAACTGATTGTAAATGATTCCAGATCTCACACCAAATGCTTATTCAGGGGATACTGGGTAAAATTAAACATCATATATCTCCACTTGTGCCTCAAAAGAATCAAGTGCATGTATGCCATAAAGCATCACTGGCCTGGACCGTTCCACTCTCATTTTGGGCCACCTTTCTACCAACAAATTCACAAGAGCACATGGAGCATTTTAGATATTCAATACATATTGACTAAGTTAAGGAGTTGATGAATGTGTAGAAGAAATTCTGCACAGATGATTGTATTTGAAGAGATGAATCCCGCACACAAAGAAAGTAAAAAAAAAGTTAGAATTTGTGCTTTCTTAGAAGGTGTGCATAATTAAATGCTTAAATTGGGAGAGTCATGGAAAAGAAATGCTTGGCTAATTCAACTAATGAACTATAAGAAAGAAGAAGAAACTATGAAATTTGTCAAGGATGCCCTTTATTTAATTGCCTAAAGCAGTCAGTCTATATGTAGAATATTTAGTTATTGGTTGAGAGACTAGTGATTCATTACTTCATTCAGAAAATGAAAGCTTGATCCAAAATGAAAGACCCCTGTAAAAAAGCTAATGTGTTCAGTGATTAAATCAGATCAAGCAAACAAGATATTTTATCCAATTCGTTTTTTGTTTTTTTTTTTTTTTACTGGTTGCGGGGGAGGGGAACACACGTGTTTTCATTTCTAGACTCCAATGCCCCAATCCTCTGTATTGCTCTGACTATATAAGCTCAGAGATTTTGCTGCTGCATCCATCATCAGCAATCAAGAGCTGCTAACATCCAGGATGTTCATTTAGTCACAGCCCAGAGATCAGGCAGAGCTGTTCGTTTATAAAGGCTCATGGCCCTTGGACTTTCTCTAACAATATCTGGAAGAAAAATGCTGCCTGGCAGTTTTCAAAAAGTTGCCTACGGCTCTCTCCTTCTTATACCTTGATTGTATACTGCTGAAAGGATCTGAGATTGTGCAAATCTCTGCTTGTGAATGTAAGTATCTCCTTTGTACTAAATTGTAAGACGACTCTCTATCAGTAATAACATCACCTGATAATCCTCCCCCAAAACACTTGAGTACCTAAGAAGGATTAAGAGGCATAAGAAATGGTGGGACCCGTGCACAAGTAAAGGACCTCAGGTGAAAGACAGGGACAGAGACTAAATGGAGAGTGCATACATCCTGCTGAACAAAGCCCTGCTTTGTGAACATGGGAGAGAGAGTAGAGTTAGGAAAGGATCAGAAGAGTGCAAAACCACAAAATATTTCTAAACACAGACCTAAACTAAGAAATGAAAAGAAACTGACTGAATACAAGTATAGACGTGCATCTTAGTGAAAGGAAAAGCATATGAAACATTAAATGTAGAAGATTAGAAGAGAGGTGTGGTTGGAAGGAGGGAGTAGAAATCCTGCATGAGTATCATACTACAGAAGACATTAATATATTTTCTAACTCACTGGAGCATAAACATGCAAAAAAAAGAAAATATTAAAAATAGGACCCAAGCAATTCAGAAGACAAAGCTCTAGATGGAGGAGTTTGAGGGGTCTACTATACAGTCTTGCTTCTCCTGTTAAATAACCGTGCAAACTAGGTCTTCATATGTTACTTCTCTGAGCCTAAGTTTCTTACTTGAAATTAGATGCTAATAGTTACCATTTATTGAAAGCTCACCATGAATCTAGAGCTTTGCTGTAACACTTGGTGCTGATTCTTTTTGATTGGTTAACTATTGTCATTGTAATTTCAGAGAAGAAATATGAGAAAAGAAGTAATTTCACCAAGACCATAAAGTACAACTGCTGTGATCTTTACCAGAGCATACATCCTGTCCAATGTCCCTCTGCGCATTCTGATCCAGAATCAACTGATAAAGAGGGCAATGTGAAAATAAATCAGCTACCCAAGGCAGTCTCTCAAGAGATAAATGTAAGCTGCATTTTGTAGATAAATATTAATTGTGAAGGATTAATAGCAATGAGGAAGGAAATGCACTGATGTATGTAGCAACAGAGAGAGAAGTTGGTCAGGTGTGATGGTTGCACACCAGTCAGCTTGTCTGCAACGAAGGGGCATATGTAACATCTAATACCCAGGAATAAAATATCTAAAGTAATACTAAGCACAGACACAATTCCAGAAATAATGCAATGAGAAGTCATGGAAATAACTACAAATGTTAGTCAGGAGGAAAACAAAAAAGCATGCAATTGTTTTACTATCACTTATAAGAGAAATTAATCTTTTTGTGAGTGTTTCAGGAGGACAAATCAAGAACATTAACTGGATGATTCAAGGATGCATGGCTCCTCTCAGAATAAAAGGTTCTAGTCAAATAAACTGTCTAGCAACAGGACATTCTGTTTTGCAAGACACTGAGCTCTTTATAATTTGTCCTTGACAAAGACTGGATATCTATAAAGTAGTTTACTGATTTGGGTATGAATTGAGCTAGAAGATTCTTGGTATTTTGCTCAATGTAAGATTGCTTGACTAAGACTAAGACTGGTATAAAGGTTTTAGCATTACCTGATGTATGAGTCAAACTAAAGCCATTCTCACAGACAAGGGTGACAGCAGTTCTGAGAACATAATGTAGGCAGCAGAGATCAAAGAGGGAGTTTGAGGCTGGAGATCTCAGTGCCAGCCTCATGATGTTGTGAGAATAATTTAAGCTTTGATTAGAAACTTCATCCCAGATTCTCACATACTCGTGCAAAGGGAAATCCCAATATGCGAGCCATCTCAAAGGCTTCATAGTTTATCACCTCTAAACAGAATTTGAACATTTTTAAGTAGATGAAAATAATTACAACTGAGTGTGAATATGCAGTATTTTGGTGAGGTATACAAAAGAAATTATAGATCTCGTTTTCATTTTTTTCAGTTATGTGAATAAAAAATTTCATAAGGTGACTTTGAAGGTAAACAATTTCTTCTTTAAAATATTTATTTATTTATTTTAAAGGCACAGTTAGAGAAACAAAGGGAGAGACAGGGATCTTCCATCCACTGACTCACTCCCCAAACAGCTGCAATGATTGAGGCTGGGTGAGGCTGAATCCAGGGGCCAGGAACTCTGGATTTTCCATATGAATAGCAGTGGCCTATCTTCATTAGCAGGAAAATGGACTAGAATTGGAGCAGCAGGGACTTAAACTGGTGTTCCTAAGGGCTGCTCATTAAGCACTGCAGGTAGCGGCTTAACCTACCGTGCCAGAACCCTGGACCTGAAGATCCTCCACTTCTTATTTTTTTTAATTATTAATTAAGATCTTTATTAGCAGGGGCTTGCAGTTTGTTGACCTTTCTGAAAAAATCAAGTTGTAAACTTTTATTACAAATTAAAAATGAAGTTCTTAAAAATCTCAACTTGACCAGATATGAAACAATTTAAAAACCTTTAAAGGTGTATTGAGAAAAACCAGGCTTTTTTAAAAAACACGTTTGTTGTTACCAAAAAGAGACATCTTTAGGTAAAAATAATAAAAACCCCATGCTGCATAGATAATGCAGATAGTTCTAGTAATCTGGTCAACGGGCAAAAAGCAAGCACTTAAGGTCTTCAGCTCCAATCTTTTGTTCATTTCTTATTGCTGGAATTTCATATTCATTTCCTCTTGTTGGATGACTAAACTGGATGATGGTAGAGATGTTAAGCCGGCATTTACTCAGCCCTTCCCTGCTCAGCCTCGGGAGCGGACGAATTCTCAGCTGGTGGATCGGCTGCTTTTGTCTCTTTGCCATCTTGTGGTTTAGGGTTATCTGGGCGTCTGCGTCCTTGGTAATTGAAGTTGCGGCGGTACCGACTCTGAGGTGGCTGCTGACCCTGGGTCTCATCTCCTTGTTTTTTTCTTATCTTCTTCATTGCCGTCCTCTCTAGGCTGTCTTTGGCGAGGAGGACCTCGATACATATTCTGTCTCACTGGTCTACCTTGTTCTCCTGCACCCTGGTTGTCAGCACCTTCCATCACTTCTCCCTGCACAGGAAGGTTGGAATACTGTGGTCGACGCCCATAGGGTCTTCGCATGTAGTAAGGTGGGAACCTTCGCCTGTAGTAGGGCTGGCGTTGTTGGGCCTGGCCTTCGGGAGCGCTCTCCGACCCCTCATTCTTTTCCCCACTCTCACTGTTCTGGTAATTCTGCTGGTCATTGCGTGGAGGACCCCTACGACGTGGGTAGCGTCTATAATGGTTACGGTCTGCTACATATTTACTGCCTTGCACTGGAACTCCACCAGGGCCTGTAACATCTGCTGCCTCCGCACCCTTTTCTCCTTCAACAACATCAAACTCCACAGTCTCTCCATCTCCTACACTGCGAAGGTACTTCCTGGGGTTATTCTTCTTTATGGCAGTCTGGTGTACAAATACGTCTTCCTTGGTGTCATTCTGTTGATGAAACCATATCCGTTCCTTACATTGAACCATTTTACTGTTCCCAAAAGCTTCGTTGCGATGACCTTTTTGTCCCCGCCGGCGGGCGCCACCGATGTGAGGCCGCCCAGGCCACCGCTCCCTGCGCCGCTGCCCGTGGTGCCTGGCTTGGTTTCGGTGGCGCTGAGGGTGGGGGCAGCGGGTGGCTGCTGGGTCTCGGCCTCGCTGCTCATGGTTGCAGTGATGGTGACTGGGGCCGGCTGCGGCAGCTGCGGCTCCTCCCGGGGTGTGATGGTAACTAGGCCGGTGGCGGCGGTGGGGCTGCTCAGGGCTCTCTGGGGTCCGCTCTCCACTCCGGCTACCGATCGAACTCAAAGATCCTCCACTTCTAAAGACTGTCGCATGTTTGGGCATTAAGCAATGGTTTAGTCATTTTAAGCCTTGGGTTCATCTTCCATACAGTTATAGGATCAGATCAGTTCTTTTTTTTTTTTTTATTTGTTTATTTGAAAATATGTGTTACACAGAGATAGAGAGATGGAAAGAGAAAAGAGAAAGAGGAAAAGAGAGAGAGAGAGAGAATCTTCTACCCACTGGTTCACTACCAGATGGCTGCAGTGGCCAGGGCTGGCCAGGCTGAAGCCAGAATCCAAGAGATTCTTCTGGGTCTTCTATGTGGTTAGAAGGGACCCACGTACTTGGGCCATTTTCCACTGCTTTCTAAGGCCATTGTTGGGTTGGAAGTGGAGCAGCCAGGACTCAAAACAGCACTCATATAGAATACTAATGTCACAGGTGGCAGCTTGACTCTCAAAGCCACAAAGCCAGCCTTAAGGAATAGATAAGTTCTAAATCACTTTATTGTTTAAAGCAGTATGACCCTTCTATGTACATAAGAATGCAAAGAACAGAAATAACTTATTACAATGGATATTAATCTCCATAGTTATCTTTGAACAGTGTTTTATTTCTGTCATTACTTATATTTTCTGGTTTTCTCCCATTCCCTATGTGTTTCTCTTGTTGGTTACTCATTGTAACACAATAATATTATCAGATTTATACAAAATCATAAATTTGGTTTCTTTTGGAAATTTCAATAATGTAAAATTCTTTTTGTTACCATTTCAGGTCATCTGAGTCTGATCTCCATTGACCCATGAAGAGACAGAACCGCAGTGTGATCAATGAGTTCATATTAATTGGCTTCTCAAACTTGGGGGATCTACAGATTTTTCTCTTCTTTATATTCCTACTAGTCTACCTGACTACTCTGACGGCCAATGCCACCATCATGTCTGTCATTCGTTTGGACAGGGCTTTGCACACCCCTATGTACTTCTTCCTGTTCATCCTCTCTTGCTCAGAAACCTGCTACACTTTGGTTATTGTGCCCAAAATGCTAACCAACCTGCTTTCCACAATGCCAAGTATTTCTTTCTCTGGATGTGTGGCCCAGCTGTATTTCTTTGTAGGTTTAGCTTGTACCAACTGTTTTCTCATTGCTGTGATGGGTTATGACCGCTATGTTGCCATCTGCAACCCTCTAAACTATACGATCATTGTCAGCAAAGCCACCTGCATACAGTTGGTTTTAGCCTCCGGTTTGTGTGGTTTCCTGATCTCTGTGGTTGTCAACATCCTAGTGTTCAGTGTGCCCTTCTGTGCCTCCAATCGGATCAACCACTTTTTTTGTGATATTTCCCCTGTCATAAAACTGGGATGCACTGATACCAACCTGAAGGAGATGGTAATCTTCTTCCTCAGCATTCTGGTGTTGCTGGTTCCCTTTGTCTTGATCTTCATCTCCTATGTCTTCATTGTTTCCACCATCCTCAAGATCTCCTCAGTGGAGGGACAGCGCAAAGCCTTCGCCACCTGTGCCTCCCACCTCACGGTGGTCATTGTTCACTATGGCTGTGCTTCCTTCATCTACTTGAGGCCCACATCCCTGTACTCCTCTGACAAGGACCTGCTTGTGGCAGTGACCTACACTGTGATCACTCCACTGCTTAACCCACTTGTCTACACACTGAGAAATAAGGAAGTGAAGACAGCTCTGAGAAAGGTTCTGAGCAGATACTCATTCACCAAAATGGTATAATGAGCTGATACAGTAGAAAATATGAAAATATCCTGGAATGAATCAATTCCGTAAACATATCCACCATTTTTTCTAGGACTCTCTGATGAAAAAAGAAATTATAATTCAGGTAAACATGATTCTCTGTATAGAAAATTTCTTCTTTATGCTGAACCTATATCTAGTGTAGAAATTATACCAGCTGATACCACACAATGTCTCAAGAATATGGAAAATTTTAAGGACTCAAGCCATGTGATTTTTCAAGCATTGCAAATGTCTGTTTTCTCAGTTCAACACTGTAAGTGCTACACTATCATTTTGAGAATACCCAGACCATTAATATCTTCCTCAATGAGTGGAGAATGTTGTTTAGGTCTCTAAATGTTTACATATGCATTTGGAGGTTTAAAAATTTAGTATAAATTATTTCTATAATAAAAGAACATGAATCCTCTTATGGAAAAACATTGTTGCTAGACTAAAATTGTAAGAGGTTGATAACAGAGTAGACACAGATTTTGAAGTCACAAACAGCTGGGTTGGAAACCTGAATAGGTCACTTTCCAGTTAAGTGTCTTGGGTCATTTTTAGCTTCTCTTAATGCCAGTGATTCCTACATAACATGGGACTTTTGATAACCTCCTCTGGGAGCCAGGGGCCATTGTAAAATTTAATTGTAAAGTAATACATGTAAAGCAAATACATAATTGTCTAATAGAAGGCAGTGAATAAAATAGTTCATTTCCACCTTTCCTTCATTTTCCTGTCTTCATTCCATAATATAGAATTGGACTTAAAGTCAGATTGAGTATGAAAGTAAATTGACCATACAAGAGTCCTGAATTATTTATACATCTGCTACCAACTGAAGATCATTAAACAAAGTACTTTAAAGAGTCTAATGTTAGTGAGGCATGTTTCTTTCTTTTCTTCCTGTCTCAGAGTAAGAACTAGCTGAATTTTAGTTAACTTGCATAAGTCCTGATTGTACATACTTTGACTTATGTTAAAATGCGTTTCAATAAAACAAATGAATTGTATGATGCTAGTATGATAAATTTTCACATATTAGTCTTTCACTTGAGCAATAGTCAGTTAAATAACTCTTATTAGATAGATGCATAGCCTGGATTTAAGAATAAGTTTCCTAACATACTTGTGTAAGCATGAACCAATAATTTAAAATCTATTTATTGAGAATGACTAGAATAGGTTTGTTTTAAGAATTAAATTCAGAAATGCCTTATAGTATTCAGGAAATGATTTTGAATCATGATATGCAGTTGATAAATTTTAAGAATTAATATTATTGTCATATATACAAGTTGAGGTATTAAAGAGGAGATTAGAAAGTAGATTATAAAGGAAGGAAACTAGAAAAAACAACTAGAATTGTGAGCATACGCAAAACCAAAAATGAGAAGAGTAAAAGAGTGATTCTTAGTCAAATGTAATTTATGCCAACAATAAATTTTTTCAAATAACCAGAGTTTCTGTTTCTTACATATTGCTCTCATTGGCTTGACAATGACTGTCCCCCAAATACTTTGGTTGTGAAGTTCAACAGAATACAATGTTAAAAGTACTCTCAGAACATCTCTTTGCGAGATGACTGAGAGCACGCAAATTTATTTTAGACATATTTTTTCTAATCCAGGTGTTAAGATACAGTTGACACCAGCCACTGGTGAAAGGAATTTGGGAGTTCCTGGGATTCCCTTCCACTGTACAAAAAACTGAGCTGAAAAGAGTGAGAGGTAACTTCCAGCTTTACTCTGTGCAAACTTGGAATTCCCAGGACAGCACTTCTCCCTGACTCAACTTCATACACACACACATATACATTTGTGTAAAATGTACTGCTCTCTGGTCTACATGACACACAAACTTCTCTGGCTGTTGCAGAGTGAATAGAGTCTATATATTTAACTTAGATCCAGAATCTCTAGGTAAGTTGCCAATCTTTCCAGAGACTTCCAGAGACTGGTGCTGAATGTACACTTTGGGCTGACCGTGATGATGATAGTGATATCAATGAAAAGCTCTACCTGGCATATCTTCTAATTTATCTGTAGATACACATATCATAATTATCAAGATCTTCAGTGGTGCCTTTAAAATTGATTTAATTAAACATTGATTAGAACACACTATATCTATCAATTCAGAATGTGTTTTCTACTTGCATGCACTTTTCTAACAGATAATTATCTGACATCTATCACTCCCCAGGCATATGACAGGAAATAATGCAGAGAGGGGAAATGCACTACAGATAAATGAAGAAAAATTACAATCAGGGTGATGAGTAATTAATTGGGATACATTAACTTTACATAACAAAAGTACCTAATGAAATATTAGAGAAATCAAGACTTCCTCAATAAGTAATGCTTAAATTCAAATCTGAAATATAAGTAACAATTAAGAAAATAAAGAGGAGCAAAGTGTTTTGAGAATGTGCACAAGCTCAGGGAAAGAGTACATAGCTTAGCTGTGTAAATCTAAGTGTCTCATGTGCCTGAACTATACCTCGAGAGTAACAAACAGAGCTGCTGTAGATTAGAAAAATGTAATCATACTGGGAAAGGTCTCGTAGGTTAAAGCAGACAAATTGAATCTAATGGCATGAACAAGCAGGGTTTATGCAACTAATACTTGATTTAACATTATTTACATTTCAAAATTCCTATGTTTATAGCAATAAATCTGAGAGAAAGAGAGGACAGACTCTAAGTATTTTAGTTTATCAATTCTATATATGCACATACAGAGTAAAATTATCTTGACACATGCAGAGAAGATTCTGCGATGTTTAACACAGAAACATAATTTAAGAATACATAAAAACCAAACTAGTGGCATCTTTCTAATTTGAGACAGTAAATTTTAAAACTTATAAAAATATTTACTTAATAGTGAAATAAAAGGAATTTCACATGAATACCAGAAATGAAAAAAAATCCTCACTACTTCTACTTCATGGGTGTGCTAGAGTTCTTGGAAAACATACAAAATAGTAGTTTGAAGAAAAGAAACTAAATTTTAGTCATTGAAAATATTATTTGAACCACAGAAATTACATAATAATATTATTGATTTTTTCCTTTACTGTGAAAAACCTTTCAGTTTGATGTCAACACATTCATTTTTGTTTTCTTCCCTGTGCTTTTGTTTTCATATCCAAAAAGTGATTAACAAGCCCAATGCTTTTTCCCAGGGTTTTCTTCTAGAAATTTTGTGTTTTCAGACCTTATGTTTAAGTCTACAGTGCATTTTAGTTGATTTTTAGATACAATGTAAGATGAAGATCCAGGTTGTTTTATGTTTGCATGCAGAGATCCAGTTTTCCCAGCACCATTCAAGGAATTCATGCTCTATCATTTTGTATTCTTGAAACATTGTCAAAGATCACTTAACCATATGTGGATATATTTTTGTGGTTTCTACTCCATTCCATTGGTCTATATATGTGTTTTTATGACAGTACCACATGGTTTTGAGTCTTACAGTTTTGTAATATAATTTGAAATCAGAAAAATGTCATTTTTCCACCTTTGCTCTCTTAGTCAAGATAGCTTTAGCAGTTTATATAATCTTTTGTGGAATCATACAAAATTTGGGATTTTGTTTTCTGTTTTTGAGAAAAATATCACTGGAGTTTTGATGAAATTTTATTGAATTTTGAGTAGTATGGGCATCTTGACAATATTGATTCTTTCAACTCATGAGCACAGAATATGTTTCTAGTTAATTTTTGCCTTCCATCTCTTTCATAAAAGCTTTAAGTTTCCTGTGCTAAGTTCTTCAATAAACTTAGTTAACTTTTCCCAAACATTTTATTCTTTTGATGGTATTATAAGTGGGATTATTTTCTGAATGTTTGAAGATACTTTTGTTCTTAGTGTATAGTAACTTATTTTCTTGTATTTTGATGTTTTATGTAAATTTATTTATTAGTGATGATTTTTTTGTAGGAGTCTTTAGAATTTTCTATAATGTCTTGTCATTTTCAAACAGGGAAAATTCCATTTCTTCATTTAAAACTTGGATGACTTTTAAAAACTTTTTTATTTCAGAATAGTTTTCAATTTGAAAAACAAAACTTGAGTTGGTATTGTGCATTAGCTGATAAAGCTGCCATCTGCAATACTGGCATCCCATATTGGCACCAGTTTGAGTTCTGGCTGTTTTTGCTTCCCATCCAGCTCCCTGCTAATGGCCTAGAAAAAGCAGTGGAAGATGCCCCAATTGTTTGGGCCCTGAGTTTTGATGTGGAACACCTGAATGAAGCTCCTGGCCATTGCTTTTGGCCTAGCTTAGCCTTAGCTGTTGTGGCCACCTGGAGAGTGAACCAGGGGCTGGAAAATATATATCTCTCTCTAACTCCATCAAATAAATGAATAAATCTTCAAAAATTGGTAAGTATGGGGCCAGCGCTGTGGCGCAGTGGGTTAAAGCCCTGGCCTGAAGCTCCAGCATCCCATATGGGTGCCGGTTTTAGTTCTTGCTGCTCCTCTTCTGACCTCTCTCTCTCTGCTATGGGCTGGGAAAGCAGTAGAAGATGGCCCAGGCCCTTAGGCCCCTGTGCCCACATGTAAGACCCAGAGGAAGCTCCTGGCTCCTTGGATCGGCACAGCTCCGGCCGTTGCGGCCATCTGGGGAGTGAACCAGTGGATAGAAGACCTCTCTCTCTGTCTTTACCTCTCTCTGTAACCCTGTCTTTTAAATAAGTAAAATAAATCTTGAAAAAAATTGATAAGTAGTACAAAGAGTTACCAAATAACATGCAGATTCCCCTATAATTAACATCTTATATTCATATATTTGTCACCTACACCCAGCTTCCCTTATTACCATTTCATATGAGTATGATATATTTGTCACAATTAAAGAACCAGCTAACCCTATTATTTTTTACATAAGCTCTCTCTATCCCTTCACACCTCTCAGCCTCTGGTATCAACCTTATGTGTTTAGATTGAAATTCGTTTGGATAACTTTCATTTTGTTTTCTTGCTTTATTGTTTTGGCTAGAAGTTCTCAAACTATGTTAAGTAGAAATCTTGATCCTCACTCTGTCTTTTATGACCTTGTCTTAATATGATCAGAGTCGGCAAACTTGGAAGGCTTCCATAGCCTTGGCAACTCATGACGACAGCCTAGGATGGTTACTGGCGCCATAAACTAGAGTGTCAATTTGTTGGGTCAACAACAGGAGCCACTGTGCACTTGCTCCCCATGTGGGATCTCTGTCCTTAATGTGCTGTCCATTGTGATTTAATGCTATAACTAGTACTCAAACAGTATGTTTTCTTTGTGTTTCTATGTGGGTGCAAACTGTTGAAATCTTTATACTAAATTGATCTTCTGTATATAAAGAGAATTGAAAATGACTCTTGATGCAAATGGAAGGGGAGAGGGAGCGGGAGAGGGGAGGGTTGCGGGTGGGAGGGAAGTTATGGGGGGGGGGAAGCCATTGTAATCCATAAGCTGTACACTGGAAATTTATATTCATTAAATAAAAGTTAAAAAAAAAACAAAATTAAGTGATAGATTTACTATAATACCCACCAAAATCTCAACAGAATTAAAAAAATTAAATTTAAAAATTAAAAAAAAAAAAAAGAAATCTTGAAAGTGTACATACTTGCCTGTATATTCAAAGGAAATTTAATAATTATCCCATGTTTATTGCAGCAAAATAATTCATACTAGCCAAGATATGGCATCAATGAAATTGCCTATCAACAAATTAATGGCTAAAGAGGATGTAGTATGGAATGTTATTCAGTCATAAAAAAGAATGAAATCCTTTTATTCACAGTAAAATGGATAGAAGTTAAAGACAGTAAGTTGACAGAACTAAATGAAAGGCAGAAAGATAAAGATCACATCATCTTTCTCATATGTGAAAGGTAAAGTGTTGATAGGAATGTAGAATAGTGACTATTAAAGTCTGGAAGGGTACAGAGGAAGAGGAAGAAAAGAGGTTTGGATACTGGGTACAAAAACACAGTAGACAGAGAACTAGGTTCCAGTGTTCCACAGCATGGAGGAGTGACTGTGCTTTATACTAACACATTGTATACTTTATGAGGAACTAGAAGACAGGAGCTAGAAAACTGAAAACATTTTGTTTGAGAAATTAAAATGCTAATTACTCTGGTCAGCTCATCAATATGTATGTGTTGAAATATAACACTGCATCCCATAATATTTTATCTTTACATTAACCAAAATTTAAATTTAAAAATTCACAAAAAAATTTAAAAGCTGCTACTTTCATAGCAGGCTACTGTGATATAAATAAATAAATGGAAAAAAGAGACAAACTCCATGCAGGAAAATTCCAAACAATATCCCAACTTTTAAATGTGGACTGTATATAGTTACTTCTTATTAAAGAGTTTAATATTGGAGTGAATAAAAAGATTAACATGAGGGCCCGCGCCGTAGCTCATTTAGTTAATCCTCCGCCTGCAGTGCCAGCTTCCCATATGGGCGCCGGGTTCTAGTCCCGGTTGCTCCTCTTCCAGTCTGGCTCTCTGCTGTGGCCCAGGAAGGCAGCGGAGGATGCCCCAAGTGCTTGGGCCTCTGCACCCACATGGGAGACTGGGAAGAAGCACCTGGCATAGCTCCGGCCGAAGCGGCCATTTGGGGAGTGAACCAATGGAAGAAGACCTTTCTCTCTGTCTATAACTCTGTCGAAAAAAAAAAAAAAGATTAACATGAATCAGTTTCTTTTTTTCAAAGAAAAATATTTTTAGATCTTTGTTTACTTACTTGAAATTCAAAGTTACACAGAAAAGAAGAGAGAGAAGCTTCCATCCTCTTGTTCAATTCACCCAAATGGCCACAAATGCTGGGGATAGCCCAGGGTGAAGCCAGGAACCAAGAGCTTCATCTGGGTTTCCCACATGGGTGCAGTGGCTCAAGCACTTGGTCCATCCTCCTCTGTTTTCCCATGCACATAAGCAGGGATCTGGATTGGAAGTGGAGCAGCTGGGACTCAAATCAGTTCCATATAGAATGCCAGCGTTGCAGGTGACAGCTTTACCTGCTACACCATTTTACCAGCCCTGCAAAGAAAATTTTTATTGCTATATTTTTTGTTTGTCCAAACTTCTTTGTAGAACTCCAATTCTGCATACATAATTCCAATTCTGTATACATAATTCCAAATTCTTCATTGTTTCCAAAAGACTAACAAAGCAAACATATCTAATATTAGTATAACATGTATGAGTGAAAAAGATTTTGAACTAAGATTTATCTAGCACTCTTGGGAAATGAGTTATACATATGATAATTTTCCAAGTCATTGAAACCTTCCTTTTGAGCATCAAATACTCTAAAATCTTTTTTAGGTTGTCTATATTCTAGCTTGATTCATAGTATATAGTAATTGAGTACCATTTTAAAAACATTTATAAACAGACATTTCATAGACACAGTTCTAAGAATGTAACAATACTTCCCTCCTTCCTCCTTCATTTATTTATCTATTTATTTTACTCTTTGTGGTAACATACCTTCAATTTACTGTATAATATCCATCAACTGATAATTAGATAAGAAAATATGGTACATATACACAATGGAATACTACTCAGCCATAAAAACAATGAAATCCCATCTTTTGCAACTGTAATGGAAGACCATTATGCTTAGTAAAATAATCAAAATCCAATAAGACAAATATTATGATTTATGGCAGCCAAAATATAGAGTATCCAGAAATCCTGAATGTATAAGTGTGAAATTGACTTATGATTTGCTTATCGTTTATAACCCTTGTCTATATTCTTATGGAACAGTGGTCTTTCTATTCTTTGCTTATTCAACACTATTTTTAGTGAACATTAAGTCTGTGATAGCACTTCTGATAACTTCATTCTTGGCCAGGTGATCCAGGTCAACTAGTTACTTTGAAAAACTCCAGTCATAATGATGACAGAAAACCTATAATTGTTCTTTTGGCTAGAGCTTGGAACTAGCTATTAGTTCCACTCACATTTATAGCTCATGTAAATCCCAAAACCAACTCCAAAGCGTAGGTAGGGGCAGGGCACATAACGCAAGGCACATAAAGGGAAAAAGAGGTGAGGCTAAGAATTCAATCTAGGTCATTATGCTGTGATCCAGAAAATATGCTTCTAATGTAGAACATACAATAATAGTCATATATTATTGAAAGATATATACAAGTATGTCCTTACCCTACTTTTCACCAAAGTCCAAATCCAGGAATAACACAAATATCCATCAACTGAACAGAAAAATAAGTTGAATTATATTAATATAATTTTAGAGATAAACCAAAATACCACCATGAGTAAATATAATAAAATATCTTGAGTAGAGGAATCAAAGCTAAAACTATATGTATTCTGCTATTTTAATGTAAATTTTGAAAACTGGAAATATCAATATATTATCAGTCAGAATACTTGCTCTTCAGGCACACATCCTTGGAAGCAGCAGGTGATGGCTCAAGTAGTTTGGTATCTGTCATTCTTGTAGGAGACCCAGACTGAGTTCTACCACTATGTGCATTTGAACACTGAACCAGTATATGCAATCTCACTTTATTGCTCCCTTTCAAATAAAGAAAAAAATTTTAGATGTTTTAATTTTCTGTTCATGACAAGATTTTCTCTACAATAAATGCAGTGAATGAATAAATTATTACAATGATTCTGATGCAATGTTATAATCTTTTTCCATGTATCATTTACTTCTTATTTTGAGACGTTAACCTACTGATGTCCACTGGTATCTTATTACTAGGAATTTCTCCATGTTATTTATCATGACACACCCTTCACTGAAAATCATACTACAGTCTGGCTGTTGGCAATGTGGGTCTCAGCCCTGATACCACACAGAATCTAACAGATCTGATACATCTAATAAAGTATTCCTTCATTCCCATTTTAGGCCAGTTTATTCTTCTGATTGAACAGAAGGAAGAAGCTAGAGTTCTTGGAAATAGAATAATTGAGCAAAATTGCTCATATTTTACTCTCATTCTTTCAGTTCCTTGAAATGTGCACCTGGAATTCAGACCACAAGGCAGTGGTCAATACCCATTGACAAAGGGATGGAAAGTGACATGGAGGTCACAATCATTGGTAACTTAACCATGAGGAAAGTGGAAACCAGAAAAATTGGAGATTAGATATTGAGAGGTGGCATTTCTTATTAAACTAAGGTATGTGTATCACTAGGTTAATGCTACAACGATTTATTCTCTCAATATTCAGCACATACTTGCTTAGTGTCTCCTACATGTGGTGACACACTACTGCATTAGTGTCTGGATGACAGAGAGGAAGACATGGTTCTCCTTCAGGTTACTCTGACCAGGACTTATACTGTAACAAAGTGACAAAGCCACTGCTCATTTCACCCTCCCAGCTAACAGAAAGAGTACAAAAACAGGTTTTAAGCTTAGCAAACATTTTTAACAATATACCTGTTATCATCAATTATCTGCATTGATATTGTTTTACAAATTAAATTATCTGCATTAATATTGTTTAAGAAATTAAAATAATTCAAATTTTCTAATATTATTGCCTCTTGACAGTGGCTTAGAGGCTTCTGTTCCCTAAGCCCTAAAGCTTAGACCCAATTTTGAGTAATTTGGTGTTTGGTACCTTGTCTCTATTTTCCACAATCAAAGGAGTTGCTAATTAAACCCAGTGCAACGTCTCCATGGTGATGTCTTTGGCATCAGGAGACTTAGAAGAACCGCCCGCTACCAATAAATACAATGGAAATGTCAACTGCTTTATGGTCACTATTAACAGTAACTTGTGGTCTTAGAGCAATTGGAACAAAATGACAGAGGGAAGTGTATACATTTAACTTTGGTCTGGGTCTACAGACCCCAGACCATCATCACATCTCTACAACCCAGTAGAGATAAACAGCATTTTACCCATTTTGACTTTTTGTGACTCTGACTCCTCTTAGGAGAGGAAAATGGCAGCTCTCCTATGAACATCAGACATGCAACTTGGACTGAGCGCCTACAGCACTGAGAAACTGGGTGATGCCGCGAAAATGAAGGTACACAGCTGTATCCAGAAGAACTGAGGTTTTCAAAAAATTCAGGTAAGGAAGGTAGAGGAGGAACCCAGGCCGGTTCAGTACCAGCAATGAAAAGAGAACCACAATTAAGTATGTGGCCTCCAAACAACATTAACCAGGATTACTTAATTTTTAAAATAAACTTATAAAGATCTACATGTAAAGTTTGTTATTTTTAAAGCTTTTTATTTATTTATTCATTCATTCATTCAAAAGCATAGTGACAGAGAGAAAGTAAGAGAAAGTAAGACAGGGAGATGGCTTCTATCTACTGGTTCACTCCTCAAATAGCCACAACATCCTGGGCTCAGACAGGCTGGTGTCAGGAGCCAGGAACTCCACTCTGGATTCCCACAAGGGGGACAGGGCTGTCTTGTGTTGCCTTCCCAGGTACATTAGTAAGAAGTAGAATCAGAGGGCAGCCAGGACTTGAATCAGCACTCTCATATGGGATGCCAGCATCGAAGCTGTGGCTTAACCTGTTGTGCCACAATGCAGACTCAAACATCGGCTGAGTCACGGCTCTTCCTAAATGTATATAGGTACTCTTAATATGATTTCATTAAATAAGGCACTGCAATTTTAAATGTATGTTCTTAAAAAAGTCTTAGTAAATATGATATATAAGTAAATTATTAAATATGAATATAATTATGTGGGATCCAGACAAAGTTGCGATGCCTAACGCAAGGCTGAGAACTTAGTGGTCTCCAAATAATTACAGGTGATGGATAGAGAGCAGCACTGCTCTCTGGGGCCACAAAATAAGAAACAGGCAGATGATTAGCGCAAGAACGTAAAGGAGACATGAATAACTGCTACATAAAAAAGAGAAAGTTATTATCTGCATAACTCACATCTTCAGGAGGCAGTCTAACACTGGGAGACACTTTCGTCAGAGAAACAGAAGACTTCTGTTCTGTTTCCATCGCATCGCCACTCATTTTCTGGTCTTGGGATTCCCAGAACACTCTCTGAGGCTTAATTTCTTCATCTGCCCAATGAGACTTCTGGGATAGCTGCTTAGCACATCTGTAGTTATAAAATCAATGACTATGGCATTCCAAAGATTCTCCTGGGTAAGTAATCAGGACTACTTTCACATCCCTTTCCCAGTCTTGTGAAGCAAAGCCATCTTTACTCTCTTAAATCCTTCCTGAAAGCTATGGAGATGCAGGAATCAATATGAAAGTTATACTCCCAAAACTGTCAACGCACTCTGGTCCTATTCAGTTCTAAGATATAACCAGCAGATTAATATCTGTGTGACTCTTAACCATTGAAAAATCATCATCTTATTCATTTGATTTGCTGATATCAGTCAATTTGGCTAATTTAAGAGTGAAGCTCATTATAAGGATGAATAAATGGATTCAGACATATAAAAATTACCTACATATGTTAGGGTTGGGATTTGAGCCTGTAACAAGATTTTATCAGTGGTCTTTTTTCTTTAAATGCCTCCATATAGAAGGAGGGTGACAGAAAACTGCTTTCTCTTTCAAAACACACACACACAAACACACACACACACTCACATACACAGATTTTTCCCCGTTCTATGTTGGTTCCACTAGCTTTTCAGACTTAAGAATATCCAAGCTCTTTGTTTTTCAAATTTCTCTCTTTATTAATGGAGACATTAACAGTAATAACTAACAAGGTCACTGTAAGCATCAACTGAAAGAATATATACAGTAATATTTTCACCCTATGTATAATATAGAAAGTATGTAGTAAATACTAACCTGCATTATGTTTCTAGAAGACAGATCTGAATTTTAGTTGATAAACTGGTATCAAATTTGTCTCTTGCTTTTTTTCTCTTTCTGGAAATATCAAAAGTAATATCAGTATATTGGTAGGCTGGAATGCAGCTATCCAAAAAATTAAGTCTATCTTTTGCTTTTTTCATTAATTTGTTTCCTATATGTTTTCTTATTTTAAAATTGACATAAAATTATATATATTTATCATCTACAATATATTTTAATGTATGTACACACTATGGAATAATTAAGTCTAGCTATTTACCATATGTATTACCTCATATTGTTACCATTTCTGTGGTGTAAACCCTTAATATCCTCTCTCTTGGCATTTTCTGGGAATCAATATATCATCCTTAACTGTGAGTCTGTGGTCATAATGTGAATTTTTTTGCTAAGAAAACTGAAGGACTATGTAAACTTGATTTTCCTTTGGAAAATGCGCTACAGCAAAACAGAAGGGTATTTTTGCAATAATAAAGGTTCAATAAGCATTAAGTAAATGAATAATCAATCTAATCCAATTTTCTACACAAGTAATTCCATTCATATCTAGCCTGTATTTATCATCCAAATGCTTTTAGGTGATATTAAAATGCTACTTGTCCTTCAAAGTCTTCTCTAAAATTTTTTGGCTTTTCCTAAAAATTTTCAATAATTTTTGCTTGTCCTGAAACTTCTTTTATGATGTTTATGATAGTTTCTGAGATATCTGTTTGATTCTCTTTTCTTCAAGAAGGAAACAATAATTCTTTTTTTATTTATACCTGTAGAATTTAGAACATAACAGAAATCATGAAATCATAAAAATATGAGAATCACTAGATGACCTACTTCAATCTTTTGTAGTTCAATTAGTGATTACGATGATACCTAAATATGTAAATATAACATCTTACACATTTACTTCTTTAATAATTATAAAGTATCCATAATGAGAAACTCTCTAAATTAATATAAGTATATGACTAAGATAACTTACAATTTGAACTTCAAGGGTTATCTCCTGCTCCCCACCCCCAAAACAGAAAGTTCAGATAAATCTTTGCTTCTTCAAGGGGTAGATAATCTGCATGTATGACTATGGAGAACAATCAGGTACCAGCAGATTTGCATGACACTTCAAGGTCTATAAATTTGCCTTCTTCCCTGCTCAGAGCAAAACTCCTTGGAAAACCACATCACCTTTAGTTAGGCTTGAGAGACTGAAAGAAATGCTGACAGCTCTTATGTTCTCCTTTCTGGTAAAGTACAGAGAGTACAAGAATAAAGTAATGAAATAATGTATTAAGCAGTCTCTAGCTACTGAAAAAAAAAAGACTCTTAGATAATTTAATATCTTACCACTAGAATACATCTGAGTAAGGATTAAAGCCTATTTCTGTAAGCTCAAAACCCATTTTATTCTAATATTACAAAACATTACTTGTGCCTCCAAGGATATGTAGAATTCATTTGTACTGCTGAGAATTAGGGAATATAGAGTTAGAAAGATAGGAGCAATAAATCTACCAACTAATCAGGCAATAGAAAACCTTACATTAGGCTTCAAACAAACAGCATGTAGAAAAAGATAGGGAAAGAAAGAATATAGGCCCTCTCCACAGGGATGAGGGGTGTAGTGTTAAGCATAACTATACCAGAAAAAAACACCATGAACCAGGTCATGCTCTTCCAGAAGCAACTGGGCTTATCTGAACTGTTCGCACGTTGGAATTACATGTCATAGAAACTAAATAGTGCCCAGTGTCATATTTTTCTAAGCATTTTATAGTTCATCTTTCCATAATAGACATAAAAAATAGAAATAAATTCAATAAAAATTGTTTTCTAAAGATATATAGAAGATGTCTCTCTTGAACACGCCATAATTTGAAATGCACATTTATCATTCCAACCACTAGTTTTTAACCATAATCTCTGTTTCTCTACACCTCTCACCTTTGAATCAGGAGCAGCCTTAGACTTTGCAATGAAACCTACTTGTATGTCCATCTTTATCACATACCTAGTGCCTTGCACATGATTATAATCATACTGCTTAACAGTTAGTGTGTACCATCTGTTATTCTTGACTCAGTAGTTCTCTGCAGGAGTATGACACATTGTCAAATTTTTTGCTATTAACATTCATTTAGTGACAAAATTTTTAAATGAGATAAATTTAAAGTCGTCTTTATTATTTCCCTCATATTCATTTGCATTCTGATATACTCTAAGAGTTAATGCACTAAGAAATGGAAGTAATCTCAATTACATAGAACTCCAATGGGCATATTCTCTCCTCTGAGACATTTTCTATTATAAACTGAGGTTTAGATTTGAATGGGTAACATCTACCTCATGTGCTAAAGAAACTCTTATATATTCTTGCTACTGAGTAACGTGTGCCCTTGATAAGCTAGTACTCCAGACTGTTTCACACTTTGACTCCTAAGAAGCCTGTGATGCACTGAATGAGATTGGAACCAACAAAACAAGTCATCTCTTTTACTTCACTTATTGACTGAAAATTTATTAGACACAATATGATTCTAGATATGAGGAGAATTCAGGTGAAGTTATATATGATGGTACATCAAGAAATTCACGAAAAATCTTTTTGAAACCCTGAAAAACTAGTGGAATTCAAAAAGTTCATGGAAAAATCTGTATTATGAAAGAATTATACATGGATTTAAAAATGTTTGCAGTAAAATAACTATTTAATTCCATTTCTTGTAAACTTGTTGATAAACTTGTATAACTCACATATTTATTTCAAGGACATTAAATCCAATGAAGACAAACAAAAGAAAAATTTGAAACCATATTTCCAAATTAGCTAAATGTCATATCAAATGGGTAATCAATGTCCTACATGAGTTCTGAGGAAGAAACAAATCCTTTTATGAGGATGTATTAAAGAAGCTTCCAAAAGGTGTGAATTTGACTAAGGTTTCAGATTAACCATGAAATGTCTGCAAATACAATATCTATAACTAGCAGCATGAGTAAGGAATAGAGTCAAGGAAAGGCACAACTTACTCACAATCATGATGCATCCCATAAAGTCTACAGAGGAACATTAGAAATATAGTTTGATACCTCAAAAAATAAGACTTAGGAAACCATAAAGATTCTGAACCTTGCACTATAGTCATGAGTAATATTTTTAAGTAGGGGAAATATGAAACAATTTATGTATCAGAAATTTAGTCTGTCATCAGGGAAAAATAAAGAGATGGGAGAGTGGCAATGGGAAACAAGGCCAGAGCATGACTTCAATGGGAGTTAAGGAAAGTGATAAAGTTGAGTAGAATCCTGATAGAAGAAGACTCCTTGCAGGGGGAATGCATCTCAGGAAAGCACTGGGGATGTACGGACTATTGAATCTTGGAATAGATGCTTAGAAAAAAGAACAGAACCTTTTAGAGTCTTTTGGAACATCCCATTTCAGAGCACTGGTTTCAGGCCCAGCTGTTCCACGTTGATCTAGCTCCCTGCTCAAACCCCTGGAGAAGCAGTAGAAGATGGCCCAACTCCTTCGGCCCTTGTCACCATGTGGGAGATATAGATGGAATTCCTGACTCCTGGATTTGACCAGACCCAGCACCACCATTGTGACCTTTTGGAAAGTGAACCAGAGGATGAAAGATCTATATATTTCTGTCTCTCCATATCTCTCTGTCACTCTACCTTTCAAATAAATATTTTTTTTTAAAAAAGAGTTAAGATATCAAACTAAGGCTCAGCATAATGAAACTATGAGAAGGTAGAACCAGCAGGTTCCTGCCAAGAAGTATGCAAATAGGATCAGAGAGAATGTGGGTCAAGGTTAGGGTAGGACTAAAACTAAATATAGGATTTTAGGAATCAAGAAAATGATAACAGAAAGCTATGGAAGAGTATGTGAATTACATACAAGAGTATGTGAATTATATACAAATGATTTATTTTGCAACTTGCAGGAAGTATTTCTTTGAGTGAATGTGGATGCAAGAGAGCCAAATGGACAACTGTGACAAAGGAATCTAGGCGTTGCAGGTGAAGAATGTGAAAAAAAAAAAAAAGACATGCCATGGGAATATAGATGAAAGGAAACTTGACCTGAGAAATATAAAAACTTTTTAGCTTAAGTATTAGAATCATCTGGAGATGCAAAGTCTGAAGTACAGATCTTTGATACTTCATATGCTTTGATGAAACAAGAGAGAGGAATGATCAATTTTTAATTTAAAATTTGAGATCATGTGCTCCATGATGATCGATTTCCTATTATTGTACTGATTTTCATATTTCTCTGGCACTGTCTCCTCTTCTCTTCCAGATGTCTTCTGATGATGTACACTCCGTGGAATGGGTCAATGAGACTGTGGTGAGAGAGTTTGTCTTCCTGGGCTTCTCCTCTCTGGCTGGGCTGCAGCAGCTGCTCTTTCTTGTCTTCCTGGTCGTCTACCTGTTCACTCTGGGCACCAACGCCATCATCATTTCCACCATCGTGCTGGACAGAGCCCTCCACACTCCCATGTACTTCTTCCTTGCTGTCCTCTCCTGCTCTGAGACTTGCTACACCTTCGTCATTGTACCCAAGATGCTGGTAGACCTGCTGGCCCAGAAGAAGACCATCTCCTTCCTGGGCTGTGCCATCCAGATGTTTACCTTCCTCTTCCTCGGCTGCTCTCACTCCTTCCTGCTGGCGGCCATGGGTTATGATCGCTATGTGGCCATTTGTAATCCACTGCGCTACACAGTGCTCATGGGGCCTGGGGTGTGTGTGGGCCTAGTGGCTGCTGCCTGTGCCTGTGGCTTCACTGTTGCACAGATCATCACCACCTTGATATTTCACTTGCCCTTCTACTCCTCCAACCAGCTCCACCACTTCTTCTGTGACATCTCCCCTGTCCTCAAGCTGGCATCTCACCATAATCATTTTAGTCAGATTGTCATCTTCATGCTCTGTGCATTGGTCCTGATTATTCCTCTGTTGTTGATCTTGGTATCCTACATTCACATTATCTCTGCCATTCTCCAATTCCCTTCCACACTGGGCAGGTGCAAAGCATTCTCTACCTGTGCTTCTCACCTCATTGTCGTCACTGTCCATTATGGTTGTGCTTCCTTTATCTACTTAAGGCCTAAGTCCAACTACTCCTTGAACCAGGATGCTCTAATATCAGTATCCTACACCATCTTAACTCCATTGTTCAACCCAATGATTTATAGCCTGAGAAACAAAGAATTCAAATCTGCTCTTCATAGGGTTGTAGGAAGAACAATTTCCCTGCCATGTTAACCAGGGCTATGCTTTTCCAAACAATGAAACATTAGGTATGTAGGGGAAAATTCCCAGAACAAAAATGATCAAGCATCAAACATTGTGTTCAGGAACAGAGACTGTTTTTTATTCATCTACATGTATAAAATGCAGAAAAACATAATTTCTTGCCATGATCACATGAATTGCTGCCTGTTGAGGTTTTTAGTTTTTGTGTTTTGTTTTGTTTTTCTGTTGCATGAAAATAATGAATGGCAAAATTATAGAAAAGCATACATGTGCTAAGAATTCTAGACTCTGGAAAATACTATCACCTTATCTCAGCCAGATTAGAAAACTAACCTTGAGAAATATGGTGACACTATAACTCTGACTTACAGGGACCCAGGAAGTTCCCATTTCTAGACTGCTATGTTTGTTTTTTCCCCCAAATCTCCATCTTTCAATACAGTCAGCTCACAATTTTTAAATGAGATAATGTTTGTAAAGTTCTTATTGCATTGTTTGGTGCATAAGATACATCCAATTAATATTCAAGTAAGAAAACCGCAGAAAAGTTATACATTTCTGTATTTATCCTGTATTAATGAAAGTTTTTATTTTATTTTTAATGCTTTCATTGGTATGTTTCAGAGACAGAGAGATAGATAGACCTGCTGGTTCATTCTCCAAATGCCCACAAGGACTGGGCTGAGTCAGGTTGAATCTGGCAGCTAGAAGCTCAACACAGGTCTGGAATTGTGAGCAGAGCTGGTACTTTAATCCAGGCACTCAGATATGGCCCTTTTGGTAACATGGTGTCTTAACCATTAGGTCAAATTTCTGTCCCTGTTTCTTTCACTTTCTATGCACTGACACGAATCTTGATTGGCACATATTGAAGATATTCAAAGCAACATATGTTTTAATAAAGACCTAAAACAGACAAAGTTGCCAACAAAGTCAAGCCAAGTTCATTTCACCAAAGCTTCACCAAATGTTAAGAGTAATCAGTTTTTGTTTCTGTTCATGCGAGTCTAGGGTCTGCACATGCATTTGAGGCCAGAACTTGAGTTACCTGTTTTAATGATCTCTTTCTTCAGCAGGAATGAGAGCAAACAAGGAACTCTACAGTAGAGATGTCTTTTTATATATTATAGTTCATTTTGAGGTGCACTTGCAAACAAAGGTCTCCTGATAGATTTATTTTGTTTCGAAGACATTTCCCCACCTCTACCAAGCATAATATCACTTATATATGCATTCTAGGGGTGGAAGTAAGAGGTAATAATGTACCATGTTTCACTCAGAAATTCTGTGTCTTAGAAGATGTTGCACTTGTTGTCCAAGAGTGTAAGTGAATACTATCCCTTCCATGTCTTTGAAGAATGAGACTTCCTGAGGATAGGCCCTGAATATGACAATGACTAAAGAAAAATTGATTTCTGGCCAGCGCTGTGGCTCACTCCACCTGTGGCACCGGCACCCCAGGTCCTAATCCCGATCAGGGCACCGGTTCTGTCCCGATTGCTCCTCTTCCAGTCCAGCTCTTTGCTGTGGCCCGGGAAGGCAGTGGAGGATGGCCTAAGTGCTTGGGCCCTGCACCCACATGGGAGACCAGGAGGAAGCACCTGGCTCCTGGCTTTGGGTCGGCGCAGTGTGCGGGCCTTAGCGGCCACTTGGGGAGTGAACAAACGGAAGGAAGTCCTTTCTCTCTGTCTCACTGTCTAACGCTACCTGTCAATAAATAAATAAATAAATAAATAAATAATTTTTTTTAAAGTTTAAAAAAAAAGAAAAATTGATTTCTGTGGCCACCAAGTTCTATTCTTCTTGACCCTATTTTTCTTCATCACCCTAGGTCCTCCAACCTATCAAGTAGACCCATGAAAATAAAATGAAATAATAATCTCTGATGTGAATTCGTTCAATTTGTTCATTGTTCACACCTGCATTGTATGCTAGTGCTTACACATATTGACTTCATTTATGCTTTGTTGCAGCACTGGGAAGTGTAGATTATGATCCACACATTTTGCAGATGAGAAAAATTAACATTCAGGGAATTTAAACTACTTATCTACTAATAAATAAAATGTGAAATACTGATACTGAGGCCACACAAGTTAGTTAGTCCCACAGTTAATTCTCCTCCAGTGCTCTCACATGACCCTTTGCAAAGACTATGGCATTTTTAGTTGATATAGGGTAATGTGCATAAGTTTGCATCTTTAGTAACTGAAGATTAAGCCATGTAATATTTGTAGAAAAGATACACTCTTAGCATTAGGTAAATGGCTTTCAAATCTAATTCCTTTCTAAGACTTGTAGATACTATTATCTGAAGTCAGATATGGGAATACAGAACTGACAAGTATGCAGGATCACTTTGTGTTAGCTCATGAATTGTTGGAGTGACTCTCCGGACATTTTAAACTTCCTCTTATTTTTTGTGATGTGACTGAAGAACTAAATTGACTTTGGGCCTACTCCACCCACATAGATTAAAACTGAACATCTTAGTCTCACTGTTCTTCTTTTCACAAACACCCCTTCTCCACACCTCTCTCTCTCTCTCTCTCTCTCTCTCCCTCTCTCTCTCTGTCACACACACACACACACACACATATACAGACACACAAACACCCTTGGTTAATTTTCTCTCTAGTCTCCAACCATATATAACTTACAGGAAAATTGCAAGACCTTTAGACTTGGAGTTGGCTTAGGAACAGAGACAAGTGCCTTAGGTCTCATAATTAGGACATGTAGTTCAACTGCGCTTACAGAGAAATTTGTACTTGAGTTTTAGTGATACTCTCAGCCAAGAACAATAAATTTGCATTTTTATTTCCCACTCAATATTGTATATTATCCATCTATCTCCTTTGATAGTATCATAGGAAAGAGAAAAGGCAAAAGCTCAAAATTAGAGCTATGAAATTTCTGTTACTTTGACCACAGAAAACAAAATAGCACTAAAATTGGACTGAGCTTATCAGTTTAGCTTTGTGTGTTAGGACTGATCTGGTAAAACAGCCTTTAATTTTAAGATGAACAATTATAAATAAAGTCATAAGACATTCACAAGGACAAGTGATTGATTAGGTTGATTGGGTAGCTGCATCAAAAAAATACAAGTACTCATTTTTAATTAGTATATTTAATTAGTATGTTAATAGTGTCACACATTTTCAGAAAACTCTCCATTGTAAAATAAAATATTACTTCTACTGGGCAAACTTAGTTCTAGACACCTCTCCAAGACAGCAAGCATCTTTCACTTGAGAAGGTAATTCCTCAGAAAAGTGCCCATGCCCATTAAAATTGTGTGCGGCCATCCTTTTTTTATAATCCCTTGTAATTAACATGTGTCACTGGCATAAGTGTACCTGTCTTTAATAGGAACTTAAGTCCAATACCAGAAAATACATTGCAGCTTTGTCTAATGGAAATGCAGTCATAAATTCATGACAAAATAGGATTTTAGAAATCTCTCTTCTCTAGCAAATTACCCCAATCCTCTATGCCTTAACAGTTTTCATGTGTTGATTCAACCTCATTCAGTGCTTAATGAGATTATTTCCTATGTTTTCCTCTCAAACTTTCGTACTTCTTCAATTTTCCTAATCATTCCACTTTACTTTGAACTTTCCTTTCTTTTAGAACTCATTCCACTTTGTGATTCTTCACTCGTTGTGTCTTAGGCAAAATGCCCATTTCCTTTGCTAAATCAATATTAACAAGATGGAAAGAACTTGTATTAAAACATTATTCAGTAATAACCCCCAAAGGGATATGAACACACAGCTACAGAACAGATGTTGTGTTTGTGGTTGGCTAAAGACCAAATGAGATATCAGCAGTGATGATCCTCAATGCAAAAGCTCAGAATGAATTGGTTGGAGAGGTAAACTCTGTGCAGTGCTGATCCTGGAAAGTAGGATAATGTGCTAGATGCTATGTTTTTGCCCTAAGGACTCTGAATTTTAACAGTTAATTCCAGAACATCCTACAAAAAAGGATATCAATATACAGGCTTAGACGTGGGATATAAGAGTTCTTTTAGGAATCCAGCCTACCTGTATGAAAATATCAGTGGAGGGGGCCAGCACCATGGGTCACTTGGTTAATGCTCCGCCTGTGGTGCCGGCATCCCATATGGATGCCGGGTTCTAGTCCCAGTTGCTCCTCTTCCAGTCCAGCTCTCTGCTCTGGCCCAGGAGGTCAGTGGAAGATGGACCAAGTACTTGGGTCCCTGCACCCGCATGGGAGACCAGGAGGAAGAACCTGTCTCCTGGCTATGGACTGGCACAGTGCCGGCCGTAGGGGCCATTGGGGAGTGAACCAACGTAAGAAGACCTTTCCCTCTGTCTCTCTCTCTCACTGTCTATAACTCTGTCAAATAAATTTTAAAAAAGAAAAAGAAAATATCAGTGGAAAGTGGTTGCCATATGAGGAATTTTAAGTATTCACCTCAAAATACTTCCAGAAACATACTTTCACTGTCTACTCTAGACTTTTAAAATAAAGCTGTAAAAACTCTTCAAGGGATACAGAATGAAAGGGGTTACACAACAATTCACTGTATCAATTTTGTGGAGAGACCAATGAATTCTCAATTTAAAATTTGAATGATTTCCAGTCAAATGCCAGTTTTCCAGTAATGTGATGATTATCCCTGAATTTCAATTGAGGGACTGATAATGAATAAGTATCCAAGGATCTTCTGAAAAATAGTAGTAAAACTTGCCCTCTCTGAAAGTGAAACACACTATAAAATGAAAACTATTAAAACAGTATGATACTTCAGCAAGCTGGAATCATAGATCAAAGCACAGAGGGAGAAATCCAAGTGTAGAATTCAAATGAGCTTGACCGGTGCCCTGGCTCACTAGGCTAAACCTCCACCTGTGGCACCGACACACCGGGTTCTAGTCCCGATTGGGGTGCCGGATTCTGTCCCGGTTGCTCCTCTTCCAGTCCAGCTCTCTGCTGTGGCCCGGGAAGGCAGTGGACAATGGCCCAAGTGCTTGGGCCCTGCACCCGCATGGGAGACCAGGAGGAGGCACCTGGCTCCTGGCTTTGGACCAGATCAGCGCAGCACGCTGGCCTTAGCAGCCATTTGGGGGATGAACCAACGGAAGGAAGACCTTTCTCTCTGTCTCTCTCTCTCTCTCACTGTCTAACTCTGCCTGTCAAAAAAAAAAAAAAATTCAAATGAGCTAGAAAATATTATTTCTAAAAGAAGTAGATTTATACATACGGTATTCTTACAAAGTCTTAGATTAATTTTCACAACTTACTCTAAAATAAAATAGATAAGATAGTAGCATATTCAAAAAGTATTAATTAAAAGAAAATTTAAGAAAACACATGCAATTTTGGAGAGCTCACTATGCCCTATACATGAAAATAGAAGTGATGAGCATAATTAAAAATTATTTGAATATATAAATTATTTATACAAAAAATGAATTAGCAACTAATTAAAATAAAGGACAAAATATACAAAAATACTTCAAACACAATTGAGATGCAGAATTACTTCTTTAACAGAAAGAAATTTGAATGTGATAATAAGGAAAGATAAATAATTTACAAAATGAAAAATATGGATGAACAAGTGTTACCGGAGAAATTGCAGGGTTCTTGTCTTCGCGCAAGAAAGAATTCAGGCGTGAGACAGAGTAGTGGGAGGTAAAATAGCAAGGTTTATTAGGAAGGGACATCTGTAGGGACGGATGGGCACCTCTCCAGACAGGACCTGAGAGAGAGTGCCCAGTCCCTCAGACTGGGGGAGAGCGGGGCTGCATGGGTGAGTGGAGAGTACACCCGGCCAGGCCAGGCGGGCGGCTCAGCAAAGATGCAGAGAGCTGAGCGCGCGCAGTCCAGTTGAGGCTGGGGGTTTTAAGGAGATGGGTCTTGCTTCCCCACCTCTGCTCCTCTTGGAACAAAGGGCTTTTTGGATGTAAATAGAAAAACTTCTCTTGAAGGTCTGAAACAAAGGACTTTATGGATCAGACCTGAGGAAGGGAGCAGGGTGTTTGACATGCAGATACTGGGCTGCACCTGGGAGATTGTGGAAGATTTATCAGGCAGGAAGCAGGAGGGGTGAGGGGCTCCACCTGGCAGGTTATCAGGTAGAAGGGGGCAGGGCAGGCAGGATGCGAAATCTGGGCTTCCCCTGAAACCTTGTTAGGATGACTTTGAGATGCAGATGCATATAGATGTCTTCTCTTTAGGCCTGTCACACACACATAAGCTCATAACTGACTTCCTACTTAACACAAGCACTTCAAAAAAGATAATTACAGTCAATTTATAGAAAAGCTTAGAAAAAAATGCCCATTGTATAAATAGTTGAACTAATGCAATTTAAGACAAAGAATTTGTGTTATACCAGATGATTTAATGTCAGTGATTTAATTGTTCTGAAAATGGAAAAATTAGATTTTCTTTTACACATCTTCTCAATGTGGACATTGATACGTACTTTCAGATCTTCAGTTTGTGGTATGCATCAAAAACCATAAAAATGTTAGAAGACTAAAAACTATCACTTCTAAAATTTTCCCAGAAATATTAACGAGCAAGGATCAAGAGCCGTATCACAAGGTATTTTTAAAACTTAGTCTGCACATTTTTTAAGGCAGTAAGTCTATTGCTTTGGTATTGACAAATCCCTTCAACCCCGGTTTTGATGACCTTAAGTCAGTTACACACCATCTCTTTACCATAATGGACGGAACCATGCGCACACTTAGCAACTACCCTGCTTATGTTTCTTGATACCATTCTTGCTTTTTTATCTACCATCCCATTACCCCAAGACAATAATCCTTTGCAAATCCATTCATTGGACTTCCAGACAGGTTGCCCGAGAGTGCTCAGATGCAAAGTCATAGAGAGACAAGGAAGGGATCAGAGGTTAGTAGAGGGTCTGCTGGGTCAGGGCTGCTCAGCTGGAAGGAGAATCTAGGCTTTTTCCTCTTCTTACTTCAGACTCTCCCTTTTGGTGTCCTCTGCAGTGTGCAACAGCTATTTTGTTTAGTTTTTCTACAATCTACAGCAGCCTGAGAGTTTCTTTGTTACATTTAATTTCATTGTTAATATTTAGGAGCCCTCATTCTAGATCGCTTTATGAGGATGGCCCATTGAGAAGGCATAACTGGAATCCATATCAGCTGTTGAAGTATTTCCTACTATCAGCTCTAGTGCCCTATTCAGGGCCATTATATTTGCCTTTGTGCAAATGCCCGAAGGGGGATTCTTACCTTTAGCAGTTCCTTGTGAAGACACATTGCAAATCTGCCCTCTGTTGACCATTTACAATAAAACTATTTTCATTTACCAATCACATTGCTCTCGCATTAGGCAGAGGTTCACTTGTGAGATCTGTTCTACTTGAGTACTGTGGATCCATCACTTCTGAGAAACCAGGTGTTAGGGGTCCCTGAGACACTGGCAGCATTGTAGTAGTGTTCAGGGTCTGGTAGGTTTTCACGGTGATGTTCAGAGTACTCAGGCATAAGGCATGATATTGCCACTTTTGTCCACCAGTCAACCAATAGTGCCCCTTTTGTTTCCAGAATATTTGCTACCTGATATGGGGTCCAGAAAGTTTGAGAGTTTTCCATAGTTTTTCTACATACCTGACCAGTGAATCCATGGTTGCAATTGCCCACAGGAAGTGCAGCTATCCCTGGGACACTGTATCCAACTATTTAGAAAAATAATCCGCCATTTGTATTAATGGCCTCAACATTTGTGTTAGGATTTCTGCTGAGTTTCTCTGTCTTTCATGTGCATAGAGATCAAAGATTCTTCTAGATCAGGCAGTCCTAAAGTGAGGGCACCCAGGAAAAGCTGCATTAGCTTGTTCAGAGATGATAGAAATCTTAATTCTATTCAAAGGAGTCAGCTTCCTATCCTTCTAACATGTCATAGAGGTAATTTGTCATTAGCCCAAAATTGGGTATTGAAATCTGGCAGAAGATAACAATTGTTTACTAATCTTGGATAGAGCTGAGTTATCCATTCCCATTGTGTGGTTTTGGAGATTTTTTTTAAAGCTCAGGGATTTCTTTTTTAAAGCCTAGATACTTCATAGTTTCTTTAAAAATATGTGCATTTTCTCATAACAATTTTATTGCCTTTCTGCTAGAAAACTAAAGTTTTAATGGTATTGTAAAAATCCTCATTTGAGGGACTAGTTTTAAGAATATTACCCACATACTGTCAGGTAGTTCATTTTTTAAATTGGTGCCTGTCAGATCTCTACTCAAAATTTTCCCAGAAAGTGTAAGAAAGTTTTGAAATCTTTGTGGTATAGAACAGCCTAATAATATTGAAATTCCTGATGAGTTTTTATTCTGTCCACAAACAGCTCTTGAGATTCAGATCCAAGGAAATGCAAAAGAATGTAAATACCTTTAAGTCTAAAACAATATCATAGTTACTATCCCCTGGCAATCCCACCAACCAAGCTTAGGGGCTCCCTATCTTGGGATAAAAGCCCTCAAGTGCTTCATTCTTCGCCCTGTATAAACTTATATTCATCAATCTGGATTTCTTAGTAGATAATATCTAGGGGTGTCAGGACATGTAGTAGACTTGATTGAGGACTGTATTTACAACTAGTAACATTCTAGCTGTTGTTTTGGCTCTCAGAAGAGATTGCTTGGCCCTGGGCCATTGCTGTGTCCTTTTTACATCTTACAGGTTGCACACTGACAAACCACCCTACCTGATTCTGGGCCCATAATTTTTGGTTAACCTAGGCCAAAATGCCTTCTGAATGATCTTGGGATTCTTGGGTGTCTCATGTAGGACATCCATCAAGGATTGTGTACCTTGGCTCCTTGAGACTTTGAGTTCTGCCTACTCTTGACATAAATACACAGCAGTACCCAATTTAGTTAGCATGTCTTCCAAATAACAGGTTGGGACACCCAAGTACATTTGCCTAGCAACTGTGGGAAAGAGTATGGAAATTTATTTAAAAAAGAAAACACCTAGAAATAGATTACCAGCAATCCACTTCTGGATATATACCCAAAAGACAGGAACACATTATACCAAAAGGTACCTGCACCACTATGTTTATAGCAGCAGTGTTCACAATAGTCAAACTATGGACTCAACCAAGGTGTCTATCATCAGATGAATGGATAAAGAAAATCAGTATACATACACAATGGAATATTATTTAGCTATGGAAAAGAATGGAATTCTACCATTTGCAGCAAAATGGATGCAAATGGAGGACATCATGTTAAATGAAGTAAGTTGGACCCAGAAAGACAAATACAACGTGTTCTCCCTTATATGTGGGAGCTAAAATTTTTTGAAAAGGAAAATAAAAAATAAATAAATAAGAAATGGCTTTGTGTTTCAGCATTGCTGCACATATAGTAGTGTCAAACTTCGTTTCATACCTTTGTCAACTTAATGGTTAAAAATGTTATATTACCATAGTTTTAATGACCTGTGAATACTTTGAAATTTACTAAAAATGAATGAGATAGTCAGTTTTCCATTTCATTATTGTTTGTAGCCTTTGACCATTTTTCTGCCAAACTAGAGTCTTTGTTTCTTGGACTCTTTGTTTACTCAAGCATTAAGCTTGACTATAGTGCAAATTAAAAATATATTATCTCAAAAGTGAAGGAAAGAAAGGATAAGGGAGAGGGACAGAGGATGGGAGGGAGAAAGAGAATGTCATTATAATCTTAGACTTTATCTATGAAGTAAACTGAAACAGTTAAAAACTGAAAAATAAAATAAAAATTTTAAAAAGAAAAAAAAAGAACATGTAGAAACGAGCAAGTCAGAGCTTTAGAACTTACTCACAGATCAGAATCCCCAGAAATCTCCTTATATCACTTTTCTCTGACACTTTAATAATGCGTTATCAATACAGAGTATATGACTCCAGTGTTAAGTAAAAACTCTAATTTCTCTTCTTCTATTTCTAGGTAATCCAAGACTTCTCAGAAGAAGTCTGAATTTTATCAAGAGAAGCCAATCAGGGAGCCTTTGACCCCGCCACTCTTCTTCTATCAAGAAGGAGTTGGAAGGAATCAGGTTTTCCTGGAGCCCACCTGGAGGCATCTTGGACACTTCTGTTTTTAATGTCTCTCCTACTTGGAGTCTGCTCACTCATTGGGCCCTAACTTAGTTGGTGGCTTACTGGAGGCTGCTGTTACTCACTGTAGTATCTTCCCTTATTCTCCCAGGTTACCTATGGCAGACTTGAGAACAACAGCCAACACAGAGATCTTCTATGTGCTGGTTTACTCCCCAGATGCCCACAACTTGAAGGGGTCTGCCAGACTAAATTGTCGTTGAAGAGGTCTGGCATACACTTTTTAAAAATGTATTTTTAGTTGTCACCGATCAAATAGATTCTTTCATAAAATCTTTTGAACACCTACAAATGCAATAACTCACATGCAAATAACCACAATTTGATTTTTCCCCAATCTTTATTTGCTTTTTTATTATCTTATTATATACCCTGGGGACTGCAAGTAAACTGCTGAATAACATAGCATTAATGGGCGTTTGAATCTCAAATGCAAACCATCCAACATTTTACTACTAGGTTTGACACTCACTCAAGATTCTTTGTAGATAAGCCTTATCAGATTAAGAAAATATCTTTCTATTTCTGGTGGGGAAATTACAATACTTTTTTTTCCAATTCCAAGAAAAGAATTCTGTGTCATGGGGATTAAACTCAATGTAGATCATTTTTTATTATCAGTTTACAAGGAGACCCAACAGGCCAGTCCACTGCAGTGGCTTTCAATGTGGTAAGCCTGGGCTTCAGCAGAAGTCAACTTGTGAAGAGCTCTGGCAGCTCTGCCAAGAGTTGGATCACTGGAAATGGACCTGCCCTGGAGTCGAAGGATGCCCAGGTCAGAGCCACAGATCTTATTGGCTCTAAGCTGAAAAGCCCTTCACTCAGCCCAACTTCCAAAGTGACCACTGCAGCTGAGGGGACAGCCAAGTAGGGTCTGCAACATTGAAGGCAGAACTGTAAATTTCTTGTTAGAGATGCCACCTGCCTTTACCTGGCCAGCTCTCCTCCCAGGCCAGCCAAGTAATGAAAGTCAACAGAGTGCCTTCCCCTAAGAGGTTCACACCTCCCTTAGGATGTACCCCATGTGAAGAGATAGATAGGTCTGGGCCTCTTAACTTACAAGGCCTAAAGCCCAACAGATTATTATCAAGCCCCTTCTGTCAGGTTCTATTTGCCTCTCAATCAGAAAACTTAATTGTAGCTTAGACAGCACCTTCTTAGCTCCTCTAATAATGACTCTGTCCTTTGTTCTAGACCCTGTCTAGCGCACTTGGGCCTCATTCCTTCGTAATCATAACCTCTACTCTACCACCAATGGCTCTACTCCCAACCTGTGTGTACTGATGGTCCTCTTCTCCACTTCGCTGTATAATTTTCAGACCTGGTTAATGCCACTCTTAGGATCATTGGTTACTATCCTCACCCTCTCTTTTATGACCTTGTCTAAATATGATCAGAGTCGTCAAACTTGGAAGGCTTCCATAGCCTTGGCAACTCATGATGAGAGCCTAAGGTGGTTACTGGCGCCATAAACTAGAGTGTAAATTTGTTGGGTCAACAACAGGAGTCAATGTGCACCTGCTCCTCGTGGGATCTCTGTCCTTAATGTGCTGTACATTGTGACTTAATGCTACAACTAGTACTCAAACAGTATGTTTCACTTTGTGTTTCTATGTGGGTGCAAACTGTTGAAATCTTTACTTAATATATACTAAATTCATCTTCTGTATATAAAGAGAATTGAAAATGAATCTTGATGTGAATGGAAAGGGAGAGGGAGCGGGAGAGGGGAGGGTTTCGGGTGGGAGGGAAGTTATGGGAGGGGGAAGCCATTGTAATCCATAGCTGTACATTAGAAATTTATATTCATTAAATAAAAGTTAAAAAAACATGTGCTGATATTTATGTGTATATGTATATATTTTTCATTTAAAAATTTTATCATGCAGATTTTTAGGAGGTTCGGTGTGATAATGCATATATTCCATATATAAAGAACAAACCAGATTGGCAAGAAGTTACATCTCCTTAAACACTGAAAAAAATTACATGTTAGGTGTTAATGTGACATTTCAATAAATGCACGCAATGTGCACTTGTTAAGCCAGGGTGATCAGTTAATGTTTTCCTCCTTGTCATTGATTTATGATTGGAGTTTTTAAGCTCCTTTCTTCTATTTGCTAAGAAAAATATAAAATGAGATCTGAGGAAGTAGTCACCCAGTATGCTTGTTTCTTTTATCTATGTGTTTTGGGACCCATTATCAAATCTAACAATAAAGTTTTGCTAAGGATAACTTGGGGATGTTTCTCGTTTATGTTCTCTGAAGAGTTTGAAAACCATTGGAATTATGGTTGCTGTTGAGGCCCTCACGTCCTGAATATCTCTTCATTGATGAATTTATAAATTGTTCATTGTTTAATATTTATAGACATGCTCAATTTAATCAAGAATGAACTGTTACAATATTTTTTGTAAGAATTCATTGCTTTTCATCAGATTTTACATTTCCATATATAACGACCTTCACAAAATGTCCCTTATTCACTTGTTATTCTCTGCAGCAATTGTGGTTACATCATTTCTGATAATGTTTAAATGGATGTCTCTCCTTATTCTTGCTAGGGATTTGTTCATTTTAGCTGTTTTTTTAAAATGACTAATTTTTGGTTTGTTGCTATCTTTATTCTAAGTTTCTTTTCTATTTTATTTTCTTCCTTTATGATAACTTTTTTTAGTTCTTTATTCTAATATAAAGCTTAAGTCCTTCCATGTAACTTCCAGTCCTTCCTTCCTATGTTATTCAATAATACATGAAAGGTAATATATAGTCATAAACATGTGTTTCTCCTGAGCACTATTTTAGCTGAGTCTTACAAGTTTTTGTGTACAATATTTTTTTTTAATTTGTCACCAAAACACAATTTATTCCCCTGGTCCTAGTTATTTAGAAGTGCGCTTTCTAAGTTTTACACATTCAGGGATTTGGGGTTATACATTCTGTTCATTTATTTTTCATCCAAAAAATGCTTACTGTTTGTTATGTTCCATTACCCTCCTAGCATTTGATATTCACCAATGAGCAAAATAAGTAAGTAACTGACCACTGTGGAGTTGTTATTCTTTGTGTTATTTGTATTGCACTGTAGACTAAAAACATGTTCTGTGTGTGGAGTTGTTATTCTTTGTGTTATTTGTATATGTACTGTAGGCTAAAAAACATGCTCTGTGTGATTTTAATCCTTTGAATGTTAGTTGAAATTTATGTTATTATCTGACGTGCAGTAAATGTTCCATGCACCTTTTGTAGGGATATATATACTGAAGCTGTGAAATGAAGCATTTTCCTTTTTTTAATTAAAAGGCTCAATTCTCCCCTGTTCTTACTCATTTGTGACCTTTTTTTTTTAATCAAATACCAAGTCAGGCATGTTAAAACTTCCAATATGATTGCAGATTTTTCCATTTCTTTAGCTCCATGTGTGTACTAATCACACATTTGCATAATGGTGACTTCTTAGTAAATTAAAGTTTATGCATTAGAAGCCAAACTTCCTTTTCATGTTTTTTTTTAAATTTATTTGTACAAAGAGAACAGAATTCATGCACTTTGCATATTCGATTTTCAGCACATAATCACACTTTCCACCCTCTCTCCATCCATTCTTCCTTTTTCCTTTCTTTTTTCCCCTTTTTATTTTTTATGATAATATAATTTCAATTTACTTTATTGTCACAGGAAGTCAGTCTATCCACAGTCATGGATTACTTCTCCATTTATTTAGATCTTCAGTTTGTTTCATCAATATTTCACAGCTTCAAACTTGTCAATTGCAGGATCACAGGAAATCATTTAACTTTTGTATGTTAACCTTGCACTCTTCAACCTTAATTTAATTGTTTGCTTACTCTAGGTGTGCTATTGTTGTTTTGATTATGTTTTTTTATCTTGTTGCTTCATTTTTCAAACATAATTTATTTATTTGGAAGGGAGAGAGAGAGAGAGAGAGAGAGAGAATGAATAGAGAGAGACAGAGAACTCCCATCTGTTGGTTCACTCCCAAATACCTGCAGTAAATGGGGTTGGGTCAAGTCAGAATTGGGAGCTAAGAACTCAATTTGAAATTCTCATGTGGGTGAGAAGGTCCAACTATTTGAAGTATCACCTGCTACCTTCCAGAATAAATTCTAGCAGGAAGCTGGAATTGATAGCAGAGTCAGGCCTCAGACCCAGGAAGTGATAGGAGAACGTAGATCTTCTAAGCAATGTCTTAATTGTGCTACATACCTGCCCCTATTTCTGTGAGTTCTTTGGGATTTTCTACATAGGCAATCATGTTATCTGTGAAGAGAGGCAGTTTTAATCTTTCCTTCCTTTGTTGGTTTTCTTCTTGTCTGTCTTTTTTAATTTCTGTTTTCTTTTCTGGGATCTTAGCAAAGTTGTCTTTCACTAGAAAGAAACTGTGTTTGTGTGTGTGAGATCCTCAGCGGTCCTGCCAGATGGGATCCATGATAAAGCAGAGCTTGAGTTTTCTCAGGACAACTGGTGATGAATTTTGAGCTGAAAATCAGAAAGAAGGGCTGAAGTTTTTACTCTCACAAGAGATCTTTCTTCCCTACCCCTGACGCATCTTTGTTCAGCTTTCAGGAAACTATCACAATGTCTGCTGTCAGTGGGCTAAGGGATGCATTTAGTTCTGCTTCACTTTATCTTGAGATGTCACCACTGAGTTGCAATTCAGTGCAGAAGATCTGATTTTTGACTCCAGCCTGGAAATTTGGTGTTTAGTTTCTGTCAGCTGCGTTCTGTTATTCTGTGGAGTTGTTTTCAGAAAGAAGGTTTGATTCAATAATGAGAAGAGCCACTGTTGAAAATGAGTTCTCAACCTTCCTCCTCACTAGAGTTGCATTGGAGTGTCTTGGGCATAAAATTCTTAGTAATGACATTTTACTCCTAACATATATTTCAAGGTAGCCTTCTTACTCCATAACGTTTGTATATGTGCAGCCCTGGGCTGAATTCAGCCTTGGCAGTGTGCAAGGGGGTCTGTGCTAGAGGTGTTCATCCTTCTAGCTGCCCGGTTTATGACCACATGGTTCACTGCACATCTTATTACACACGACTGGGCTTACATCTATCACTCCTACAGGATCAGAGCAACTCATATAGTGTATTTATCTCTGTATCACTGTAATGCTTAACAAAGTGATTTTCGAATCACGGGACACTCAATGAATTGCTGCTAAATGAAAGTCATTCCCTTACACTAACTCTCTGGAGGAAATGAAGAAATGAAGAAATCCAGTTGTCTGATTTTTATTCAGGCTCTGCATATAGAAGCAAGGTAGAGACTACTCACGTAAATCCCTAAAGTGCCTCGTATACCTCCATCCGCCAATCCAGTTATCTTCTGCTTTATCAAACCAATTCTTATGTAAATCTCATAGCTGGAGAATTTGGTTTCTGCAGTTACTGAAGCGTTTGTAGCATTTTTATGAGAAAGTAACTAAATCCACCCAAACAGAAAGAATACTTATCTATGTTCTGAGTGGTTTATAGAGATAGAAAGCTCTCGGCTTATTCATTTTGTTTCCACAGTCTGAATTATTTTCTTGTGATATTAAATAAGAAGACCTTGTCCGATTTTTTTTTTTTTCATTTATTTTCTCTCTTGCTTTAGCTCTCCTTAAATCTCAGAGGTCATTAGTCCTTAGACTCCCAGAGGGCTATAAATATTCTCCAATCCAATTATAGAAAATGAATTGATGCACAAATATAGATTGGGCTGTTTTCTGCCTCTCATTGAAGACTTAGATTCAGATATCTAAGCATCTGGGTGAACCCTCTATGAAATGTTGCAGTGTGTTTTTTTCCAGTCACTTAATCTCTCACTACAGATGTTATTGTGCTTACAACTGACCTTTTGCGGTCTGTTTCAATATTTTAAAGACTTTCGAGACTGAGTCATCAAATTTAAAGTCACGTGCAAACTTCCTTGATCTTTTAGACTTCAGTGGGTAAGTGTATTTTCTTTGCCAGTTTCTATCTAAAGAAGAATACATATTTTCACAAAGCTTTCAACTTGGAGTCCACTTGCATAAATCGTTTTTTACTCTTATGAAAAACTTTCTGAGCATTTGTTGAAAGAGACTTTTACTCTAAGTGCACACACATACACTCACAAACTATCTTCATATATCAAATTGAAATACTAGGGAGCCAATTAATTGACGTAATGGGGAGAGGAGGAAGGAAAGCTCATCAGTGCAGGTTTATTTCATTAAAAATGATTCTGAGACAAAATTAGAAAAGTATCTGAATTATAGATGACCAGAGAGCATATTCCAGAAAAAAGTCTTCCTATATGAGAAAATACAGAAACAAAAAGAAAATTAAGCTATGCCATCATTTATCACTTATTTAGATTCTATTGTGTATCCAGTACTGTTATGCAGACTTCAGATAGTTCAGAATATAGTGCTATAGCCCCTGCCTCAAAGAAACAACTTCAGTAGGAATATGAAACATGAACATAGGCAATTTAATTATACAGAAATGCAAGATAGTGTCTAAATGACTTGCGATACATAGGTAACTTTAAGATCTCTGAGTGTTTTAGAGAGAAAGAACATCTGTATGGACTCTGTCGGTCACTGACACTTTCCTGGAGAACATGGAGCATGAGGGAATTTGAATGTGGAAAACAATGGGGGGAAACACATATGTGAAACATCAAGAGAATAGTACTATGATGGTTGAAGTGATATTGAAGTGAGCATCTGGCATTGCAGTTGGAATGCAACTTGGGACAAACCCATCCCATATTGGATTGCCCCAATAAGAGTCCCAGCTCTGCTTCTGATCCCACCCATGTTTCTGATCTCAGCTTTTTGCTGATGCACAACTTTGGAGGCAGCAGCAACTGACAGCTTAAGCATTTGGGCCCCCTTTTCCCATGTGGGACTGCGCGCCTGGTTTCAGCCTGGCCCAGGCTCAGCTGTTGCAGGCATTTCAGGAGTGATCCAGTGTTTGGAAGTTCTGTCTCTGTCTCCGTCTCCATTTTTCAAAGCATTTGCTTTAAATAATGGATATCTAGCATATGATCAAGAATTACAATAAAGAAGCTGAAGATTTAGGGGGAGATTAAGTTGTTTGATTGACAATGAAATAAAGCTCATCCTCTTGAACTTCCTTAAGTGTGTTCAATAACCATGCCATTGACTTGCTTAATTTCCTAGCCCTTTGTCCTTTTTTCTTATCTCCCTAATCTTAGAGTTAGAATAATACTCCATATTATAAAGTTCGATAGTCCTAGAAAACTGAATAACCAAAATTGTATTATTCCTGGAAAGTCAAAAATTACAATACAAGTTTTACTTCAACAAACATTATGGAACTATACTTTGGTCCCTTGGAAAAAGTATATAGACTGGTAATCTTCTGGCAAGGTAAAGAAAGTGTAGGATTGGAAATTAGAAGACTTAAATCCTACTATGGAATCTAACACTTGAGTACGTTTTAAAAAAAAATTTACATTCCAGGTAAAAACTTGCAACCCTTATTAATTGAATCACAAATTTTGTTATATGCTAGGTTTTTAACTGTTAATAAAAATTTTGTTTCTGCTCATAAAAAGCTTATAATCTATTGAGGGAGCTAAACATCCTGGGAGATTAGTTCAATCCAGTATGTTAAATTCAGCAGAGAAGACGCTCAGTGGCTATTCTGCTCAGGAGAGAGCATTTAGTGCATTTGCCTTGCCTGTGAATGAAGACAAAGACCCCTGTACTATTGACAAGGTTGTTGAGGTCAAAATGAAGTAGCTTATATAAAAGGATCTTACTTTCTGTGAAGACTGAATCAATGGAAGAGGATATTGTAGCAGGTGTGTGGAACTACCTGTGCAAATGAATAAGCAGGTCAGTGAATATAAACATATATGTCTTGTCAAGTAGCTCCTTACATTTAATAGCCTTAAACGTGGCCAACAAAGTGGGAGATATTGAGTGACATACATATTATACCTGGTTTCTCCTGGATCTCTCAACCTGATTCTGAATATACAAGGGCTCTGGAGGGAGGCATTGCCTAGAATATAAGACAGTGTAGGTTTTTGAGATAGTCTCTTCCCTTTCCCTTGTTGATAACACTTTATAGCTTTTTCATTGCAAGAGATTCAAGGTGCATTCTTGTTCATTCCCCTTTCAGACATCACCCTTGACAAGGTGTTCCTGCTCCACCTCTATCCCAAGGGATCAGCCATCTCTTTTTCCCACATGCAAGAATATCACAGCCTTGTGGCCCAGATGTTTTGCTGTGCCTTTTTCCCTTTTCCATAACCAACCAGATTAATTGTAGTTGAGTCATGAACCTGAAGGCTGAAGAGTCCTTAGATGATAAATGAAGGGTAGATGAGTTAAACCTCTCTGATTTGATCATTCCACAATGTATGCATTTATCAAAACATCACTTTATTCTCCATAAATATAGCCAACTATTATTTGTCAATTTAAATGAACTGATTAAAAATGTAAAAATGCCAATGCTTTATTTAACTATGCATGCTTAAATTGCTTCATTTATTAAAACAGAAAATTCAACGGATACAGCCATATGAGTTAAATGCAGCAACACTCCATTCTGATTCAAGAGTTTAGGTTCTTCCAGTGCTCACTTATCAAAGATGGGACATTTGCTTCTCAACTACTGTGACCCTGAGGATATGTGACTAAAGCAAACTGAATGAACACATGGAAGGTAGTTACTATATGTTAAGTGATATACGAGAACCTTACTTACATTACTTAAGCTAATTAGATATAACATACTTATACTATACAAGGATATTTCAAAAAGATTATGAAAATTGAATTAAAAGATAAGTTCAGTTTGGTACAAAAATTTTGAAACTCATTTACAGATTTTTCATTATATACATTTTCCCATAAGCTGTTTGAAGACCACATCATTTATAATATGCTCTATTATTATTTGCATTTCACAAATGAAAAAAATTGTGAGTCACACTGAAGTTCATAGCTATAAATGGCAAAGGCAAAATTAAAACTCCAGCATTTTGCCCCTGTGTCTAAGCTGTGAGACATCGTATTTTAAGGCTATTATAATAATAATAAGTGAATGTATTCTGATAGTGGAGAAAGAAACCAACATTTTAGGACAGCATATACACACATGAGTACAAGGAAATACATATGGTTCAAGGACAATAATTCAAATTTTTCTTTCCTCATAAAAAGTAATGTTCTTAAACAGAATTTTTAAAATTTCATTAAATACTTTTGAAAATAGTAAATAATTTCTTTTCCCCTCTGGTCTTCCTGTAATATAGATAATTGCCTTCCTATTGTTGCAGATTAATATTTCCTGCTAAAAATTATCAAATGGGTTACATATGTCTAAGACTGAGAGAGAAATGGATGTAAATATTCTAAGCCTGACAATATACACGAAGTGAAAGCATTAGGAAAATGCTTTTATGACAATGATATTTATCATTTTATCTTTCCTAAATTCATGCACAGAAATTATCCAGATGCAAGGTTTCAACAGGACCACGACGGTGACACAGTTCATCCTGGTGGGCTTCTCCAGCCTGGGGGAGCTCCAGCTACTGCTTTTTGTCTTCTTCCTGCTGCTGTACTTGATGATTCTGTTGGCCAATGCAACCATCATGGCTGTTATCCACTTCAGCCATACTCTACACACTCCTATGTATGGTTTTCTATTCATCCTTTCATTTTCTGAATCCTGTTATACTTTTGTCATCATCCCTCAGCTACTGATCCACCTGCTGTCAGCCACCAAGACCATCTCCTTCGTGGCCTGTGCCACGCAGCTCTTTTTCTTCCTTGGCTTTGCCTGCACCAACTGCTTCCTTATTGCTGTGATGGGATACGACCGTTTTGTAGCAATTTGTCACCCCCTGAGGTACACTCTCATCATGAGCAAAAGGCTAGGGTTGGGCTTGATTTCTCTATCAGGGGCCACAGGTTTCTTCATTGCTTTGGTGGCCACCAACCTCATCTGTGACATGCCTTTTTGTGGCCCCAACAGGGTCAACCACTATTTCTGTGACATGGCACCTGTTATCAAATTAGCCTGCACTGACACACATGTGAAAGAGCTGGCTCTGTTCAGCCTCAGCATCCTGGTAATTATGGTGCCGTTTCTCTTAATTCTCATATCTTATGGGTTCATAGTTGACACCATCCTGAAGATTCCCTCAGCTGAGGGAAAGAGGAAGGCCTTTGCTACATGTGCCTCACACCTCACTGTGGTCTTTGTCCACTATGGCTGTGCATCCATCATCTACCTTCGACCCAAGTCCAAGTCTGCCTCGGACAAAGATCAGTTGGTGGCAGTGACCTACACAGTGGTTACTCCCCTACTTAATCCTCTTGTCTACAGTCTGAGGAACCAGGAGGTGAAAACTGCACTGAAAAGAGTAATGGGAATGTCTACAGCTATCAAATCGAGATAATAAAAATGTTAGATCAACAAGAAAAATCATAAAGGAAATCAAGGGCATGAAATTCTCTTTGATCTTTTAGATGTGACTTGAACTTGTTCCACAGACTAAGACAGCTGTTTTCTTTTTCTTTTTTTTTTAGCCTCTTATTGTGGAAAAAAAGAAGTCACTTTGTATACTATATTTCCAATGTTTAAACAACAGCAAAAAAGTGGGGCAGGCATCATGGTTTAATGGGTTAAGCTGCTGCCTACAAATCCAGTATTCCATATCAGCAAGAATTTTAATTCCTGCTGTTCTACTTCTGATGCAGCTCCCTGCTAATGTGCTTAGGAAAGCAGTACATGATGGCCCAAGTGCTTGGAGCCTGCAGCCTAGTGACATGGGTGACCTGAATGGAGTTCCAGGCTCCTGGCTTTGGCTTGTATCAGCTCTGGCTGTTGTAGTCATTTGGGGGGTAAATCAGAAGATAGAAGATCTCTCTTTCTCTGTCTCTCTATTTAAAAAAACAGAGAGAGGGGGGCTGGTGCTATGGCATAGCAGGTAAAGCCACTGCCTGCAGTGCCAGAATCCCAAATGGGTGCCTGTTTGAGCCCTGGCTGCTCCACTTCTGATCCAGCTCTCTGCTATGGCCTGGGAAAACAGTGGAAGCTGGCCCAAGTGCTTGGGCCTCTGCACCTGCTTGGGAGATCAGCAAGAAACTCCTAGCTCTTGGCTTCAGATCGGCCCAGCTCCAGCTATTGTGGCCATTTGGGAAGTGAACCAGCAGATGGAAGACCTCTCTCTCCCTCTGCCTCTCCTTACCTCTCTGTGTAACTCAAGTTTCAAATAAACAAATAAACCTTAAAAAATAGAAAAATAAAGCCTCAAATGTGGTGAGAAGTGGAAAGCATGAGAGATTTCTAAGGGAAGACATAATCCAAAAGTAAAAATCAGGATAAGGAGTACCTTTCTGGTTGGGTAGAGGATAAATTCTGTAGTGGCTGGAGGTATCTTGTCCAGGACACAGACACTCACCTCATAAACTCACTGTGTAACAGTCTCCATGCAAAGAGGATAAATTAAAATGAATATACATATAGCTTACGAACACAAGGGAGTGAGAAGATAGAAATACAAATAACGAAGAAAGAGTACCATAGATAATGCAAGATAAACAGGTCTGTCAAAAATACATAAACAAATGGCTAAGAAAAAAAATGGAAAAGAAAAAGCATTTATTCCTTGCAATAGGAAAATGAGCTGAGAAGAGAGAAGGGAAAATTTGAACATTAAAGAAAGAGCAAGATTTCAATACTAAGGAACTGGGTTTTCCAGTGACAAAAGCTTTACTTAATATTATATGAACTGTCGGCAGGTGCCGCGGCTCACTAGGCTAATCCTCCCGCTGCGGCGCTAGTACCCAGGGGTTCTAGTCCCGGTTGGGGCGCTGGATTCTGTCCCGGTTGCTCCTCTTCCAGTCCAACTCTCTGCTGTGGCTGGGAAGGCAGTGGAGGATGGCCCAGATCCTTGGGCCCTGCACCTGCATGGGAGCCCATCTCAGTGACGGTCATCACCTAAACTTAGGTCAATTCATATTTTATAGCAGTTTGTGTTGTAAGCACTGAAGAAAAATGATTCTCAAATCCTGACTATCATTTTCAAGCTCTGTATTTTGAGACACGACTGAAACTGGGGAGCCTTGAGTTGTCATCTGGACAATGAATTGTGTTTTGAACAAACATGTAAATTTTCTACTTAGCATAATACTTATCTTTTAATTGGGAGGATTAATTATACCCTTTTGCTGTCCACTGAGTCAATGTATGGTACAATAAAAGCTTTTAATTTATTAAAATTATGTTAACACACAAGTGAGAAATTATGTTGTATGACTGAGAAACTTACCTATAAGCAAAGAAATACTTTTATGTAATAGATAAGCCAGCATGCCTTTCCTTCCATAAAGCACCCTGATTCCTGTGGCACAATGAACACTCTTGTCTAGCAGATTATTTTCCAATGTACCTTTACAAGTAAAGTCATGTGTGTCTGTTCTCAAAACAATTTATAACAGTCATATTTATTAGTCCATTTATTCTACCAGAGATATGTAATTTTGTGCTAAAAAACCTGGTGAAATATGATTGCAAAAAATACTTGTTTCTATTTGAACCAAGATATGTGTTTTTGAAATACTAAATATGAATAATAAAATAAAATAATGTAAAAGTGTTATTTAAAAGGACTATTTTGCATTTCCTGGTCATCTTTAAATTCACCAGCATTTATATAATGAGTTTTGGATGGGCTTAGGCCAAAGGTACTATGAGGATTCCAATCAAGTACTGTAATTCTCAAAGTAAAAACCTTGTCTGTAAATGAAAATACACATCAATATGCCTATAGCGTTTGGCCTGGGATGAAGTAGATAGGATAGTGCTTGGAACACATGTGTCCTACACTGCAGTGCCTAAGTCCAAGTTCTGACTGTGCTTCTGATTCCAGCACTCTGCTAATTGGCACCCTGTGAGACAACAGGGTTAGCTTCAGCACTTGGGTCCCTGCCACTCATGTGGAAGGCCCAGATGGAGTTTGAGGTCCCTTGCTTCAGCCTGCTCCAGCCTTGCCACATGGTCTGTCTCCTTGGACTTCCTACAATGCCCAGGGCATGCTCTAGGCTCCAAGCCTTTGGACAGATTACTCTTTCTACTGTAACTTTCTTCTCTTAGATATTTGTGCAACTGCAAACAACTCAGTTACTTTATGTCTTTGCTTTAGTGATGCCTCCTTGAATATCATATTTGAAATCATCAATACCTCAACTCTATTGCTTCTCTCTACTTTTTTCTATATTCCATATTCCACATTACTCATTACACTCTAACATTTTAGAAGATTTACTAATTTTTACTGTTTACTTTTTGTTTTTTTGTTTCTTTCTCTGAACTAGAATGTATATTCAGTTAAAGCGAGTTTCCTTATGTTTTTTCACTAACGTATCCTTTGTTCATAAAAGTACCTAAGAGTAGGTGCTATGTAAATATTAAAGTAAGCATTACATTTTTAGAACCATGTAAACAATAAGATGTTTCTGCATTTGTGTGCTTAAAAACCCAGTAACAAAATTTAATGGAGATTTTTTTCTTTTTAATTTTTTCAATAACCCTCTTTCAGGTAATTTTCTCTTTGTATAAAACAATTAGTAAAATAAATTACAAGAATTGACTTTGACCACAAGTTTGGGCTTCCAACCTCAGTGAAGCAAATCATCTTATTTCACACAGGATTTAAAATCTTGAGTAGAGACAGAGAAAGCTGGAAATCATCCAATGTTAATTCCTTAAAGAGACAATTAACAAGATCCTATAGCTGAGATTCTTTGATGTTGTTCTGCTTTTTCAAAATATCTTGTTATTAAGCTCTTTCTGGAAACACATGAACCATCTACACACCTTCTAAACGAGACTGTCTTTATTTACATGAATTAACACTATTTGGTGTCAAAAACTGTAAAGTATCTGAGATTGTGCATTAGTTAGAAGATATGAAGTTAGTTTCAGTTTCATGGATACTGTAGAAAACTCCTGTGTGAATAAAAAGAATCAGCTTATGACCTATGATTAGCAGTTACATGTGTTAAGTCCCAACTCCCACAGGGATGAGTAAGAGAGGTGGAGAGACCCGTGTAGACACAGTGGTGTGTGGTACAAGACAGGAATCAAGAGAGTAGGTGATTGAGACCATGTACACATTATACTCAGCTTCATTGAACTTTAGACAAATTCTTCCTGACTCTAAGCTCTTACCTACCTTTTCTTAGAACACCTACTTTTAAAAATTTGTAAGTGTTGAATTGTTTGTTAATTTTAGAATACAAAATGTATTTTTTCAGGGTCTTGGGGTCATCTCCTTCAAAATGTTACCATCAAAAAAGATGGCAGAAAAAATTTGAAAGCTATTCATCTAATGAGGTTAGCATCAGACCATGCAAAGAACTCAGTCCAATAGCCAAAAATTCTAATTAAAAAGGGGGCAAATAATCTGAATAGACACATCTTAAAAAAAGATATACAAATGGCCAACAAATATATGAAATAACACTCAACTATACTAGGCAGGAAGGGATAAGAAATCAAAAGAGCAATGAAATATTGTTTCACCCAAGATTCAATGAGCGTTAACAATATTACAAAAATCAAATCTGGCAAAGAAACAGAGAATGGGGAACCCTCATAGTTGCTGATTGGAATGTAAATTAGTATAGCTAATTTTATGGGAACCAGTATGAAGTTTCCTCAAAAGTTAGAAATAGTACTACCATATGATCCAGCATCCCCACTACAGGTATATATACAAAGAAAAGAAATCAGTTGAAGACACCTGTACTCACTTGCTAATTGCAGCACTCTTCATGATAGCCCTGATATGGAATCAACCTAGGTGTTCCATTGATGGATGAATGGGTAAAGAACCTGTGACTCCACATATACAATGAAACAATATTTGGTCATAAAAAGAGTAAAATCTTGTCATGAGCAGCAAAATGAATGATGATCCTGTAGTACATTGTGTAAGGGAAATAAATCAGGCAAAGGAAGACAATTACTGCCTGTTCCCACTTACATGTGACAGCTTATGGAGTTGATCCATCAAAGTAGAGAGGAGAATAGTGCTTAGTAGAGCCTGGAAAAGGGAGGAGGTTGGAGGGAATCCATGGAGGATGGTTAATGGATAGAGGAGTACAATAAGTTAAGACAAATACGTTCTAACATTCAATACCAGAGTTGGGTAACTGACTGAAACCATGAATTGAATAACTCAAGATAGCTAATAAGAGGATTCTGAATGGTCCAATGCAAAGAAATAATAAATGTTTGAGGTGATAGGTATGCTAATTAAGCTGATAATTTTGTATTGTATACATTAATTGAAATATTACACATGACCCCATAAATGTGTAATATTATTACATGTCTTATATGTCAATTGAGGATAAAATATATTTAAAAACATGTATTTAAAAAAGACAACATCCTTACCTCATACTCTATGTGGAAGGGCAACAGCCTAACTTCAGTGGATGCCTTGCTACAAGTTACAAAATTACCTCCTGTCATAAAGATTTTAGAAGCTTGTTTTACTTTTGATAAAGCCACTTAGTAAACCTGTGTCACCCAGTAAATTTCTGCTAGCCTACCTCAGGCTTCTGGCCTCTTGTTTTGCTGAGGTTTCCAGGTTCAGACTGAGGTCTTTCTTCCCTAACACAGTACCTTTCACTGAAATCTTCCTTGCCTGCTTAATCCTGTTCATCATGTTTGCTTTGACACTGAGAACTTGAAGCATTTGTATGGACAATAAGCAACATTTCTGGAAAGAGCCAGTGTCTCCTTTTTATAAAGCGGCTCATTATAGAGGCATGGAGGAAAAAACATTTTGGAGCAAAGGCAATCAGTGCCTCTGTGAGCAAAACAGTGAGAGGCATATGGAGAACTGTCTACAAAAGTTTTTACTGAGTCTTGAAATTAAGGAAATCTAGCATTTCTATTATACTACAAAAATAAATATTTTTAGTGTCTTTGGGTGAGCAGACTTTTACAGATAAAAATCTCTATGTAGAGGATTTTTGTCTTGATAACAAACAACTCCACCTGAGGGTTAATTTTAAAGTCACTTACTGCCAGATGACAAGTAACGAGATGATTTACATACTATGGATATCAAGAAAATGGACTCTCTAATCAACCTAAGTATTCTTATCCCAACACTACCTTTCCTTTTAAAATTGCAATCATTTTATCATTTCAAAATATTCATTATTTTTTAAATAGCAACATGATCTTTATGGAATCATAATGATGTCAGTTGTCTGAAAATTAATGCATGATCATGATGCAATTCCAACAAGAACTTCAAGAGGACTGATGGTACTAGACAAGCTGATCTTATAATTAGTGAGGAAGAAGATAAACTGGAAACTAGAGCACCAAAGTAGGGGAGTTATTCTTCTAGATTACAAAAGCCATAAATATTATAGGGGCTGGCATTGTGGCACAGCGAGCTTAGCCGCTGCTTGTAACACAGGCATCACATGTCAGAGTGCCAGTTCAAGTCCCATTTGCTCTGCTTCTGATGCAGCTTTCTCTAATGCAAATGGGGAGACAGAAAATGATGGCCCAAGTACTTGGGCCTCTGACATTCTCACAGGAGACCTGGATGGCTTCTGGCTTCAGCATCTTGTTGTTGTGGCCATTTGAGAAGTCAACCTGTGGATGGAAGATCTCTCTCTGTCTTTTCCACTCTCTCACTCTACCTTTCAAATAAATAAAAAAAACTTTAACAACAAAAACCCATAAATATTATAAATTTAAGTTAAATAGTATATTATTGGTTCAGAGAGATCAAAACATTCATTTCATCAACTAAATTGGGACAGAGTACCAACCTCAGAAGGTCATTACTTCAGAAATGTGAACATGCGTGTGAAGTTCTAAGTACAGCACAGGGCACAGATGTAAATAACCTGTAAATTCAAACATCTGTTGCACTTACTTTTCCATATATCTACAAACTGCTAGATAGTGTAACTGCCCTGGGTATCAGCAGGGCATTCTTCCCACCACTGTGAGTCCTGCTGTAAAATACGTGATTCACCGCTGTCCAGCTTCACTTTGCCTACCATACATGTTCCAGAAAATTTATCAGGTAGCCCTATAACTTAGAGCAATGCTCAAGAAACGTTAGGGGCTGATGCTGTGGCATAGAAGGTTAAGCCTATTCCTGCTGTGCAGAATCATATATGGGTGCCAGTTTGAGTCCCTGCTGCTCCAATTCCCATCCAGCTCCCTGCTAATGTGCCTGGGATAGCAGCAGATGGTCCAAGTCCTTGGAGCCCTGCCCCCACATAGGACACCTGGAAGAAGCTCCTGGTTCCTGGTTTCAGATCAGCTAAGCCCCGGCTATGGGGGCCATATGGAGAATGAACCAATGAATTAAAGATTCTCTCCCCATCCCCCCGTATCTCTGCCTTTCAAATGGATAAATAAAACATTTTTTTTTAAAATGAAATGTTAAATGTCATAACAATACCTAAAGTGCTAAACTCAAAGTTTCTAAATTTGATTAGATACTGTATGCACCTGCTTACATTTGCCGAAGCCAAGAGCCAGGAGTTTCCTTCAGGTCTCCCACATGGGGAGCAGGGACCCAAACACTTGGCTATCTTGGGCTGCTTTCCCAGGCCATTAGCAGGGAGCTGGATGGGAAGTGGAGTGTCCAGGACACTAACTGTCACCCATATGGAATGTTGGCATCGCAAGCAGATGCTTTACCCACTACACCACAGCACCAGCCCCAATAAATTTCTGTTATTCATTACCCAGAGTCTACTATTAACTCAGCCATATAGTCTTTTCTCCAAAATTCTGTTCTTCATGTAGGCAGATCAAAAAAAAAAAAAAAAAAGGAGAAAATACCTAAGAAAAACATGACACTTGACTCTTGACTTGTTAGTTCAAGTGTCCCGAAAGAGAACATACTCAAGATTCAAACAGCCTCACAAACAAGAGGTATCTAACCAAGAATGTTTCGGTTTCAATTCAACCCATAGACTTTTTTGCCTTTAAAATAGGTAAACAAATCATTTTTAAAGGTGTAAGGTAATATCTCATTGTGGTTTGATGTACATTTCTCTCATGATTAATGATGCTAAAATTCTTTTCATATATTTATTGGCAATTTGTATATCTTCTTTCAAGAAATGTTTAACCATGTCCTTTGCTAATTTATAAGTGAATTAATTGGTTTTTGTGCTATTGCATTGTGTGAGTTCTTTGTATATTTTGGCTATTAACTCCTTACCAGATATATGGTTTTGTCTCATCACTTTGTTCCCTTTGCCATGCAGAAACTCTAAATTGAAGCACTCCTACTTGTTCATTTTTGGTTTTGTTGCCTGTAATTCTAGGGTAAAATACAAGAAATCATTGCCCATACCAATATCATAAAGCTTTTCTTCTAGAAGTCTTACAACATATTCTTGCATGTAAGTATTCAATCTATTGAAGCTGAATTTTGTGAATGATGTAAAATTCAATCATCAATTTTTTGCAGATTCTCTATTTGCCCAGCAATATTTGTTTAAGAATCTGTTTTCTCTATTGTGTTTTGTTGCCACCTTTGTCAAAAATCAGTTAGTTATGTATGCATAGATATATATCTGGATTCTCCGTTTTTTATGCCTACTTTTAGGTTAGCAACACTGTGTTTTGATTAGCATAGCTTTGTAAATATATCTTGAAATCAAGAAGATGAGGTTTCCAGCTTTGTTCTTCTTTTTTCAAGATTACTTTTGCTATTTGGGTTTTCTTATCTTATTATACACTTTAGAACTGTTTTACTATTTTTGGTAAAAAAAATAAAAAAACTGAGTTTTGATAGGGATTGCATTGAGTCTGCACTTAAAGTCTTTAAATCATTGAACACAGATTGTCTTTCCACTTTTTCCATTTTTTTTCATTTATAATTTATAGTTTTTGGTGTATAAATCATTGCCTCCTTGAATAGGGTTTTGTATATTACAGCTTAACAGAATAAGTTTATTATTTCTATGTATTCTCTATTATTTTCTATATATAGCATCATGCCATCTATGAAAAAAAGATTATTTTGCTTATTTTTTTCCAATCCAGTTATCTTTTATATTTTTCTCAGTTAATTGTTTCAACTAGAATTTCTAGTAACATGTTGAATAGAATAGGCAGAAGTGGTCATTCTTAACTTCTTCCTGACCTTAGAATAAAACTTTTCAATTTTTCAGCATGGAGTAATATTAATTGAACTTTTCCTGTTTGGTGTTTACTATGTTGGGTAATTTCCCTCTAGTTCACCATTTTATTATGAAAGAATGCTGAGTTTTATCAAACACCTTTTCTTTATCCATTGAGATGATTATGTAATGTTTATCCTTCATTCTATTAATATGATGTATTCCATTAACTGATTTGTCTATATTGAAACATTTTTGTATCCAAGAGATAAATCTCACTTCATCATATAGGGCTCTTTTAATGTACTATTGAATTCATTTTGTCAATACTCTATTGAGGATTTTTTCTTTAGATTAATAAGGGGTATTAGCCTGTAGTTCTCTCTCTCTCTCTCTCTCTCTCTCTCTCTCTCTCTCTCTCTTTCTCTCTGTTGGCAGTGTTTTGTCTGTCCTTGGTTTCAGACTAATTCTTGCTTCAGAGGATGAGTTTGAACTACTTTCTTTTTTGCAACTTATTTTGTAGGACTTAACAGTGAAGTCATTGTTTCTAGGGTTTTTTTAGGGAGAGAGGGGGAGACAGAGAGAGAGAGAGAGAGAGAGAGAGAGAGAGGTTTTCCATCCACAGGTTCACTCCCCAGATGGCCTCAATGGCCAAAGCTGCACCGATCTGAAGCCAGGAGCAAGGAGCTTCTTCCGGGTATCCCACATGAGTGCAGGAGCCCAAGGACTTGGACCATCTTCTACTGCTTTCCCAGGCCATAGCAGAGAGCTGGATCAGAAGTGGAGCAGCCACTGGCGCCCATAAGGGATGCCGGTGCTTCAGGCCAGGGAGTTAACCTGCTGCACCACAGCACCAGCCACTGTTTCTAAGGTTTTCTTGTTGTTAACTTTTTGATTATGGTTTCCTCATTAACTACTAGCATGTTTCAATTTTTCTATTTATTCATGATTCAGACTTCTTGGATTATATACATTAGGAATTTACTCCTATATTCTAGGTTAACAACTTTGTTGACGTATATTTGTTCGTATGATGCTTTGTATTTAAACAGCATCAATTGTAATGTCTCATCTTTTGTGTCTGCTTTTATCTATTTGAGTCTTCTCTTTTCTCAAGGTAACCTTACATAGGGTTTAATTGATTTTGTTAATCTTTCTAAGAAATCTTAATTTTGCTGATTTATTCCATTTTCCATTCTCCATTCAATTTATTTTCGCTCAAATATTTATTGTTTCCTTCCTTCAGTCTTAGTTTACTCTTATTTATCCAGTTTTTTGGTGAGACAAATATAGACACAGCAAGTTGTGTCCATGAAAAATGTAGTGAGTGTACCATATAGAACAGAAGAAACGTGTACTCTTATACCAAATCACAAATGAAACAAAATATTCTTTTGCACCAAAGAAATACACAATAAGAATGGACGATTGGGTTGAATCATTTACTCATTCACAGATGAATTTTCTCTTTGTATTTCTTTGAATTATCTTTCCTGAGATCTGTATTCAGATTTGGTCTACAGAATACGTTACTTCTCAAGTTTCAAATCAAAAATATTATCTGTTTTATCAACTAATACAATTCCAAAGTCTCTCAATATTTTCTTCTTGGAGTTTAGTATTTCTTTTAGCAGATTTAACAGTGAATAAAGTTATACTGATTAGAATTCAGACAGCACATGCTTCTTCAGGTCACCCCAGGATAAGATATCATTTAACAGGATAATAAACTGCAGGCTGCTGTTGTACTTTTTTACCTGCTCTTTTATTACCGTTTTATTTTGCTGGGTCTTTGTAGATCTTACATTCTATAGAATACATTTCCACTTTGTGTCATTTTTTTTCAAATTAAACTTCAGTTTTCCATGTAATATCCATACACACATATGTACTAATCATTTGCAATTTAGAGAAATTAGTCTTTATGTAACAAAAATGTAATTTTAAATTATTTTTACTTATTTATTTGGAAGTCAGAATTATAGAGAGAAAGAGAGGGAGAGACAGAGAGACAGAGATCTTCCACCTGAAAGTTCATTTCCCAGGTGGCCTCAGTGGTTAGGAAGGGGCCAGGACAAAACCAGGAGCCAGGGACTTCATCTGGGTGGCAAGGGCCCAGCACTTGGACAAGTGCTTTTCCCAACTGCTTTTCCCAACCCCTTTGCAGGAAGCTATACAGGAAGTGTAGCAGGTAACACATGCACCTGAGCCCATTTGGGATGCCAGCATGCTAGATGGTAGCTTTACCTGTTATGCCACAATGATGTCCCAAGACATTGATCTTTGTTAAGTTAAATTCAATCATTCAAGGGCATGAACATTTTTTCCTACTTAAGGTAATTTTATCTGATAATAATTATCTAATAGTGATTGGGGATTTTTTGATAAATTTTGATAAAATTTATATAGCTTCTGGATAATTTATAGGGTTGAGGTGTTCTTTTAGTGATATTTATATTTGATTTCACTTTTTAGTTTTTATTATTCATGTAAAGAAATGTTCATCATTTTTGTTGGTTCATTTACATTCCAGTAAATTTTTTGAATTATTTTCAAAATAGTAGTTTACCTGTTCACTTGATTAATTACTTCAACTGACCATATATATATTTTTTTTATTTGACAGATAGAGTTAGCAGTGAGAGAAACAGAGAAAGGTCTTCCTTCCTTTGGTTCACCCCCCACATGGCCGCTACGGCAGGAGCTACACTGATCCGAAGCCAAGAGCCAGGTGCTTCCTCCTGGTCTCCTATGCAGGTGCAGGAGCCCAAGCACCTGGGCCATCCTCCACTGTCCTCCTGGGCCACAGCAGAGAGCTGGACTGGAAGAGGAGCAACCGGGACTAGAACCCAGCGCCCATATGGGATGCTGGCGCTGCAGGCAGAGGATTAACCAAGTGAGCCACGGCGCCAGCCCCATATATGAGCATATATTTTTAAAAGTCCAAAAATATATTGGAGTTAATAACACAATAATAAGCATTAACTTCTGGTTCTTAAAATTGAATAGTAGGCATATAATGAATTTCCAGCAAGTATGATGCTTTCTATACTTTTAATGTACATTTATCAATGTTAAGAAACTTCGTTCTATTTTGCATTTGCTTAATTCTTTTTCTTTTAATAACTTTGTTAAAATACATTACGATACAGATTTTTTTTGTTACCCCTAAGTATCCTATTTATTATCTTCCTTAGTAAGGAAAATCGTCAATTTTTAATTAAACATGTAATGAAACCAAATAAAGATTTTTTCAGACTTATTTGCAGCTAAGTGAGGCCATGTGGAATATAACTCAGTGTCATGGGCGCCAGAAAGTATATTTAAAGGGAGAGGGCATACTCTCTTCTGTCTTCTGCACTTCATTAAAATGTGGAAGTGATGGCTAACACTCCGTTATCATGAAGAGGAAGGGCACGTGAAGTCTATCAGAAAAAATACCAGGAACTGGGGCTTCTGAAAGTGTCATAAACCTGACCTGTCAGTCATGGACTCCCCGCTTTTTGCATTTTGTTTATTTTAGTGTATGTAAAGTTTCCACTATGTTCCTGCTTGAAAATTTATCTTAAAACAGACATGACAACAGAGTTACCTCAAGATTTGAATTTCTGGTCAGAGCAGGTGATAAATTTCATTAAACAGTAGAACAGAGACAAAACATCCTAAGTCCAGGGCAGGATTCTAAAGGAGGTTAGATTCTTGGCTCCCCTAATTCTCCTACATCATCTCTCAAATCTAGGCAAACATCTTTAGATATCCAGATATTGGAGCAAAGGATATTTGACAAAATAAACCTTTTCCAAGCACTTGTGGTATTAATCGATGAATTATGTGGTATATAGATTTAGGTAGCAATATTTCAAGTTTTTGCCATTTCCAAATGTTCCTCAAGAGAGCCTTCCAATATGCTGGTTGACAACACCTTGATGATATTCTTAATTAAAATGGTGAACTGGTAAGTATCTGTTGCTATGTTGTAGATTAAAATTAATATATAAAGAAAATATTGCATGCAAAATATTTAAAGACATAGCAAATATTATACTAAATATACTTGTAGAATATATTGTAAATAAATTATTATAAACATAATAGAGTATCACATAACCATTAAACACATGGAGAAGAAAGATAATTCAAAATAGCATACATGAGATGCTGTTTTATGTCTTCCAAATGCATACATTTGATTAAAGAACTTTTTCTGTGTCTACCCAAATGTTGAATAAAAACATCAATTTATTTTCAAGGGATTGAATTTACCCCTCAGAAAGGAATATTTCTTTAACGCTGAGACTCAAACTTTACTCTCTTGAGTTGGTATTGACAATATTTAGAACTCATTAATTTTAAACGTACAGTTCAAACTTTGACAAATATATACCGTTATGTAACCAACACCACATTCGAAATAAGGAGCAACACAAATAAAATTCTTGCACTAGGCCAAAGATACCCAATGCAAATGAAGCTGTTTATGCTAAAGTTTCATGTTACAAATCTGAAACTGGTTTATTTAATCAGAAATGGGAGAGTGAGAGATAGCCAAATCTCCACACAGGCTAGTTCCAGTTGGAGTGATGAGGAAATCCCCTCGCCTTAACCTTTCCGAGAGAGTAACTTTGAAATGATCAATATGCATTTGCTTCTTTTTTTTTTCTGCTTTTTTTCTTACTTTTCTATGATGTCAAACACCTCTGCTCAGCTCACTTGAATCCTCATTCTATTTTGTAAGATGAGATGTTCCTAATTCTAGAAACACAAGTAAAAGTCAATTAAAAACTTTGAACTCAATTTTTTGTAATTTAGTCTTTCAGCCAGTTTCAATATTCCAAAATGTTTCCAAGCACCCTTAGCACTCAATTCCTTGCCCTCACCAGTGGCCCTAGGCAAACATTAATCTGTTGTTGCTGTAATTTTGCCTTTTGTAGAATTTCGTATTAATTAAAATATATGATGTGCAGTATTTTCTGTTTGGTTGCTTTCACTTGGAGTAATGCTTTTGAGACCCATACATTTCATTGCGTATAGCCATTTTAATTTTTCCTTTTCATGACTGACTAGTATGTATCACATTTCACTTATGAATTTACCATTTGAAGGATATTTGGATCATTTCCAGTTTGGAGCAAGCTATTAGGAATAAGCTGCTATGAATATTTACCTACTATTCTTTGAGTGGACTGCTTTAATTTCTCTTGAGTAAATTAGAAATGACATTACTAGGTCACGTGGTAAATCTGTGTTTAACTTTACACGACACTATAAAGTTGTTTTCAAAATAGCTGCACCAGGACGCGCTTCTCTCAGCAACATATATGAGGTACAGTTGCTCTACATCCTCGTTGACATTTCATGCCACAATGGATTGAATGTTTGCTTCTTGCCAAATTTCATTTAAATCCCACAATGGGATGGCATTAGGAGAGTGGCCCCTTGGAAGGAAATGAGATTGGAGAGTGAAGTCCTCATGAATAGTACTACTTTTATAGAAGGGACCCCTAAAGGAAGTCTCTTATTCCCTCAACTATCTGAGGCTGCAATTAAGAGAACTGTAATCTGCAAGCCAGAAGTGGGTCCACATGTAAACAGGAACATGCCGGTGTGCTAATTCCCAGTCCATAAAAATGTGAGAAATAAACTCATGTTTAGAAGCTATCTTGGTCATGATTCCTTGTCACAGCAGCCTGAACCAGCATAATTCAATTTTTTTTTTAATTTTAACCATTCTAGCAGGTGTACAGTCATAACTGAATTAGCATTTACCTAATGATTAATGTACTAACTTTACATATGCTTGTTAGTCACACATCTATCTTCTTTGGTTAAAAAAAAAATCTGTTCACATATTTTGTCACTTTTTTAAACAAATATTTTTTACTTTATTTGAAAGAAAAATTGACAGAGGGGGAGAGAGGAGAAAGAGAGAAAGACAGAAAGAAAGAAAGAGAGAGAGAGAGAGAGAGAGAGAGAGAGAGAGAAAGGGAAAGAGAAAGAGATTTAAGATCAATCTTCCATCCTCTGGTTTATTCCCCAAATGGTATCAACAGCCAAGAATGTGTAAGGCTGAAGCAGGGAGCCAGGAACTCCATCTGGGTCTCCCACATGTACTTGTATCATCAGCCCTTGATTCTCAAATGCTATAGCAGGAAACTGAGTTGGAAGTATGAAATGGCTGGGACTCTAACCAGCCTTGCAACATGCAGTCACAATATGGTCCACAATATCTGCAAATAATTTTATAGTGTATTCTTAAATCTATAATGTATTTCATTTTTGTCTTTTCTGTTGTAAAAAATTGATATTATTCTTCTCTTAAAAGTTTAGTAGAATGCAACATTAAATTCATCAGAACATCCACCTTCATTGGTTAAGTATTTTGACTATGAATTCAATTTTTTTCACTAAATACATGGCTATGTCAGTGATCAATATTTCTACTGAATGAGTTTTTTAAGGACTTTATTTAATATTAGATGTCAAACTTACTGGCAAAAAGATGTTTATGTTTTTCCTTTATCATCTTTATAAAGTCTGTATGAATAGAAATGATGAGAGAAGGAGAGAGGGGGAGGGAGAGTCGGGGGAGAGAGAGAGAGAGAGAGAGAGAAGCAGAGATAACCTTACATTCACTTGTTCAGACACAAAATGGCCATGACAGCTGGGGCTGGCTGAAGCTGGCGGTTGAGAATGCATTTCTAGGCTTCCACATAGATGGCAGAAACTCAACGGTGGCTTTCAGCGTACACAATAGCCAAATAGCCAGGAGCTGGAATAATGGGACAGAGCCAGAACTTGAACCCAGGCAGTCTGATACAGGACGCACTCATTCTAAACCTTGTCTTTACCTCTAGACCAAATGCCCACACCATCTTTGTTGTTTGGTGAGATACAGATAATGTATTGTGTGACATTATTTTATAAATAAGTAAATGAAGAACTGCAGACAGTGATGCTATTTCCTAAAATAAGACCAGGTGAAGAAAAAAAAGTTTCTTTATTCTAGATCATCACCTTTCAAATAAAAAGCCAGGAATTCCCACTCCAAATCCCAAATCAATCAACCATCATTAATGCCTTCAGGGCAGGCATTTGGTTTAGCAGGTAAAATGCCCACTTCCCCCTTGGAGTGCCTCAGTTTGATTCCAACTCTGGTTCCTGAATCCAGCTTCCTGAAAATGTGGACCATGGAGGCATCAGCTAACGACTCAGGTAATTCAGCTTCTTCACCAGTGTGGGAGACCTGGATTCAGTTTCCTGCTCCTGGCTTTGGCTCCGGCCCTATCCTGGACATTGTAGGCTTGAGGGTAATGAATCAGTGGATGAAAGTTTCTCTCTCTCTCTCAGTGTATGTGTTCCCCTCATGAAATGAGAACAAAAATTTAAAAAAAGGAAAAAAGGCACTATTTCAAAATAGAACACATCTTATATCTAAGGCCACAGTCATAGCTTAGGTCATTGTACATAGTTACTGGTTTAGGGCAAAATGGAAGATAGAAAAGCTAAAAGACAAGGTTATTATGTTTGCACTTCTAAATGACTGTCAACTTTCTCATGAACTGAATTTTTTTTTTGTATAAAGTTCTACATAACTGATATATTAATCCAGATACTATAAGTCCATTCTCTGGCTGAGGGACCCATTGATTGGGTGATAATTATTTAAAAATTGTGAAAAGGTCTCTTTCATGTGATTAAAAGGCAGAATTTCCTCATATTCTTTATCAATGTAGAACTTTATAGTAATGCTAATTATATTAATCAGCTCTTGTCTATTTTCCCTGAGACATCTATTTCTAACAGTTCATTTATTAAATATTATCATATTTTCTGTGAAATTTTTTCTTCTTTCATTGAGACTAGGAACCATCATCTTTATCATAGGCAACACTTAAACTGAAGTAACTTGGAAATTACTTTTTTTTTTTTTTTGACAGGCAGAGTGGACAGTGAGAGAGAGACAGAGAGAAAGGTCTTCCTTTGCAGTTGGTTCACCCTCCAATGGCCGCCGCATGCGGCTGGCGCACTGCACTGATCCGAAGGCAGGAGCCAGGTGCTTCTCCTGGTCTCCCATGGGGTGCAGGGCCCAAGCACTTGGGCCATCTTCCACTGCACTCCCGGGCCACAGCAGAGAGCTGGCCTGGAAGAGGGGCAACCGGGACAGAATCCAACGCCCCAACCGGGACTAGAACCCGGTGTGCCGGTGCCGCAAGGCGGAGGATTAGCCTAGTGAGCCACGGTGCCGGCCGGAAATTACTTTCTATATATCATTAACTTATTTTATTTATTTTACCAGAGCAAAGTTCCAAATTATCTTTAGCTTTCTGTTGTCTCTATAGCTGCTTTCAAGCCTGCTATCATGGGGGACTTTAAAATATTTTTCCTCTGCAGTAGTGTGATTCTGATAAAAACAGTCATGCTGAGAGTTTACTGCGGGGCCAGGTACAGGCTCAGAGCCTTAGCTTAACTCATCACAGTGACTGCTGAGAAGGAATTGAAACTCTTGAAATGATTCCTTTCAAATTTGAAGAATGAGGAAGTTAAAGTCCACAGAGAATAATTTTTCTTGATCCTAGTTGGCATCATTTTTCAATGAGATACTGTTTAACTGCTAATTTAAGTCACTTTGTATAGTCCAGATTTATCAACCCTGTTTTTCAGTGCAATTATTTCTCTATTTGCACCAGGATCACTGCACGTATAGCTTTATTGACACCATTAAACCATATTCTACATTGAAACCCCACTTATGTTCCTAAAAAATGAAACATTAAAATAAAATATCTCCAAAAGAAGTGGGTGAACTGTGTCAACCACATAAACCTCTTCATTCTATTTTTACAGAACAAATTTCAGAATCCCTGGGCATTTAAGAGTACAATAAAATCTACAGGAAAATCTCAACAAACCATATTGGAAAAGAGACAGCAGTAGAAGAGCCAATTATCAGATAATCTGAAAAATACCCATTTTCCTAGTTTCTCCTGTTAGATCAAATATCACCATGGAAAGTCTACCCAAGTGCCCTTCAGTCATGTTGTGTGGGTTGCTATGGAAGGAACTGCCTTGGATTCTGGGCACCTCATCCACGCGAATGAGCTGAGAACATCTAGAATCAATTCGTTAGTTTCACCCTGAAGGGCAGACTTGAAGTCTTTATATCACAGGTCAATTTTGATTACATTGATCACATCTTGAGAAATCAATTTGTATGCATACATGGAAATAGCATTATGTACTGGAAATTTCCTGAGAGAAGTCATTTCTATCTTTTCTTACATTTTTCATGATAGCCCCAAGAAGTTGAAATACTATTACTTCGTATTTCTTATATTCAATGAGCTCACAGTTACTCAGAGCCCACCTATACCAACAAATTTATAGGTACTAAGACTTCAGAGTTACAGAGAGAGAGAGAGAGAGAGGGAGAGAGAATGTTCACATCTGCTGATTCATTCTCCAAATGGCTGCAATTATCAGGCTGGACAAAGCCAAAGCCAAAACCGTGGAAGTCCATTTGGGTCTCCCATATGGGCATTTTGGGTCCAGGTACTTGAGCCATTTTCTGCTGCTGTCAAACATCCTTTCTAGTGAACATGGTGCTTTGAAATAATTCTGTTCTTGAGAATGGATTATCATTTGGTACACTTACCTAAAATATTTTTTATTTTTATAAACTGATAATTTCTTTTTTATTTTTATTTTTTAAAATTTTTAAATTATAATTTATTTATTTATTTGACAGGTAGAGATATAAATAGTGAGAGAGAGAGACAGAGAGAAAGGTCTTCCTTCCGTTGGTTCACCCACCAAATGGCCACTACGGCCGGCGCACTGCGCCGATCTGAAGCCAGGAACCAGGTGCTTCCTCCTGGTCTCCCATGCGGTTGCAGGTCCCAAGCGCTTGGGCCATCCTCCACTGCCTTCCCGGGCCACAGCAGAGAGCTGGACTGGAAGAGGAACAACCGGGACTAGAATCTGGCACCCATATGGTATACTGGTGCTGCAGGCGGAGGATTAGCCAAGTGAGCCACAGCACCAGCCCTGATCCTTTCTTGAGTATTTTAAAATATACCTACCATTTGGAAAACTAGTACATTCTTTTGGTCAAACATTTTTTCTTATTTATTTTTTCTTTTGAAAAATAAATTTACTGTGTAACTGTAATTTTTCATACTTTCACCTGTAGATAAATTTGTATTATGTGCAGGAAAAGTTATCAATAACCTGAGAATCAGGGCATGAAGGGTTTTTTTATTTATAAAAAGGGAACACATTTTATGTATTTCATATATACAATTTTATGAGCACAATGATACTTCCTACCAAATACCATCATGACTCCCTTCATCCTGACACTCTTCTTCCTTTCTTCTTTTCTTATTTTGCTTTTAATTATTACAATGACAGACTTTCTTTATTTTTGTTTATTTATTTGAGAGGTAGAGTTACAGACAGTGAAAGAGACAGAGAGAAAGGTCTTCCTTCCACTGGTTCACTCCCAAAATGGCCGCAAGGTCCAGAGCTATGCAGATCGGAAGCCAGGAGCCAGGAGCTTCTTCCAGGTCTTCCATGTGGATGCAGGGGCCCAAGGACTTGGGACATCTGCTGCTGCTTTCCCAGGCCATAGCAAAGAGCTGGATTGGAAGAGGAGCAGCTGGGACTCGAACCGGTACCATATGGGATGCTTGGTGCTGTTGTTGGAGGATTAACCTATTGTGCCACAGTGCAGCACCCTAGAATTTCCATTTTCTTTATAATCATAAGCTTAATTCTTCACTAAATAAAAAGTTCAATAAGTAGTAAGCAGAAAAACCACTGTTCCTCAAGAGTATAGACAAAGACTACAAATAACAATCAAATCTCAAAATGTCAAAATGTCATATTTTTATGTACTCTGTATATTAGTTACCACAAATCAGAGAAAACATAAAATATTTGTCTTTTGGGGACTGGTTTATCACACTAAGCAAAACGGTCTCCAATGGTATGAAATTTTGTTGTGAAAGACAGGGTTTTATTCTCATTTGCGGCTGAGTAGTACTCCAGCATGTATATATGCCATAATCTCTTTATCCAGGCATCTGCTGTCTGACATCCGGGTTGATTCCATAACTTAGCTATTGTGAGCTGAGCTTCCTAAAACATGGGGATACAGATAACTCTTTCATATGCTGCTTTTTGATTACAGATGTCTGATGATATTTACTCCTCTGTGTCAATGTAGAATACTTTGCTGTGTTTCAAGATTGATGAACCTCATTCAGAGGAATCCCAAGCAACAACTGCAGTGTAGCATGTAGAGATTTGGTAAATAAGTCAAGGATGATTAAAATATCTCACATAGGTATAGTTATTTTACAGTAGGATCCTTAAATAGATGCTCACTACAAATTCACTCAATTATGAAGTATGCATTTTAAAAATTTTTAAATGTTTTTTACTCACATTATAGTGTTGTTAACCTGATCATTCCATGCTAGTTACAAGAGCATTAAATTGAAAAGGGTACCGACAAATTTTTCAATCTTGCATAGAAAATTACAAATTCAGTCCCATCCTAGTATTCTTAATTACACTTATCAATATATAGGGGCTGGGTGCTGTGGCATAGTGGGTAAAGCCACGGCCTGCAGTGCTAGCATTCCATATGGGTGCTGATTCAAGTCCCAGCTGCTCCTCTTCCTATCTAGCTCTCTGCTATGGCCTGGGAAAGCAGTAGAAGATGGCCCAAGTCCTTGGGACCCTGCACCTGCATGGGAGACCTGAAAGAAGTTCCTGGCTCCTGGCTTTGGATCGACACAGCTCTGGCAGTTGCAGCCAATTGGGGCTGGTGGATGGAAGACCTCTCTCTCTCTCTCTCTCTCTCTCTCTCTCTCTCTCTCTCTCCCTCTACTTCTCTCTCTGTGTAACTCTGACTATCAAATAAATAAGTAAGTCTTTAAAAAATCAATTTATAACAAAGTAAGTTTCAAACAGAAAATGCTGGCTGTTTATAAAGAAGAGAATGACTAGTATCCAATGGTCCATGGGCAATGCAATAGGGAGTATTTCAAGCGTCTCAGTTAAGGTAGATGATCCTAAAATTCTTCAAAGAGAACATTTTTCAAGGAAAAACCCAAATTTGGCATTCAGAAATCCAAAGAATATGTGCTACATTATATACTACATGAAGCATATTACATCAGTATATATTACTCAGCCATAACAATGAAATTCAAATATTTACAGCAAAATGGATGGAACTGGAGACCAATATGCTAAATGAAATAGAAAGACAATCTCCTCTTGTTTTCTGTCATATGTGTAAGTAAAAAAAAAGTTTATCTGAATTTAGGATAGTGATTTCTATAGACTGGGAAGTGTAGATGGACAAATGTTAACAGGGAGGTGGGTTGACAGGTACTAAAACTCTTCAGATAAGAGTCAAATGTTCCAATGGGGTAATTATAGTTAATTATAATATATTATATATGGTATGTGGAACTTGAAGAAAAGAGCTTGTAGGTTCTAAGCACAGAAAATAGATAAGGAAATGGAAAGGCTTGCCTGGTTTGATTGGATTATACTATGAATATGCAAGGAAATATTGTACTATCCCCATAATATGCCCATATTGCATCTTAGTCAAAATATTAAAAGATAGTAGAATGTTTAGCCCAGCCATTGAGATGCCACTCACGATAACCTTGTTCCATATTGAAGTGCCTGGGCTTGTGTTCTGTTTCCTCTACAGATACCATACATCTACTAAAGCACACCCTGGGAGGCAATAGGTGACAGGCTATGGAGCAGTTGTGCACCTACCACTCACATGGGACACCCAGTCTGAGTTTCTGGCTTGAGCCCACCCAAGCCCATTTGTCATGGATTTTTGAAAAGCAATATCTCCCTCTCTCTGTCTCTCTTTCTCTTTCTCTCTCTCTCTCCTTCTCCCTCTCTCTCCCTCTCCTTCTCTTTGCCTCTTTTTCTAGGAAATAAATAAACAAATAAATAAATAAATCTTTACAAAATCAAGAACTAATTTCCTTTGGCATACTAATTGCTAAGCAAACAAAGCTCTGCAGTGAGTTTTAATATCTAAAACAAAGGTCTATAAGACCCCCTGTCATCTGTTTCCAACTCACTGACTTCATCTCCTAATGTGTTTCCCTTACTTATTTGATTAACTACAGTTACATTCATACAGTTTTTATAAAGCACACAGTACTTTGTCATTTTATTTGTATTTCCTTTGTCTAGAACACACTCCCCTCCTCTCCCCACCCAAACTTGTGATATCTTATATCTGCTTAAAGTTTCTTCTAAAAATTCACCTTTCACTGGGGCCCATGTGTCCACAGCCTTTGAAACAACAGCTCCCATTTGTCTTAGAGGCCCTTCTCCAACCCAGTTATTAGTTGAAACATACACCATCCCTTTCCATGTAATATTCTTACTAAGCTATTGAGTGTCCCACAGTGCCTCCACCATCAGAGAAGCTCTGTGAAGATGAGCTATTTTACTCTGTGTCTTTACTGCCTTGAATCACCTAAAAATCACACTCAACCCATGCCAGGCTTTCAATAATTACATGTTGAATGTGTAGTGTAGTAGTCAATGTCTGGAATTTGAAGCAAAACATTCGCAATATTTTCTGGTATGTGACTTTTGTCTCCTCATCAATAAAACAGGAATCATAGCTTCTGTTCACAGTTGCTATAAAGATTGTGTGAGTTGATAGGTATAACATAGATGGAAAAGTGTCAGGTCTACAGAACAATCCACTCATATATTTATTATTCCATCAAGTTTAAAACTAAAATAAGTATACCTCCAATTTGCTATAATAATCCTACTTTCTAGATCCTGAAAGAAAAAAAGTTGAGCAAAAATTGACATGCCTGCTGTTCAGAGTATAAATGAAAATCAGCCGTAGTGTGGAAGGATAAAGTAGCTCTCATCTGGGTGATTCTAGAAAGCTTCATGAATAAGCATCTGAAGATTCCATTGTGATGAACATGCGAACAAAGCAGGAAACATTTTGCTGGAAGATGAGACAAAACCAGATGTTTCAAAGGAATCTGTATCTCTGAGATAGAACAAATTGTTTGAATAAAATCACACTTTCTTTTATTTCAGATTTATTTTATGTATTTGAAAGGCAGAGTTATGAATGGAGATATAGAGACATGGAGATAGAGAGAAATCTCCCATTCTTTTATTCACTCCCCAAATGGCCACGATATCTGGATTGGGTCCAAGCCAAAGCCAGGATTCCAGAGCTCCATCTGGTTTGCCTATGTGTGTGCCTGAGGACCAAGTATTTGGGTCATCCTCTGCTGCTTTCCAGGCACATTAGCCAAGAGGAGTATTGGAAGTACTTCTCTTGAACTATCACTCATTTTGGGTGATGACATCACCGGTAAATGCTTAAAGTGCTGTGACACAATAGTGGCTCCAAATCTTGTTTTCTTTATTACAAGTGAAGCATGATACAAAAACACAGAAAAAGGATTGTATGTATAAGGTAAAACTAAAGTTACTAATGTGACCAGATCTAGTTTAAGATTGTTTTCCGCTTCATCATGAATCTTTGTTTGATCCCCAATTCTTGAGCCAGGCAGAGCTGTTGCCATGTCTCCTGGGCTACTCCCTGTTGTATTCACTGGGAAGTGTGATTACACAGGGAGAGAGGCTATTTTCCTTTGATTAAAGGAGAGAGAAGATTTTTTAATCTCAAGCAAAGGAAAACAGAGAGAAATCAAACAAAGGAGGCCGGCGCCGCAGCTCACCGGGTTCTAGTCCCAGTTGGGGCGCCAGATTCTGTCCCGGTTGCCCCTCTTCCAGGCCAACTCTCTGCTATGGCCTGGGAGTGCAGTGGAGGATGGCCCAAGTGCTTGGGTCCTGCACCCCATGGGAGACCAGAAGAAGCACCTGGCTCCTGGCTTTGGATCAGCGCGGTGCGCCGGCCACAGCGAGCCGGCCGGAGCGGCCATTGGAGGGTGGACCAATGGAAAAGGAAGACCTTTCTCTCTGTCTCTCTCTCTCTCACTGTCCACTCTGCCTGTCAAAAAATAAAAAAAAAAAAAGGAAAAGAGAGACGTAGGAAAGCAAACCAAGAGGGGGCAGAAACAAAAGTCTCACTCTTGACTCACCTACATACAACAGGCCAGTGGAACAGTTACAGCCAAACTGATCACAGAGTTCTCCCTAGAATACCAAGGGAACACCTCTCAGTTCTCAGGGGTGGCACTGCATCAGATTCAATGTTTATACTTAGAGCCCTCCTTTAGGTCCCTGCTGTGTTGATCCCCCGAATCCCACCCTGCCTACTTACGCCTAATCACTAGGTCCCCTGCTTTTAAGGATATGTGATGTTTCATTTTATTTCCTTAGAATTTAGCTACTTCCATGCTTACCCTTGTTCACTTGTATCCTCCCACTACTATCCGTTTCTGTCTATCATTACCACCCACGTTCCCAGTTGCTTCTTTTAAAGGCCACGATGGCCCCTGCTCATTTCCCAGCAGGATCCCCGTTGCTCCTCACCCCAGGGAACGATGATGTCATGTCCTCTGAGGCTGCTGTGCTTCACCCGACAGGACAGCCCAGCCGCCGCCCCAGCCGCCACGTCCAGGGTAACTCGGAGATACCACGTCCCATCAGCATTGGGCAGGACGTCACCTCGTCGAGTGCGTGACTGCTGCTTGTCACCACGCATCCACATCACCCACACGGGCTTTGGGTAGAAGCCAGAGACACGGCACACCAGCAGCAGACGGCCAGGACCAGGGCTGGGGCCGCTGGACAGCCAGGCCTCAGGCTTCACTAGACAGAACATGGGAGAAATCAAATTGCAAGGAGTGGGGAAGGCGCCCATCAGGCCAGAGATGAGAGACTCAAGTGCTTTATCACTTTCAGTATTATCCCTCTCTCCTGGCCCAGAAACAATCCCAAACCCAATGTGCTCTCCCTCTCGCCTCTCAGAATAAGTTTCAAAATGTTGATGACATTTTGCAAATTCAGTAACAAGAGTTAAAGAACCAGGAATAGGAGAGAGGGACAGAGCTGGACTCACCTTGCCGTTCCAGTTCTGACTTCCCTTTTGCAAGGAGGCCTTCCAGAAATGCTGGGCATGTTACAATAAGAAGCATCTGCACAAGTTGTTTTATATATCTGTACTCATTGAGCAACCTGCAGACCATTTGGGCCCGAGTCCCTGCTCCTGGAGATGGCTGCCAGGAGCCTCCTCGGAAACTCAGGAAATCTGATCCTTGATATGCTGCATATAGGAAGCTTTCAGAACCAGCTCCAGAGTGTACTGTGCATCCAGCAGACGCTTGGATCTCAAAGGGGTCTGGAGGTAGACAGCAAGGGATAAAATATTGAAAGAATGTCAAGGAGGGGAAAAATCTAGAGATAAAGAGAGTCAAGAGAAAAATCTTGGGAATAATAAGAGAGATCAGATTTGATGTGGGACATGGGAAGAAAGCAAAGGAGAAGAGGTGGAAGGGAGGATTGTCATGAAAATAGGAGTTGCATCTGGAAAACTCACAAGGGAATAGCTAGGTGTTGTTCACGTGACCAGGAGACCCAGGATTAAGAAAGCTGGGAATTGGTTGGGAAGGCTGGGGTCTCAGGATGGGGCTGGTGGTCAGAAGATCAAGAGGTGACAGTGATTCTGAGGAGACAGAACAGGGAGCTGTAGTCCATGGGGTGAGGAGATACATACCTGCATAAACCTTGTATAAACCTTGAGGTGGGGTGTTGGTAAGGATGAAGCATAAAGAGCAAGTGTGAACACAAGAGAGACCAGGAATAAGGTCAGGAAAGGTAGAAGATGCTCAGAGCCTGCACATCATCTTCTCATTTAGACAAACTCACATTTGAACGCAAGCTGACTGGCGAAGGTTCGTACTCCCCAGGTAAAACCACGGAAATACAACTGGAACAGCGTCTGGAGGTACTCCAAATCCTCCTTGCTAAAGGTTCCATGAGACCATGGTTTCAGAAAGATGATGGTGCCTGAGACGCTGTCCCAGCCGTGAGTCTGAATGTCACCCAGCCATCCTGAGCCCTGATTCCGTGCCCAGCTTTGGTTGGCAAAGGTGGAGATCTGGATGACGCGAAAGGTCAGGGGCTCTTCTGCAGGTGCATAATGGGGTCTGAGAGCTTCAGAACCTGAGCAAGAAGGAATGACAAGTGCAGAGGGTGAAAAGGAATGAAAGAGGAGGAAGAGGAGCCCAGACATAACTAAGGGTGGAGAAAGCTACATGACTGCACATATTTCAATACCCTTAACTCTGGATCAGCCTCCTCTCCCAAAAATCAGAGACAAAAGCAAAGACAAAGAAAAAGAATTGTCATCCTATCCTAGCATGGCATGCAGACCCCAAGGACATCCTATAGGAGCACTGTTCCCTTTCCCGAAGTCATTCCCAGAGTTCCTTTACCATCCAGTGTCTGACCACTAACATCTTTCCCCCTGAGTTTTCTTTGTTCCTTACCCACTGTTCCTTTCTCAGGGCAGAGAAGTCCATTGTGGAACAGGAGGAGCATGAAGGGCAGGAGCAGCATTGTAGCTGTGGTGGCTCCACGGGACAGTTTGTCCTTAGCACTCAGGAATCAGCTCCCCTTGCACACCCACATACTCTCATCTGGCTTCCTTGTGGAACAGAAAAACCTCTCCTCCTACCCACTTCCTTATCAGGGAAACCTCACAGCCTCCCTTAGCCACAGCCTCCCCCACAGTCACTCATTTCCCCACCATCTCTCCTGTGTTGTTTTTCTTCTGGTTCTTGTTTACATTCTCACAGCCTCCCGTATTGCACCAACTGCTATAGGCAGATGTGTGGCATATGGCAAACGTTACAATCTACTTTCAGACCAGAAAATGCAGTCAGTTTTGGCTTTGAAGGAATCAAATCAACCTTTGCATTCTCAGTGGTCTCATCTGTAAAAGGAAGTCATAGAAGTTGCTTAGGATATCTGTGACTCTTCTAACAGTCTCGCCTATGCTCGTACCGCACTGGTCTTTTCACCTGCCTGCTGCCTGGCCTTCCTAAATCCTACTTCTTGGTCTTCCTTGATTGATCTCTATGCAACCGTTATTATTCCTTACTCTGCCTTTGCTTTTCTCACTTGTCTTCTGCATTCTTCCTGTACCTTGTTCTCTTCTCTGTCTCTTCATTCTATTTTTACAGAATAATTTTCAGAAGTCCCTGGGCATTTGAGAGTAGCAGTAAAACCTACAGGAAAATCTCCATAATCCATAGTGGAAAAGAGAGAGCCCTGGAAGAGCCAATTTCCTAGTTCCCCATGTAGATCAAATATCACCATGGAAAGTCTACCCAAGTAGTCTTCAGTCATGTTGTCTGGGTTGCTATGGAGGGAACTGCCTTGGATTCTGGGCACCTCATCCACGCAAATGAGCTGAGCACATCTAAAATTAATGTACTAGATTCACCGTGGATTGGAAGAGAGATTAAGGTCAGGCATGAAGTCTTCATATCACAGGACAATTTTGATTGCACTGATCATATGTTGAGAAACGAATTTAGATGGATACAGGGAAGTATTCTATGCATTGGAAGTTCCCTGGGAGAATTTCTTTTTGTGTTTTCTTACATTTCTGTTCCAGAAAGTTGAAATACCCATCTTTGGTTGTTTTTGATATATTCATTGAGCTGACATTTACTCAGAGCCCAAGTACACCAACAAATTTATAGGCACTAAGACCTCAGAAATATACAAACCATTCAAAATAATCAAACAAAATCCAATCCCAAATTTTTACTTTTCATAGACAGTGGGCACTAAGTAGAGTAGGCAGAATTACTGAAAATGGCCCAAGCCCCTTCACCATTCCAGACATGGCAGCTCTGCTAGGCAGCAGGTTCACATTCTCAGAACAGCAACTGGTGCCCCTACCAGTGCCCTGGAGTCTCCAAGCATACTCTTTGCATCTTTAGGCAGCCCTGGATGCTCCTAGACCTTCATAAATTGTGTTTGTATAAAAGATGAAGTCATCATTGAAGACTTGCTTTAGTTTTATTTTAAAAATGTTATTTATTTATTTGAAAGGCAGAGTGGGAGAGAGGGGCAGAGAGAGAGAGAGAATAGAGAGAGAGATTTTTCCATCTTGATTCATTTCCGTAATGGCTGCAAGGAACAGTATTTTTACCTCCTCCTTGATTTTCCCTTGGCTCTCCCTTTTGGATTAATGATTTGTACTTGTTTCTGTGCCTGCACTGTACACCAATGAGATTTAGACATTATTTACCTTGATACCATGTGGGCTGTGAAGAGTGCTGTTGCAATGCAACATAAGTCACAACTTGGGAAGCCCACATCCCATATGAGTGCCATTTCATGTCTTAGGTAACACACTTCTGATCCAAATCCCTGCAAATGCACCTGGGCTGTAGCTGATGATGTCTCAAACACTTGAGGAAGGCCTGAATGGATAGCCTGGAACCTAGCGTCAGCTGATCCAGTCCTGGGTATTGCATCCATTTGGGGAGTGAACTGATTGACGAAACAATTTCTCTCTCTCTCTCTCTCTCTCTCTCTCTCTATCTCTATCTCTATCTCTATCTTTCTCATTCTGTCTTCCAAAGAAATAAATCTTTAAAATAATACAGATACTGTATATTAGTGTTTTGTCATTTGTGATGCTTGTGACTATTTTTGTTTGTGTGCTTGTGTTTATAATATTTGACCCATGGACCTATGCTTACCAGCCTGTAGCCTACAAATATACTTAAATATGAAGTATATTTTTTAAAAATCCTAAAAATGCTTTTACTCACATTATAATGTTATCAGCCTGGTCATTTCATACAAATTACAAGCACATTAATTTCAAAAGTTTCTGTCAAATAAATTTTTCAATCTTGAAAAGAAAGTTCCAAATTTAGTCTCAATCAAGTATTTTGAATTACACATTAAAAAAAATCTGACAAAGTTTAAAGCAAAAAAATACTGACTTTTTTAACGAAGAAATGACACTGCCATCCTATGCTTCATGGGCAATGCAGTAGGGAGTATTTCAAACATCTCAGTCAAGGTAGATGATCCTAAAATGCTTTACTCAGTAAGTCTTGCACGTAAAAATTAATCCAAATTTGGCATTCAGAAACTCAAAAAATATATGCCACATTGCATACCACATGTAACAAATTACTTCAGCATTTATTATTTAGCCGTAACAATTAATTTGCTTACTTGAGGCAAAAAGGGTGGAAGTGCATATCAATATACTAAGTGAAATAAGACAGGTGAATAAGGCAGACATGGAAAGACAAACATCTCTTATTCTCTGTCATATGAATAAATAAAAAAAAGTTTATCTGAATTTAGGATAGTGATTTCTGTGGACTGAGAAGTGTAGATGGACAAATTTTAAGAGGGAGGTAGGTTGACAGGTACTAAACTCTTCCGATAAGAGTCACATGTTCCAATGTCCCATAGCACACTGCAGCAATTATAGTTCACTACAATATATTATATATGGTTTGTGGAACTTGTCAAAAAGAGTTGTAGGTTCCAAACACAGAAAAATAGAAAAGAAATGGGTATTTGCCTGATTTGATTGGTTTGCACTGTGTGTGTATATATATATATATGAAAATATTAAACTATATCCAAAAGTGCCCATATTACATCATAGTCAAAATTTAAAAAAAGAAAAAATAGGTAGAATGTTTAGCACAACCATTGAGATGCCATTCAGGATAGCCTTGTTCCATATTGAAGTGCCTGGGTTTGAGTCCTGTTTCCAGTCCTAATACCAGATTCCGGCTAATGTATACCCTGGGAGGCAGTAGGTGACAGCTCTTGTAGTGGTTGTGTACCTGCCACTCACACCAGAGGCCCAGGCTGAGTTCCTGGCTTGAGCTCACCCAACTACTGTTTTCATGTATATTTGAAGGCCTCTCTTTCTCTTGCTCTCTCTTTCTACTCTCTAGTTTTCAAGGAAACAAATAAATAAATAAATCCCTACAAAAATAGCTCCTATGTAGCATAATAATGGTTATGCAACCATACAATGCTTTGCAAAGGTCTTTAAGGTTCATTGTTATCTGTTTCCAACTCACTGACTTCATCTCCTAATGTATTTCCCTTACTTATTTCAGGTCAACTACAGTTATATTCATACAGTTTCTATAAAGCACACAGTACTTTGTCATTTTTATTTGTATTTCCTTTGTCTAGAACATACTTCCCTCCCAGAAACAGCTGATATCTTGTACCTGCTTGAAGTTTCTTCTAAAAATTCACCTTACTCAGGGGCCCGTGTGTCCACAGCCTTTGAAACAACAGCTCCCATTTGTTTTAGATGTCTCAACCTAGTTATTAATTGAAATATATACCATCCCTTTCCATGTAATATTCTTACTAAGCTATTGAGTGTCCCAGAGTGCCTCTACCATCAGAGAAGCTCTGTGAAGATGAGCTATTTTACTCTGTCTTTACTGCTTTGCATCACCTAAAATCAGACATCCCACGATAGGCTTTCAATAATTACATGTTGAATGTGTAGTGCAGTAGTCAATGCCTGGAATTTGAAATAAAATATTTACAATATTTTCTGGTATGTGACTTTTGTCTCCTCATCAATAAAACAGGAGTCATAGCTTCTGTTCAGGGTTCTTATAAAGATTGTGAGTTAAGACGTATAAAGTATGTAGAACAGTGTCAGACCTACAGAAGAATCTACTTAAATACTTATTATTCCATTACCTTTAAAATTGAAATCAGTATACTTTGCATTTGCTATAATAATTCTACTTTCTAGATCTTGAAAGAAAAAAAATGGAGCAGAGCAAAAATTGAAGTGATTACTCTTCAGTGTGCTAATAAAAATTAGCCATAATGTGGGAGGATAGAGTGGCTCTCAATTGGGTGATCCTGGAAAGCTTCATGAAGAAGCACCTGAAGAATCAAAAGTAGTAAACATGTGACCAAAACAGATCACTTTGCTGCCATAAAAGCATATGTCCAAACGGAATCAGTATCTCTAAAACAGAACAAACTATTTGAATGAAATCATGCTTTCTTTTATGTAAGATTTTCTTAAAAGTTTATTTGAAAGAGTTACCAAAGGAAAGCAAGAGACACAGAGAAAGACAGAGATATTCCATCTGCTGATTCACTCCCAAAATTGCCATGATGGTCATGTTGGGTCCAGGCCAAATCCAGGGAGCCAGAACTCCATCTGGGTTTCCTATGAGTGTGACTGGGGACCAAGTATTTGGGCCATCCTCTGCTACTTTTCCAGGTACATTAGTAGGGAGCAGTATTTGAAGTGGAGCAGCTGGGACAGGAACTATTGCTCGTATAGAATGCTGATATCACAGGTGGCAGCTTAAGTTGCTGTGACACAATAGTGGCCCCAAATCATGTGTTCTTTATTATACATGAACCATATTAGAAAACACAGGGATTTTATGTATAAGGTAACAGTAGTGTGACTAATGTGACCGGATCTTGTTTAAGATTGTTTTCCACTCCTGCAAGAATCTTTGTTTGATGCCCAATTCTTGTGCCAGGCAAAGCTGCTGTTTGAATATCCTGGGCTCTTCAGTGTTGTAGTCACTGGGAAGTTCGATTACACAGATGTTTGCATTTGAGCTGTGGGGAAAGAAGAGGATCTTAATCTCAAGGAAAGGAAAACAGAGAGGAATCAAACAAAGGAAAATGGATATAGAGGAAAGCAGACCAAGAGGGGGCAAAAACAAAGAAGAAAAGTCTCACCTCTGCTTTGGAAACCATGACTCAGCTACAGCCAACATGAACAAGGTGACAATCACAGTCAAACAGATGAGCCACAGGAGGATGGAGTGTCCACCTGGTTGAGTTAGAATAAGGAAGTCAGTCCATGAAGTTCTCTGTTCTCCATTCCACCAGATAGAATGCTACTCAGTTCTCACGGACAAGGCCTTTAACAGAGTTAATGTCTGTACCTTACAGAGCCCTCCTTTAGGTCCCTGCTGTGTCGATCCCCCGATTCCCATCCTGCCTACTTAGGCCTAATCACTAGGTCTCCTGCTTTTAAGGATATGTGATGTTTCATTTTATTTCCTTAGAATTTAGCTACTTCCACGCTTACCCTTGTTCACTTGTATCCTCCCACTACTATCCGTTTCTGTCTATCATTACCACCCACGTTCCCAGTTGCTTCTTTTAAAGGCCACGATGGCCCCTGCTCATTTCCCAGCAGGATCCCCGTTGCTCCTCACCCCAGGGAACGATGATGTCATGTCCTCTGAGGCTGCTGTGCTTCACCCGACAGGACAGCCCAGCCGCCGCCCCAGCCGCCACGTCCAGGGTAACTCGGAGATACCACGTCCCATCAGCATTGGGCAGGACGTCACCTCGTCGAGTGCGTGACTGCTGCTTGTCACCACGCATCCACATCACCCACACGGGCTTTGGGTAGAAGCCAGAGACACGGCACACCAGCAGCAGACGGCCAGGCCCAGGGCTGGGGCCGCTGGACAGCCAGGCCTCAGGCTTCACTAGACAGAACATGGGAGAAATCAAATTGCAAGGAGTGGGGAAGGCGCCCATCAGGCCAGAGATGAGAGACTCAAGTGCTTTACCACTTTCAGTATTATCCCTCTCTCCTGGCCCAGAAACAATCCCAAACCCAATGTGCTCTCCCTCTCGCCTCTCAGAATAAGTTTCAAAATGTTGATGACATTTTGCAAATTCAATAACAAGAGTTAAAGAACCAGGAATAGGAGAGAGGGACAGAGCTGGACTCACCTTGCCGTTCCAGTTCTGACTTCCCTTTTGCAAGGAGGCCTCCCGTAAATCGTGGCAAGGTGTCATTAAGAAGGATCTGTGCCATTTCTCTAATGCCTCTGTACTCATTGAGCAACCTGCAGACCATTTGGGCCCGAGTCCCTGCTCCTGGAGATGGCTGCCAGGAGCCTCCTTGGAATCTCAGGAAATCTGATCCTTGATATGCACCATATAAGAAGCTTTCAGAACCAGCTCCAGCGTGCACTGCACATCCAGCAGATATCTGGATCACAAAGGGGTCTGGTGGTAGACATGGAGGGGAGGATGAATTTAAGTGACATCTGGGAAGGAAAAGTGAACAATCTAGAGGAAAAAGGTTTCAAGGGAAAAATGCTTGGGTATCATGGGGGAGATGAGAGTTGATGTGGGAATGGGAAGCAAATTTATGGGTAGAATATATTCTGAAATAATTTTAGAAAGAGATAGAAGGGAAAATTGATCAGAAGTTAGCAGCTGCTACTTGAAAACTCACAAAAAGATACCTAGGTGCGGGTCATGCCATGTTAACCCTGAGACCAAGGAAAAGCATATGGAAATTGGGTTGTGAGAGGTAGAGTCTGAGGCTGGAGAGGTGGATAAAGATCAAGAGGAGACAACAATTCCAAGGAGAAGGAACATGCAAGTGTATTCAGGGGGTGTGAAGAGACGTACTTGTAGGCCCTTCTGTGTACATGGTGGAGTTAGCGTTGTTGAAATCAGAAGAAGAGAGGGAGTGTGAGCCCTAGAGAGGTGGGAATAAGATCAAGAAAGGCAAAAGGTGGTCTGAGTCTGTACAGCACACTCACATTCAAACTGAAACTGACTTGCAAAGGCTTGTACTACACGTATAAAACCATGGAGATAGAACTGGAGCAGTGCCTGGATATCACTCAACTCTTCCTTGCTGAAGTTTCCATGAGACCATGGCTTCAAAAACAGGATGGTGCCTGAGACGCTGTCCAAGCCATGAGTCTGAATGTCACCCAGCCATCCTGAGCCCTGGTTCCGTGCCCAGCTTTGGTTGGCAAAAGAGGAGATCTGGATGACGCGGAAGGTCAGGGGCTCTTCTGCAGGTGCGTAATGGAGTCTGAGAGCCTCAGAACCTGAGCAAGAAGGAATGACAAATGCAGAGAGTGAAAAAGAATGAGAGAGAAGAAGAGGAGAAGAATGAGAGAGGCAGAAGAGGAGTGCAGAGAGGTAAAGAAGGGTGGAGAGAGCTACACAGCTGCACATGTTTCAATACCCTCAACTCCCTGTAGCAAAATCCTCTCCCAAAAATCAAAGGCAGAACCTGAGAGGAGGAGCAAGAATTATCATCCTGCACCTAGCCTGGCATAGAGACCTCAGGACGTCTCATAAGAGCATTGTTCCCTTTCCCCAGGTCATCGCCAGAGTAGCTTTATCCATCCTGTGTCTGACCTCTGACATCTTTCCCCCAAGCTTTCTTACCCATTGTGTCTTTCCCACGGCAGAGAAGTCCATTGTGGAACAGGAGGAACACAGAGAGCAGGAGCAGCATTGAAGCCGTGGTGGCTCCACAGGACAAGGTGCCCTAGGCACTCAGAAATCAGCTCCTCTTGCACACCCTCTCTCACTCTTATCTGGCTTCCCTTGTGGCACTTCAGCTACCTACTTCCTTATCAGTGATGCCCCACCGCCTCCCCCACAGTCTCTCATTTCCCCTCCATCTCTCTCATAATTAGCTGCCAGATTTTTTTTCCCTGCCTTTGTCTACATCCTCATAGCCTCTTCTATTGCACCATTACAGATGGTGTAGGACGAAGTCTACAGTCAGACTAGAAATGGCATTCACTTTGGGCTTTGAAGAAATCAAGTTGACCCTTGCGTACTCAGTCCCTTCTATGAAAAGAAGTGATACAAGTTCCTTAAGATGCCCACAACCCTGCCAGCAGTCTCACTTCTCCTCATGCCTCATTGCTCTTACCCACCTGCCCGCTGCCTGACCTTCCTAAATCCTACTTCTTGGTCTTCTTTGATATTCCTGTAAGCTCCCTTTACTATTCCTTTGAGCTTATTTTTGCTACTCTCACTTGTTTTCTGCATTCTTTCTGTGCTCTTATCCTCTTCTCCACCCCTCATTTCTACTGTTCCAAAATTATTATCAAAAGACACAAGGCATCTGCGTGTAGCTGTGTAATCCACAGGAAAATCTCCATAATCCGTAGTGGACAAGAGACAGCAGTGGGAGAGCTGATTATCACTTAATCTGAAGGAAATGCCCATTCTCCCAGCTTTCCCCGTCAGATCAAATTTCTTCTTGGAAGATCTTGAGTGGTTTTCAATCAAGTTGTGTGGGTTGTTATGGAGGGATGAACACTTGATCTATGCAAATGAGCTGAACACACCTGCACTTGGACTAGCTTCACTCTGTGTGTGAGAAGAGATCAAGTGCATGCATGAAGGCTTCACAAAACAGGACATTCCTGAGTACTTTGATGGTATCTTGAGAGAGCAGTGTTGCTGCATACAGGGAAGTAGCACTGTGCACTGGAAGGTCCCTGGGGAATTTGTGTCTTTGTTGCCAGTTTTTGTTCATTTTTACTGTATTTGTTATGACAGTTGAAATTCCGTGCATTTGCTTGGTTTTTATATATTCATTCAACTGACATTTACTTGGAACCCACCTATACCAATACATTTTCTGGTACTAAAATTTCAGAGATAAACAAACTTTGTAAAATAAAACAAAATTCAATCTCAAACTTTTGGTTTTCTTATAAGGATGGCTCAAAGCACAACAGGCAGAATTTGTTGAAAATGGTCCAAGATCCCATCGTTGCAGAGGTGGCAGCTCTGCTGAGCAGTATATTCATGTTCTCACGACAGCTACCAGTGCCCTCACCAGTCCCACAGACTCTCCTAGAGCTACTTTGCATCTCCAGACAGCCCCAGATGCCTCCAAGAGTATCTTTGTGAACAAGTTGAAGTCATCATTCCAGACTTACCTTACTTCTTTTTGCTTTAAAGATTTTGTTTTTCTGAATGACAGTGTTAGAGAGAGAGAGAGAAACAGAAGGAGAGAGTGAGAGAGGTCGTCCATCTGCTGGTTCACTCCCCAAGTGGCCACAACAGCACGAGCTGGGCCAATCCAAAGCCAGGAGCCTGGAGCTTCTTTCAGGTTTCCCACATGTGTGCAGGGGCCCAAGGATTTGGGCCATCTTCCACTCCTTTCCCAGGCCATAGCAGAGAGCTGGATCAGAAGTAACTCTTTCAAATAAATAAATGAATCTTAAAAAAAAAAAAGATATCCTCCAAATGTGGCTGATGATTTTTTTTTGTACACTCAGGAATTCCAACTTGTTAGAAATGCTTGAATCTGTCAAAATCTGGGACTCGGATTGGCACCCATATAGGATGCCAGGCAGCAGCTTTACCTACTACAACACAGCCTTGGTTCCAAATAACCATATTTTTGATGGTAGCGTTTGTATTTTATTCTAGTACTGTTATGTAAGTATGTGGGTGTTGGTAAATTCATAATGAAGTTGACACATTGGGAACCAAGATTTTCTGTGTAGGAGAAGGAGAAGAAAACATGCATTACGTAAAATCCCAGTTTTGAACTTGAAATTGTACATACAAGGACATGATGGCTTTTATCCCTAATTTTAAGAAAAACAAGGTTTTGACTTTAGTCTCTTAGAAGACCTTGAAACCAAAATTAACCTAGGGCTTATTTTACGGTTTTTTCACCATATTTTTTCCACTGAAATGGCCTGGAGATCCTTTTATAACTGGAAAGAGCTCCACAAGAACCTGGAATAACTTTGCCACGTGAGAAAGTAATGAGGCACTCAGAAATGGAGTCAGTTTAGAGGCAACTGACTTGAAACAATTCCACTGTCGCTGTTAGGAAATTTGAGTCTTAATAAAAACAAAGATTTTGACAGATTCAAGCATTTCCAACAAGTTGGAATTCCTGAGTATACAAAAAAAAAATCATCGCACACATTTGGAGGATATCTTTTTTTAAAGATTTATTTATTTATTTGAAAGAGTTACAAAGAAGGAGAGGCAGAGGCAGAGAGCTGGAGGGGGAAGAGAGAGAGAGAGAGAGAGAGAGAGAGAGAGAGAGAGAGAGAGATCTTCTATCTACTGGTTCACTTCCCAAATGGCTGCAACAGCCAAAGCGTAGCCAGGCCAAAGCCAGGAGCCAGGAGTTTCTTCTGGGTCTCCTACTTGGGTACAGGGGTCCAAGATCTTGTGCCATCCTCCACTGCTTTCCCAGCTGCATTAGCAGAGAGCTGGATAGAAAGTGGAGCAGCCGGGAATTGAATGGTTGCCCGTAAGGGATGCTGTTTCTGCAGCCAGCGGATTTACTCACTATACCACAGCACTAGCCCCTATGGGTATGTCTTGTAAATCACTCATCTTCTTTAATTCTAGTAAATAAATAGAAATAATATATATTCATTTGTTACTTTAGGATGGAGAAAGAGTTAGAAAGAATGCTCTTATCATAAATGAAGACTATAATTTTTTTTATTACCTCTAGCCCATTTGCTCACAAGGTGTGTTCAGAGATTCTTTGATGTCCCTAACATCCTATTAGAGGGCTCACAGTTCAAAAATATTCTTATGACAACACCAGCATGTTACCTACTTTTTTCATTCTGTTCCCCTCATGCGTTTGTGTTGCTCTGTAGAGACTGCATGGAATGTGACATTGCAACAGGTTGAATGCTCAAGCACATATGATAATGTAACTGTCAGCTACTAAGCCAGGTATTAAAGGAAACTGCAAAAATATGAAAGAACAAACAAAAAGCAAACATATATAAACCATCCATCTCAGCAAATATTTGGAAAATATTAAAAATGAACATGGCAATATTATTTTTTAAGATTTCTTTATTTAATTGAAAGAGTTGGAGAGACAGAGAACGAGAGAGAGGGAGAGAGAGAATCTTCCATCCTCTGATTCATTCCCCCAATGGCAGTGATGGCCAAGGATGAGCCAGGCCGAAGCCAGGAGCCAGGAGATTACACACCCTTGGGCATCTTTTCACAGGCCATTAGAAGTGAGCTGATTGAAAGTGAAGAAACCTTATCATAAATTTTTGAAATCAGTATCTTACATTTCTTCCATCTCATCATCTTCATAATCTTGGATTGGGGTGTCTTGTTCATTTGGGGGTGTCATAATGTCTTCCTTGTTCTTGTTTCCTCAGTTTCTGTGTTTGTTGCTTGGCATTGTGGAGATATTTTTGGATTCTTCTTCCCTCACTGTGGTGTTTTTTCTTGTTATACTATGACAGTATTAAGTAGACTGTCTGCTTTTGATGGAGCCTTAGAGGCTTGGGATGGGTGTGGCCTGAGAGTTCTGTTTGGTTCCTTGGGGTTAAGGGTGTGCCAAAGGTGACACTCCTAGGTTAGGTGTGGTAAATCTCTCTTTCTTTCTTTCTTTTTTTGATTCAAAAGGGAAATAATTCCACACAGCTGAGCGGAATTGTAGGTAGTTAGCAGGCGAATGATATACCCACAGGAGCCAGAGATCAGAAGCTCTTTCCCGAGGAACACACAGGGAATCTGTGCTGCCCTCAGTGTGGGCTCAAATTCTCCTGCAGTCTCCCACTGGGTTGCCAAGGTTACCAAATTGTAGCATCTCTGGAGAGTACTCACATGAATTCCATGAGTTCTCTCACCCACCGTCTCTTTTTTCACAGTCTCAGTTCATTAGCACCACACATTCACTAGGTCCTAATCTCCTGTTATTTCACCCCCCCAGATTCTGGTTTTTTTGTTTGGCTGTGAGCGGGCGCAGCCCTGAGGTCACCCTGCTTATAACGTATGTACAAAATTGTGCGTGCTCTTTCTCTTGCTCGCCTTTGAAAGGTGAGCAGAAAGAGAGAAACTCGTGTCCGTATCAGTCACTTTTTTTTTCCTCTCTCTTCTAGTTAGCCTGGTGAACTTTTCCCTCCGGGGTTTCAAGCCTCCTTCCCTCTAGCCTTCTCTTTCCGTTTGTCCGCTGGTGTCTCGGGCTACTGAGGTTCGGCTCACCTCGCATTCCAGCGCTAGTGCATTGATTCTGCTGCTGGTGTCCTGAACCGTGGACTCCCACGCTCTCCACGCAGGTCCACTGTGAATCACTAGTTCCAGAAGAGTTTCCTCTGCTGTTTCTTCCCCAATTCTTCCTGGAACCTGCAGTATCCCCACTTTTATTATAAGAGTGGGAATAAGAGAGAGAGGAGATGTACAATTTGGGACATGCTCAAGCTGACTTGCCCCAAATGGTGGAGTTAGAAACGTGCCAGGGGATTCCAATACAATCCCATCAAGGTGGCATTACTAATGCCATCTCACTAGTTCAAGTGATCAATTTCAGTTCACAATTGATGGCTCTGATAGGTCTAAGAGTCAAAGGGATCACACAAACAAGACTAGTGTCTGCTAATACTAACTGAAAGAATCAAAAAGGGAGAGAAAGATCCAACATGGGAAGTGGGATACACAGCAGCCTCATAGAATGGCAGATGTCCTAAATAGCACTCTGGCCTCAGAATCAGCCCTTAAGGTATTCAGATCTGGCTGAAGAGCGCATGAGAGTATTTTAGGCATGGAAAGCCAAGACACTCTGGCAAAACAAACAAACAAAGAAAACTAAATGAAAGATCTCTGAGAGTGAGATTTCAGTGGAAAGAATGGGGCCATCAAAGAAGGAGGTACCTTTCTCTGAAGGAAGGAGAGAACTTCCACTTTGACTATGACCCTGTCAGAATAAGATTGAAGTCAGCGAACTCAAAAGGCTTCCATAGCCTTGGCAACTCATGACTAGAGCCTAGGGAGATTACTGACGCCATAAACAAGAGTGTCAAATTGTTAAGTCAGCAACAGGAGTCACTGTGTACTTACTTCTTATGTGGGATCTGTCCTTAATGTGTTGTGCAATGTGAAGTAATGCTATAACTAGTACTGAAACAACATTTTACACTTTGTGTTTCTGTGTGGGTGCAAACTGATGAAATCTTTACTTAATATATACTAAATCGATCTTCTGTATATAAAGATAATTGAAAATGAATCTTGATGTGAATAGAATGGGAGAGGGAGTGGGAAGTGGGAGGGTTGCAAGTAGGAGGGAAATTATGGGGGAGGAAGCCATTGTAATCCACAAACTGTACTTTGGAAATTTATATTTACTAAATAAAAGTTAAAAAAAAGTGATGAAACCTGAACACAAACTAGTGCTCACCTGGGATGCTGACATCTCAGGTGGCAGGTTAACCTGCTATACCACAACACTGTACCCAAGATGGCATTTTATTGAAATATACTTGATGTATTATTTATAAAGCTATAAAATTTTAAAAATTCATCAATTTTCTACTTCTTTTTTTAACTTTTATTTAATGAATATAAATTTCCAATGTACAACTTATGGAATACAATGGCTTCCCCCTCCCATAACTTCCCTCCCACCCACAACCCTCCCCTGTCCCACCCCCTCTCCCCTTCCACTCACATCAAGATTCATTTTCAATTCTCTTTATATACAGAAGATCAATTTAGTATATACTAAGTAAAGACTTCAACAGTTTGCACCCACATAGAAACACAAAGTGAAACATACTGTTTGAGTACTAGTTATAGCATTAAATCACAATGGACAGCACATTAAGGACAGAGATGCCACATGAGGAGCAAGTGCACAGTGACTCCTGTTGTTGACCCAACAAATTGACACTCTAGTTTATGGTGCCAGTAACCACCTTATGCTCTCATCATGAGTTGCCAAGGCTATGGAAGCCTTCTAAGTTTGACGACTCTGATCATATTTAGACAAGGTCATAAAAGAGAGGGTGAGGATAGTAACCAATGATCCTAAGAGTGGCATTAACCAGGTCTGAACAATTATACAGCATTAAGTGGGGAAGAGGACGATCAGTACGCACAGGTTGGGAGTAGAGCCATTGGAGGTAAAGTAGAGGTTATGATTACAAAGGAATGAGGCCCAAGTGCACTAGACAGGGTCTAGAACAAAGGACAGAGTCATTATTAGAGGAGCTAAGAAGGTGCTGTCTAAGCTACAATTAAGTTTTCTGATTGAGAGGCAAATAGAACCTGACAGACAGGGCTTGATAATAATCTGTTGGGCTTTTGGCCTTGTAAGTTAAGAGGCCCAGACCTATCTATCTCTTCACATGGGGTACATCCTAAGGGAGGTGTGAACCTCCTAGGGGAAGGCACTCTGTTGACTTTCATTACTTAGCTGGCCTGGGCGGAGAGCTGGCCAGGTAAAGGCAGGTGGCATCTCTAACAAGAAATTTACAGTTCTGCCTTCAATGTTGCAGACCCTACTTGGCTGTCCCCTCAGCTGCAGTGGTCACTTTGGAAGTTGGGCTGAGTGAAGGGCTTTTCAGCTTAGAGCCAATAAGATCTGTGGCTCTGACCTGGGCATCCTTCAACTCCAGGGCAGGTCCATTTCCAGTGATCCAACTCTTGGCATAGCTGCCAGGGCTCTTCACAAGTTGACTTCTGCTGAAGCCCAGGCTTATCACATTGAAAGCCACTGCAGTAGACTGGCCCGTTGGGTCTCCTTTTACACATACATTTTACCTGTATGTACACACATCTTTATAAGCAGTTTTCTGTGTTCTTTGTCATTTTTTTTTTTTTTTTTTTTTTTTTTTTTTTTTTGACGGGCAGAGTGGATAGTGAGAGAGAGAGATAGAGAGAAAGGTCTTCCTTTTGCCGTTGGTTCACCCTCCAATGGCCGCCGCGGTAGCGCGCTGCGGCCGGCGCACCGCGCTGTTCCGATGGCAGGAGCCAGGTGCTTCTCCTGGTCTCCCATGGGGTGCAGGGCCCAAGCACTTGGGCCATCCTCCACTGCACTCCCTGGCCACAGCAGAGAGCTGGCCTGGAAGAGGGGCAACCGGGACAGGATCAGTGCCCCGACCGGGACTAGAACCCGGTGTGCCGGCGCTGCAAGGCGGAGGATTAGCCTAGTGAGCCGCGGCGCCGGCTGTCATTTTGTTTAAATCATGGTAAAATGTATATAACACAAGATTTACCATTTTTCTGTTGTGTCATCTTCAATAACTTCTACATGTGTAAAATCTATAGAAGTGTTGAGACTAATTGATCTAAGTGAAAAATGAGAACATCACATATTGTATGCCTCTTTAGAGATATTTACAAAGCACATGCTGAATACAATCACATCAAAAACCTGTTGATACATAGTAAGTAAACAGCCAAAAGGGCATAGCAAATTACATCATGACATTGAATAAGCAAAATCCAGAACCATATTTGATTCTGACATTTCTGACTATATTCTACAGTCAAGACAGTGTTTTAAAAGCTTTACACTAGGCCGGTGCCTCAGCTTACTAGGCTAATCCTCTGCCTGCGGTGCCAACACCCCAGATTCTAGTCCCGGTCAGGGCACCAGATTCTGTCCCGGTTGCCCCTCTTCCAGTCCAGCTCTCTGCTGTGGCCCGGGAGTGCAGTGGAGGATGGCCCAAGTGTTTGGGCCCTGCACCCTCCTGGGTGACCGGGATGAAGCACCAGGCTCCTGGCTTCAGATCAACACAGAGCGCCGGCCATAGCGGACATTTGGGGGGTGAACCAACAGAAAAGGAAGACTTTTCTGTCTCTCTCTCTCTCTCTCTCTCTCACTAACTCTGCCTGCCCCCCCCCCAAAAAAAAACCTTACACTAGCGGAACTCAGTATCAATACACACACACACATTCCCTATCTCTTGGTGTGTGTGTTTCTCTCTCTCATTTTATCTTCTTTCTCTTTTCTCCCTTCCTATCCCAAACAATAATCCAATGCTACTTCTCTTCCCATGGCAGAATAATAACTACTTTGAATAAATACAAACAAAAAGAAGCTCAAACTTTCCCGTCTGCTTGAAATGCTTTGAGAAGTGGACTTTCCCATTCCCCCATGTTTGCTGGCAAAACAGAAACTTTTCATAAATCAAAACTGATCTTTGAGCAAATGGCCAGAGACCGTGTAGACTGGCACTTCAAATTCTATAGAAAACCAAAGTATGGAAAAAATATAAAACCTTGTTAAATTGCTGTGATAGTGTAGGATTATTTGTCACTTAGCTCTATCTCTGCTACTTCTTGATGGTCATATAGCAAACTCATGGTGCAGATCAGAGCTAAGTAGAGAGGGATTAATTATCAAAACTCTGGACCCCATGAGAACTGGGGACATCCCCTCTGTCTTTCCTGACATTTGTAGACATATTTGGAAGCTTACTTCTTACAGCATTAATAAGTAAAATAAAATTAATTTTGTTGAAAAACTTAGGGATTTGTATCTGTCCCTTAGAGGTTTTACGGTATTTTTCCAGCACCATGTAGAATAAGACTCGTTGGCAATGTAAGACCTAATATGAGAAGAGAATCAATTGATCATTGAGGAAGGTGTACGTGAAATATCCTCTTACTTTCCCAAAACATATTTCTCTGAATTCATCCCTTTTCCACTGATAAAACACCGAGGCTGGTTAATTTGCAAAAAAAGATTTATTTGGCCACCATTTTGGAGGCTTCAGGGCATGGTATCAGCCGCTCTACTCTGGCAAAGGCCTCACAGTGAGTAGAATCACATGGGAGGAGCATATGTGGGAGCAGGAGAGGAAGATAAGACAGATACAGGAAGCTAGAGTGTGAAGGAAAGCCTATGAGAATGCCATCAGTCCCCTCTGAAGACAGGCCCTCAATCACTTAACAGCCTCCCCTGGGCCCCACCTATTAAAGATCTGTATTAGTTTGCAGAAGCACATGTGGGAATGAGAAGACTACGACAGGAACTTGAAGAGTAGGGGATATCCTATGAGAAAGACACCAGTCTTTTCTGAAGGCAGGCCTTCAATGACCTGACCTCCTCGTGGACTTCACCTAAAAGTCTGGATTAGGTTTGCTTTACTTTAAGTAAAACATCTGAAAGGAGCTTCTTGGGAAGAAAAAGGTTGATTTTGGCTTACAGTTGGAAGCTTCTTTTTTGTTTGTTTGTTTGTTTTATTTTTATTTTTTTGACAGGAAGAGAGAGAGAGACAGAGAGAAAGGCCTTCCTTTCGTTGGTTCATCCCCCAAATGGCTGCTACGGCTGGAGCTACGCCGATCGGAAGCCAGGAGCCAGGTGCTTCCTCCTGGTCTCCCATGCGGGTGCAGGGCCCAAGGACTTGGGCCATCCTCCACTGCCTTCCCAGGCCACAGCATAGAGCTGGACTGGAAGAGGAGCAACCAGAGACAGGATCCAGTGCCCCAACCAGGACTGGAATCCTGGATGCCAGCACCACAGGTGGAGGATTAGCCTAGTGAGCCGCGGTGCTGGCCTAGTTGGAAGGTTCTTAATTCAGATCACGCAGCTCCATTCTTCTGGTGTCTGGTAGAGCCTGGCCACTGTGGAATTTTTTTTTTCTTTTCTTTTCTTTTTTTTTTTTTTTTTTTGACAGGTAGAGTTAGACAATGAGAGAGAAAGACAGAAAGGTCTTCCTTCCATTGGTTCACCCCCCAAGTGGCCGCTATGGTCGGCGCACTGCGCCAATCTGAAGCCAGGAGCCAGTGCTTCCTCCTGATCTCCCATGCAGCTGTAGGAGCCCAAGTACTGGGTCATCCTCCACTGCCTTCCCGGGCCACAGCAGAGAGCTGGACTGGAAGAGAAGCAACCAGAACTAGAACCTGGCTCCCATATGGGATGCCAGCGCCGCAGGTGGATTAACCAAGTGAGCCACGGCGACGGCCCTTGGAATGTTTTTTTTTTTTTTTTTTCCCACTTCCTCACCAACTCTTGTGATTTTTTTCAATTTTGGATGATAGCCATTCTAACTGTGGTAAGGTGGAACCTCATTGTGGTTTTTGTTCACATTTCCCTGATATCTAGTGATCCTGAGCATTTTTTCATGTGTCTAATGGTCATTTGTATTCTGCCTTTAAAAAAATGGTTATTGATATCCTTAGCCCATTTCTTTTTTTTTTTATTTAACAGGCAGAGTGGACAGTGAGAGAGAGACAGAGAGAAAGGTCTTCCTTTGCTGTTGGTTCACCCTCCAATGGCTGCTGTCGCCGGCACGCTGCGCTGATCCAAAGCCAGGAACCAGGTGCTTCTCTTGGTCTCCCATGCGGGTGCAGGACCCAAGGACCTGGGCCATCCTCCACTGCCTTCCCGGGACACAGCAGAGAGCTGGCCTGGAAGAGGGGCAACTGGGACAGAACCGGCGCCCCGACTGGGACTAGAACCCGGTGTGCTGGCGCCGCAGGCGGAGGATTAGCCTATTGAGCCGCAGCGCCGGCCTTAGCCCATTTCCTAACTGGATTGCTTGTTTTGTTGTTGTTGAGTTTCTTGAGCTCCTTTTATATTATGGATATCAATTCTTTATCAGATGCATAGTTACAATATTTTCTCCAGTTCTGTTGGTTGCTTTTTATGTTGTTAGTGTTTCCTTTGTTGAGCAGAAGTTTTTTGGCATGATGTAATCTCATTTGTCTACGTTTGCCTTTATTGCCTGTCCTTCTGAGGTCTTATCCAAGAAGTCATTGCCTATTCCAATGTCTTGCAGTGTTTTCCCTATGATTTCCTCTAGTAAAAGAATTCTGGAACCCCTAGAACTGGTGCAGGTGGTCTGTACAAAATCACTGCTTCATTTATGAAAGCATATTTCGACACTAAGGATCTGGGTCCTCCTCTCTCCAGTAATCTTCACCCATTCTGGAGGTTAGGGTTGGAGTCTAAGGCCTGGAACATCCAAATATCTCAGGATTGTGTTTTCTTTATGGTTTTTTGTTGTTTGACTCTTTATTTTTCATTCTTTCGCATTTCCTCCTGTTACTCCTTTTCTTCTCACCATCTTACGCTTTGTCTCTTCATAGCCTTCAAGGGCCTTTTCATATCATCCAAATCTCACCCTTGCAAAGCAGCACATTGGCACAATCTTGAGAGTCAGGATGCTTGGGTGATATACAGATTTGTGACTGGGATAGTGATACAGGAACTGCCATGTTTCTGACACCTTGATCTAAGGGCTACGTCAGTAAGGAAAAGGTACTTGAACTGGAAGAGTCATTCTGGGTCTACTTCTTTGCATTCAGTAGGAAAGTTCAGAACCATGCTCCTGAATTCCACATGGAATGGGAGTCTATCCCTCTCCTTTGGAGAATTCATGGCTGCTTTCCTCTCTTCTGTTCCAGGCTACTACTTTCTATGATCCATCTGCTCTCCTCTCTACTTTACCTTGTCATGCACTCTCTTCTCCAGAGTGGCTTCTCATTGTGTCTCCTCACCTTTCTAAAGCAGTCCAGACCCTGGATGTCCCTGTGGTCTTCTCTGGGAGACCAAAGTGTCACCTTCTTAAGCAAACCGGTTATCTTATGTCCAACTTGTTCATCAAAGGTCTATAGTACTCCTTTCCTAAGTCTAGGGAACCCAACATGGGGATCCATCCTTCAATCTAGCTCTACAATCTTCTCCTCCCTGAGCACTCATTTGGATTCACTTTGAAATACTTTGCCACTCGCTCTAACATTATGTTCCACATGCTGTCCCTTTCCTCTTTCTTATTCCACGTATGGCTTGACCACAGCCCTCTCTCTCATTCATAACACAAGTACCTCTCTCCAATATTCTCTTTTTCTGAAAAATCCCCAAATGTTGTAAACGATTTTTAACTTACTTCCCATCCAAGACCTTTCCCTTCACAAAAATGTAAAATCACACATCCCTCTCCGACTCATTCCTTTCTTGTTCCTGTTTAATGAGTCCATCTCTTTTTCCTTCCACCTAGACCCTTTGACATCCAGGCCAAAGCAGCCTGTGAACTGCATTCCACAAATGCCATAATAAGCTCCAAGTTTTGTGAGGAGTGGATCTCCTGAGAACCAATCATTATTCATGTGCACCTGCTCCAGAGGACAGTAGCAGAGCACAGGAGTTCTGTACACTAATAACTCAATACAAAGATATCTGTGATGCTGTAAAGAAATTCCCTTTGGTAATATGCCTTCAATATTTCTTGAGCATACTCAAAGCAGGGAAGGCTGATCTGTAGAGGCAAGGTTAGTTTGCCCTTAGTTTCACTTCCCACTATCGTCTCTAAGCTCAACAATAGGAAAGTATCCCTAGAAACAGAGGGGATTATTCAATAAACTATTTGGTTTGCCAAGGAGTGGTTGAGGTCGCTGTACAACATGTGGGTGTGTAGGTAACCATGCTCTGGAATATGGTCATAATGTGGCATTCTACTCAGTCTCTCTTGCCTCAGTGAAACAATCTGGCTGCCCAGTAGCCCAAGTCCTGGACCTGGCCATCTGCTTCTGGTGTGTCGTATGTCTGGCTTCTACTGGGTAATGAAGGTACAAGGTATGCCAGAGCAGTCAGGTATGCTACAAAGTGACATTCTGCCTAATGCTGATGAAATATTTTATTTCTGAATAACCCTGGATGTGGCATCTGCCTAGATGCTAGCCTGTCTTGATGAATGAAGCACAATAGTCTAGGAAAGCAAGACATAATCCTCTTCCGAGATGAAAAAGACCTGGGAGCAGCCTGGAAATGGCAGCAGATAATCTTCAAATACGGTGTGGCATTGGGGGAAGGGTGGTACTTGCCATAAGAGAAAGAGAGAGATCAATCTATTACATGGCTGGGTGGGTGGAGAGAAAGAGAGAGAGAGAGAGAGAGAGAGAGAGAGAGACTTGGAGATATTATTTCTCAGATCCTTTTCCAGCAGAAATAAGTCATTGATTTATAGTGCAAAGCCCTAACAATGAAGGACTGATGGAGAGTGAAAGGATACAGGTGCTCAGAAATATGAGAAATAGAACTGGAGGAGACCATACATTGGCAGCAGGTGAATTGTAGTGATGTCACAATGGGCAAAGGAAGGCCAAAGAATTGACTACATGGCATTTGAAGTGACATCATCGTGTTCCCTCTCCACTGTCAAGGCCCTGCGTCTAGATTGGTTTGATCTTTGGAAATAATAGTGTCCTGACTTATCTTTTTGCTGTGCTTTGGTCTCTGGTTTTGGAAACACTGGTGAGTGATAATTATTTAGTCTTTCTTTTCTGTCTGCCTTCCCAGTGGTTCCCACTATTTAACTGTTTAGTCACCCTAGTCTCAATCTTTACGCCAGACTCTTCCCAACTTCCATCTCCTATGTAGAAATATATTTAAAAATGTGGCACATATGTACATAAAATTTACCACTTTAACTGTTTTTAAGTATACAGATTAGTTAAGTACATTCACACTGTTGTGCAACCATTACCATCATCCATGCTCAGATTCCCCTTTTTGTTGCAAAACTGAAACTATTCTAATTAGACAACAACTCCCCACCTCCCAGCCTGGCAACATCCATTCTATTTTCAGTCTGTATATTTTTTAAAATTTTTATTTATTTATTTGAGAGGTAGAATTTTAGACAGAGAGAGGGAGAAACAGAGAGAAAGGTCTTCCATCCTCTGGTTCACTCCCCAAATGGCCGCAACAGCTAGAGCTGGGCCAATCTGAAGCCAGGAGCCTGAAGCTTCTTACAGGTCTCCCACGCGGGTGCCGGGGTCCAAGCACCTGGGCCATCCTTCACTGCTTTCCCATTCCATAGCAGTGAGCTGGCTAGGAAGAGGAGTAGCCAGGCACAAACTGGCACCCATATGGGATTTCAGTACTTCAGACAGAGGCTTTGCCCACTATGACACAGTGCTGGCCCCTCTCTGTGTACATTTGATTGCTTACCCTAGGTCCTTCAAATAAGTGAAATGATATAGTATTTATCCTTTTATGATTAGTTTATTTCACTTAGCATAGTATCTTCAAAATACATCATGTTATGGCATGTGTTAGAATTTCCTTTCATCTAAGACTGAATAATATTCCATTTTTTTTTTAATGACAGGCAGAGTGGACAGTCAGAGAGAGACAGAGAGAAAGGTCTTCCTTTTTCCGTTGGTTCATCCCCCCCCCCCCCCAATGGCCACTGCAGCCGGCGCACAGTGCTGATTGGAAGCCAGGAGCCAGGTGCTTCTGGTCTCCCATGTGGGTGCAGGGCCCAAGCACTTGGGCCATCCTCCACCGCACTCCCGGGCCACAGCAGAGAGCTGGATTGGAAGAGGAGCAACCAGGACACAATCCGGAACCCCAACCGGGACTAGAACCCGGGGTGCTGGCGCCGCAGGCGGAGGATTAGCCTATTGCGCCGCAGCACCGGCCGGATAATGTTCCATTGTATGCCTATTTCATGTTGTTTATCCACTTATACATACAGAAAAAGAAAAGTAATTTAAAACAATTTACTTTGAGTTGATACTAATATAAGACCCACCCTTATTTTGTCGTTTAGTAGTTGCTTATTCTGAACTTTTGGGATGACTAAATGTTTTGTACCTTATATTTTCTTAATGTTATGAGTCACATCTATTGATTTGCAAATGACAGAACAAATTATGTGTCTCTAGCTTATCTATCTTGTTTGAATGTATGTATGTGGGTTCAGTTGAAAATTTGCTTTCCTTATGGTTTTGTATCTGTGTCCATTTAATCATATATACCTATGTATACAATTAAGCCTATTGGGAAACAGGTAGCTGCTGTGTTGAAGGGTTCACATAGATGTCCAGTGAATGCCTTTTCTAGGAGCAGACAATTGATCAGAGTGTGTCAGTTTCTTAGTAGAAGTTTTAAGTGCCATGAAGCATTTTCAAATGATGAGGCAATGTTCCATAATCACTTATAAATAAGGCATGAAAGCCGGTGCTGTCACTTTTGCGAGTCTGTCATCTTCTTTTTGACAGTTGCACAGCCTATCTGAAAGGCAACTGCTAGAGCACAAAAGATAACTGTAGGCTGGCACCACGGCTCAATAAGCTAATCCTCTGCCTCTGGCGCCAGCACACCGGATTCTAGTCCCAGTCGGGGCGCTGGATTCTGTCCCGCTTGCCCCTCTTCCAGTCCAGCTCTCTGCTGTGGCCCGGGAGTGCAGTGGAGGATGACCCAAGTCCTTGGGCCCTGCACCCGCATGGGAGACCAGGAGAAGCACCTGGCTCCTGGCTTCGGATCAGCGCAGTGTGCCAGCTGCAGCACACCGGCCGCAGCGGCCATTGGAGAGTGAACTAACTGTAAAGGAAGACCTTTCTCTCTGTCTCTCTCTCTCTCACTGTCCACTCTGCCTGTCAAAAAATAAGTAAAAAAGATAACTGGAAGGGTTGTCTGAAGCAACACATGATGAATGTCAAGTTTTCTTCAATACAAAAGATCTGGATATAAATGAAGGGGCTCTGTAGAGATCTTTCTCTTTTGGATGCAAGATGTGTAGTGAAAACGTATTTCAAGTATTTCCCTTTTGATGGATTTTTTCCCCGTGTTGCTAGTGTTTTGGTTATAATAATTGTTGAACCCTGGCTAACTATGTTTTATCTTTACCTGGCCCAGTGATCTTTCTCTCACTGCATATTATGCTTATGTGATACTAAGTATTTTGTTATCCCTCTGTCCCTCAATTTTATCAAATTTATTTACAGATAATGACCTTTCCATAGAGAAACTTTGCTGGTTGGTCTAGTTAAGGTGGCATGCTCCAACTCAGTTACAGTCTATTCAAATAACTTCTGTTTATTTTGAATACTCAAGTTAATATAAACTACCTTGTTAATTTTTATATACGTATTGCCTTTTTTTAGATTTGTTTATTTGAAAGTCAGAGTTACACACAGAGAAAAGGAGAGGCAGAGAGAGAGAGAGAGAGAGAGAGAGAGAGAGAGAGAGAGAGTCTTCCATCCACTGGTTCACTCCCCAGCTGGCCGCAACAGCCAGAGCTGTGCTGATCGGGAGCCAGGAGCTTCTTCCAGGTCTTCCCATGCAGGTGCAGGGGACCAAGGATTTGGGCCATCTTCCACTGTTTTCCCAGGCCATAGCAGAGAGCTGGATCAGAAAAGGAGCAGCTGGGACTCAAAGTGGAGCCTATAGGGCATGCTGGCACGGCAGGCGGCAGCTTTACCTGCTACTCCACATCCTCGGCCCCTATGTATTGCCTTTAAGCATTATAACATGAATTAAATTTATTTAATCACATTTGTATTTCAGTGCCTAGATTATAGTCTATATAGCAGGTGATTAAAAATATGTTTGTAGAATGGACAAATAATGTTTGATTTGCCAGAAGAGATTTTAGTGGCACCAACCTCTATCTAAAAGGCTATAGATTTTCAGGTACTGAAATGTTTCTAAGTGCTGACATCACCAAATGATGTACTTGGATCATTGATAACTCTGCAAGAATGGTAGAATGGTCACTCTCAGTTCTGCTTTTCCTACAGGTTATTATTATATTTACAAGTATGATAAGATCCTAAGATACAAATATGACCTCAGGGAGCACTGTGTCAGAGTTCTCTGTGCTGTGAGTGACATGTGTAGTTACTCATAAAATGTTATTTCAGGTTCCTCTTCTGCAGTGTTTTGGTTTTCCTTAGAACCTCTTAGGGAAGGGTGACTGTGGTATACAGTGATTTTCAAAGAATCCGTGACAAGATGCCTTAATTCATTCTAATTCTACTTCTGACAAGGTATTGTAATCAAGAAGTCAGCTTCCTTCTATGTTTGAGTGAGGCATAAGATATGCCTCCAAAACGATAAATCTGGGCCTTCTGCACAGGTATAGCCAACCTGCTGATGAAACTGACATAGGTGGGTTCAAAAGAGGCTGAAGACACTAAATCATGTTGGAAAAAATGACCCCATTGTCAATAATTTGGTAATGATCACATATTAAGCAGCTGAATAATCCTAGAAAATAAGAAATATGCCTATTCATGGTAAAGTTGATGGAATAATCCATATTTGAATGGACTCTACTATGAGCCAGGTATTATTCTGTATCCTTTATACCTATCAACTGATATACTCTTTATCACAATCCTGGACAGATGTTATTATTTTCATTTTAGAGAAGAGGAAACATAGGCAATATAAACAGCAAATTTTATAGGAATTATTGCTTTAAAATCCATGCTTTAAATATCACAGTGTATATTTAATAAGTAACTACTGGAAGCCTACCAGCCTACCACATGACACACATGAAGATAGGTAATGAAATATATCAAACACAAGAGTACAATCCTCTATCTTCACAAAGCTTCATCTGATAGAACACTGGAGAGCCAGCCAGTAACTAAATAAAACAAAAGTATGTGTAAAGTGATAACAAACACTACTAGTAAGGAGTGAATCGGAGAGGCGATGGTAGAAAAACAGAGGCTTTATTTCAAAGTTCGTTCGTAGACAGAATGGGCCACCCTGAGAAAAGAGTTGTGAAAAGATATCACAGACCAGCGTTGTGGCATAGCAGGTAAAGCCACCGCTTCCAGTGCCAATGTCCCAGACGGGCACAGCTCAGGCCCTTGAGGCCATCTGGGGAGTCAAACAGTGGATGGAGACACCACCACCCCCGCCTCTACCTCCCTGTAACTCTGCCTTTCAAAAAATAAATAAATCTTTAAAAAAAAGAAAAGATACCTAATAAGAGTAAGAAGTAAGCTATGTGGTATCTGGGGGAGGTGCATAGAAGATAAAGGAACTGCAGATAAATGAATGCCTGAACTTCAGTAAGTGTGGAGGGACAAAGAGAGGGTGAGTGAGTTGCAGTCAAGTCATAAAGAGGGGTTGTAGATCATTGCACAGGGATTACAACTCATTGCAGTTTTGAATAAGTGTGCAGCGGGTGTTACTTTCATGTAAATGAGTTCTTAGAAGAAAGTAGAATAGATTTTTGCCAGATGTCAGATAGAGAAGAGAACAAGATGCTGATTGAAGCGTAAAAAGTTTGCTGAGTGGGATAAATAAGCTCTGCTCTACAGCACAGCACCATAGGCTACCAATATTGTACTGTATACTTAAAATGCAATGAGTGGATTTTGAGTTAGGTAATCTTAGAGCATACACAAAAAAAAAACCACTAATAAGAAAGGGGTGGTAACTTTGAGAAGTGGTGGACAGGTGTGATTTTTACAATGGTGACAGTTTCAGAGCTGTCCGTGTCCCCAAACGCACAACACTAAAGACATGAAGTTTATACATGATTTTACACGTTGATATACCTTAATAAACTGGTTTACAGAAAATAACATGAATTCTTAAGCACAAGTGTCACCCAATTTCACAATCTGTTACTACAAAATGGACCAAATTTTATCTATACCCAAATTACAGTGACCCTGATCTGCTTATTCGCATAAGCAAAATTTATCCTCCTGAAAGTAAGTTTCCTCCATGCTAGTAACACAGCCCTTAGCATCAGTTATCAAGTGGCACCTGCTTTGTTTTTCCTCTCCAGTTCATGTTTCCATTGCCAACTACCTGCTGCCCACAAAGTTGTTTGCAGCGGTCTCACAGCTGCTGGTATACATGATGTGATGATATCTAACCAGGGTGACTACCACCTGGCGTCTGCCCGATCTTCTGACTGACATCCAGACACCTTCATGAAAACATGCTCTCTGCAGAGGAAAGAGGCATGGTTTTCTCCTCAGTTCTTTGCTGTATTGGAACCCAGGTCCAGAGGCTGCTTTGCTTGTGTTGTTTCCTTAGGCTTCTTGTGGATGATCACATAAGCTTCTGAATCTCACCTGTCTTTTGGGCTTCAATAAAGAATCTCTTTATTCAGTAAAGAAATTCTTCCTGCTATTTCAATTGATTGGACAGATAAGCTAAATAAGTCATGGCTGTAAATGAGATTCCACAAATTGCAAAGGATTCACATAAATTGACTGCACTTAATACGATCTTAAAAACCGCAGGGTACAAAAAAAATGTATTGTATATGACAGGAATTGACATTCTGAGACTTGATTATTGTTAATACCACTTGTCTACACTCTTGAGGAAAAATGTTTTGTTCTACTTACTACTTGTTGGGTTGTTTATTTAGTAGAAGGTTAAGGTTGGATTATAAAGAAAAATTGGAAGTATGGCATTGTAAAAGAAAAACAAGAAAGGAAGGAGGGAGAGGGTGGGAGTTAAGGAGAGGTGGGAGGGTTCAGTGGGAAGTATCATTATGCTCTTAAAACTCTATATATGAGGAGCCAGCACTGTGGCATAGTGGGTAAAGCTGCCACCTGCAGTGCCAGCATCCCATATGGGCGCCAGTTCGAGTCCCGGCTGCTCTACTTCCAACCAACTCTCTGCTATTGCCTGGAAAAGCAGTAGAAGACTTGGGCCCCTGCACCCATGCAGGAGACCTGGATGAAGCTCCTGGCTCCTGGCTTTGGATCCTCACAGCTCCAACCGTTGCAGCCAATTGGGGTGTGAACCAGCAAATGAAAGACCTCTCTTTCTCTCTTCGCCTCTCCTCTCTCTGTGTAACTCCTTCAACAAATAAGTATGTCTTTTAAAAAAAACTGTATATATGAAACACATGAAATTTATTCCCTTTATATATATAAATATTTTTAAAAACAGAAAATCTCGGCCGGCGCCGCGGCTCAATAGGCTAATCCTCCACCTTGCGGCACCGGCACACCAGGTTCTAGTCTGGGTCGGGGAGCCGGATTCTGTCCCGGTTGTCCCTCTTCCAGTCCAGCTCTCTGCTGTGGCCTGGGAAGGCAGTGGAGGATGGCCCAAGTGCTTGGACCCTGCACCCCATGGGAGACCAGGAGAAGCACCTGGCTCCTGGCTTCGGTGCGCCGGCCACAGCAGCCATTGGAGGGTGAACCAACGGCAAAGGAAAACCTTTCTCTCTGTCTCCCTCTCACTGTCCACTCTGCCTGTCCAAAAAAAAAAAAAAAAAACAAAAAACAAAAAACAAAAAACAGAAAATCTCAATTTCTTTCGCTGTTAAAATTATCCTGAAAGCAATATCAGCAGTCTCATTGATTACTAGTAAATATCTATGTCCCAGCACAGAGATTCTACATTTAAAATAAGGAGAGAAGTTCCTTTAAGGGAGTTACGTGGTTCCAATTTTTGCATCAGAAATAAAATCTAGGATATCAACTTCATTCAATAAGGAGCAGCAGTGATTATTAAAATATGAAATAGTATTTAGTTTCAAATAAAAACATATAGGAAGGTTATAGTGTATCATTGATTTTAATAAATAGAGCCTTTACATAAATACATACACCATTATATTCTGTCAGTTAAAAAAACCCATCTCACTCTGACCTCAAATCACCTGATAAAATCTTGCAGAATCTTTTATTTTTAGTATTTATTGCATCCCTTAACATCTTATATTTAAATTCTAATTTACTTCAGCATATTTTCCTTATCAATTCTTTGGAGTTCACATTGACATTTTATTAATTTTGTTTAAAAATAGCTTGATACTTATGTCACAGTTTCCATTATGTAATTACTTTAAATTTTTATTTTGACAATATACCTTTTTTTATTAAACTTTTATTTAATGAATATAAATTTCCAAAGTACAGCTTATGGGTTACAATGGCTTCCCCCCTCCCAAAACTTCCCTCCCACCCACAACCCTCCCCTTTCCCGCTCCCTCTCCCCTTCCAATCACATCAAGATTCATTTTCAATTCTCTTTATATACAGAAGATCAGTTTAGTATATATTAGGTAAAGATTTCAACAGTTTGCTCCCATATAGCAACACAAAGTGAAAAAAAATACTGTTGGAGTACTAGTTATAGCATTAAATAAGAGTGTACAGCACATTAAAGACAGAGATCCTACATAATGTTTTTTTTAAAAAATTAATTAATTTTCTATGCCATTTCCAATTTAACACCAGGTTTTTTTTTTCATTTCCAATTATCTTTATATACAGAAGATCGATTCAGTATATAATTAGTAAAGATCTCATCAGTTTGTACCCACGCAGAAAGTTTCTGCGTGGACAATATACCTTTTAATATTGGTATCCTTTCCTCTCTACTTTTTGACTTATTTTATGGTTCTTTTTCTTGTTTCCTGAGTTAGGTATCTAGAAAATTTATTAACTTATTTTGAAAGTTTGTTCTTTTCTAAAAGAGTATTTGGAACACTACTTGCTATTTAAATCTAGCATAATACCATTATAAACAGAAGACATGATAATCAAGTTAATATAGAGAGAGTATAAAGATTGTGTGGAAGTCATATCATTTGGCATATAGTTATGAATGTTGCTTCACTGAATCATGTCATGTTCATGACCATGGAGCCTTCTTTCCTTACATTATGATCATGGCCCTGAGTCATTTTGTGATATTAATATCTGTTTTTAAGGAAAAATGGAATATATGTGTATGTATACAATATCTACATTTGTAGTGAATGCAGCAAAATGAAAAAAGTTGCTAAATTTTAAAACTAAAACAGTAAGTATAGTAAAAAAGAAAGTTGAATAACCTAAAAACATAATTCAGTAAAAATTAGAATGACATATGCCAAACATCAATGCTAAAATAACTGTACTAATCAGAAAAATTTGAAATCATTTACAAAATAAAGATAAAAAAGAAAGCAATTATTCCACAAGATGTGGCACTATTAAATGAGTTACAACAACACCAGTTTTCAATTTGGAAGTTTCAAAGTCTACAAATCTTTACAAGAAACTAAGCAAAGGAAGAATAAATAATCTCTGAAATCAATCCAACAATAACAAAATTTTAATGTAATTTTTTCTAAGTTAAAATGATCCAGAAGATAAATTCAAAAGAAAAAATGTGTAAGAATGTAAGATTTGGAACATTACATGATGTAATTATTTCCTCCTTGCTTAACAAAATTTCATAAGGGCGTAACCACATTTTTGGTGAAAAACATTTGCAAATTGTGGTCATCTCTCTTTTAAGAAGAAATTTCCCCTCCTATGCTTTTCTTGAAGCTGCCCTACAGTCACATTCACAGATCCTCTTTTGTTATCTTGTTTCTGAAACTGGAAGCTTCTCTAGAAATATGAGATGCTGATTCACACAACTCAGTTTTTATAAGTAAAAAAAACTTATTGCAGAGATGTAATCTAAAATAGATTTGAAAAATTATTTTTCACTAAATTGTCGAAATTTAAAGAAATGTCCTATCTACTAGATCTTTATTAAAATGTAAATGTTTTATTTCTCTTTGGATTATTTATTTTTTAAACTTTTATTAGTAAATATAAATTTCCAAAGTACAGCTTATGGATTACAATGGCTTTTCCACCCCCCCCATAACTTCCTTCCCGCCCGCAGCCCTCCCATCTCCCGCTCCCTCTCCCCTTCCATTCACATCAAGATTCATTTTCAATTCTCTTGATATACAGAAGATCAATTTAGTATATATTAAGTAAAGATTTCAACAGTTTGCAACCACACAGAACATAAAGTGTAAAATACTGTTTGAGTACTAGTTATAGCATTAAATCACAATGTACAGCACATTAAGGACAGAGATCCTACATGAGGAGTAAGTGCACAGTGACTGCTGTTGTTGACTTAACAATTTGACACTCTTGTTTATGGCATCAGTAATCTCCCTAGGCTCTTGTCATGAGTTGCCAGGGCTATGGAAGCCTTTTGAGTTTGCCGACTTAGATCTTATTTAGACAAGGTCATAGTCAAAGTGGAAGTTCTCTCCTCCCTTCATAGAAAGGTACCTCCTTCTTTGATGGCCCGTTCTTGTTCTTTCTACTGGGATCTTATTCGCAGAGATCTTTCATTTAGTTTTCTTTGTTTGTTTGTTTGTTTGTTTGTTTTGCCAGAGTGTCTTGGCTTTCCATGCCTAAAATACTCTCATGGGTGCTTCAGCCATATCTGAATGCCTTAAGGGCTGATGCTGAGGCCAGAGTGCTGCTTAGGACATCTGCCATTCTATGAGTCTGCTGTGTATCCCACTTCCCATGTTGGATCTTTCTCTCCCTTTTTCATTCTATCAGTTAGTATTAGCAGACACTAGTCTTGCTTATGTGATCCCTTTACCTTTTAGACCTATCAGTATGGTCAATTGTGAACTTAAATTGAACACTTTGATTAGTGAGATGGCATTAGTAATGCCACCTTGATGGGATTGTATTGGAATCCCTTGGCACATTTCTAACTCTACCATTTGGGGCAAGTCTGATTGAGCATGTCCCAAATTGTACATCTCCTCCCTCTTTTATTCCCACTCTTAAATTTAACAGGGATCACTTTTCAGCTAAATTTAAACACCTAAGAATAATTGTGTGTTAATTACAGAGTTCAACCAATAGTATTAAGTAGAACAAAAAAAATACTAAAAGGGATGAAGTATTAAGTTGTACATCAACAGTCAGGACAAGGGCCGATCAAGTCACTATGTCTTATAGTGTCCATTTCACTTCAACTGGTTTCCTTTTTGGTGCTCAGTTAGTTGTCACTGATCAGAGAGAACATATGATATTTGTCCCTCTGGGACTGGCTTATTTCGCTCAACATGATGTTTTCCAGATTCCTCCATTTTGTTGCAAATGACTGGATTTCATTGTTTTTTTTTACTGCTGTATAGTATTCTATAGAGTACATGTCCCATAATTTCTCTTTGGATTATTTAAATAAGAGATCAAAGCATCTTAGATATTAATTTTCTTGCTTTGCATATTTACATTAATTTAATATTCAGTCCCATAAATTGTTAGCTTTATTAAGGTAAAATTGGCAAAGTATTGAGTATAATCAGAAAGTAGAGCATGATGTCCTGATATAAGTAACACTGTGAAATGATCACAATATTATTTATTGTGAACAATGGTCACCCCACTCTGCTATAGGACACCACAAACTATCGCCTCCATCTCAATAATATTGGTACTTATTATTTAATCTCCCTCTGTCTGCTCTCTCCCCAACATTTGCAGTCTCTAGTAATCACTATTCAAAAGTCATAATAAATAAAAAAAAGACTTTTTATTCTAGTTTCCACAAATGAAGATCATATAGTATTTGTCTTTCTATGTCTCCTTTATTTCACTTAACATAATATTCTATGAATATGGTAATTCCATTTCCTTTGGATATATATCCAAAAGTGGGAAAACAGGATCACATGGGATGTCTATTTTTTTGTGTGCTTTAGAGGGAACTTCTCCTCCCCCCCCAAAGAAACCTTTTTTTTAAAGAATACAAACTTCATTCATTTCATAAATACAATTTTAGGAACATAGTGATTCTTCCTACTGTACCCACCTTCCCACCAACACTTCCAAATCTCTTAATCCTATCTCTTCTATTCCCAGTCTTATTTTGAACTAAGATCTATTTTGAAATAAATTTATACACAGAAAATTAACTATATAAATCGTGCTCAACAAATTTTATGAAAAAAACAACTATTCTCAACAGTTGAGAAAGCACTGTTTAAAGTCATTGCATCTCGAATTAATTTCACTTCTTCTTTTAAGCATTGTTTTTTTTTGAGAAACTTAATTAACTTTATAAAGAAGAACCCAAGAATGATACATCTTTTGTGAGCACTTAGACATAATATAACTTACGAGAAATAAGAAAATCCTCCACTTAACACACTAAAACAAAGTAAATCTTTGAGAACAAGTTATACTATTAACTCCCATAATACAGCTCTTTGAGGACCTCTTGCGTGGGAAGTTAGTGCAAAGTGACTTCTGTTGTTAATTTAACAATTAACATTCATGTATGACGTCAGTGATCACCAGAGGCTCTTGAAACAAGCTGCCTAGGCTATAGAAGCCTTTTGAATCCACAAACTCCTTCATTATTTAGATAAGGCCATAAGTAAAGTGGAAGTTCTCTCCTCCCCTCAGAGAAAAGTACATTCTTCCTTGATGACCACTTCTTTCCACTTAGGTCTCACCCACAGAGGGTCTTCATGTAGGACACTTTTTTGACACAGTGTCTTTCCATGCCTTAAATGCTCGCATGGGCTTTTCAGCCAGAGGAGTGCTTTAATGGCTGATTCTGAGGTCAGAGTGTTACTTAAAGCGATTGTCACTCTATGAGTCTGCTATATGGATTGGTTCCCATGTTGGAGCATTCACTCCTTTTTAATTATATCTATTATTATTACCAAACACTTAATCATATTTACATGATCACTTTAAAACTTAATCCTATTCATATGATCACTTTGACACTTAAAATGAGTATATGAGTATAAAATTAATTGAAAATATATCTTAGTAAAAAATATATAGGAATAAAAGAGAGGAAGAAGGGGGATGGGAGTGTGGGTGGGATGAATCACCATGATCCTAAATTTGTAATTATGAAATGTATGAAGTTTGTAACTGTAAAATGGTATAGTTTTTCATGCATTCCTATGGATTTACTTCTAAGGGTATAGTTTAAAAATCTGCCATGGGACCCCAAATCCCCTTAAGCCAGGTGGTAAAAATAGCATTTTAAGTGTTAAAGTACATTTCATGTATTTCTTAATACAGTTTGAAGAAGATAATCATACTTGCTTCTCTCCTCCTCTCCCTCCCTCTATCCATGTTTCCTTCTTTCCTTCCTTCCCTCATTCATTCCTTCCTTTTAATTTTTGCAAAGGCCTAATTTCAATCTACTCTATAATCACAGGTTTAATTCACCTCTAGTCATATAATTCAACAAATAAAAAGTATGAAAGTCGCATTCCCACAAGATTATAAACAGGGGCTAAAAAATAACAATGGTATAAAAAGATGTCCACTATATTCTATACATTTTTGTATTCTATATTAACTGCAACATATCAGAGAAAACACATGATGTTCGTCTTTATGGGACTGGGTTATTTAACTAAGCACAATGGTTTCCAGTTGCACCAATCTATTTTAAACTCATTTCTTGCTTTGGTCTGTTGCAAATCTCTATGTCTTCATAGTTTAATTTTGATAGGCTACATGTGCCAGAAAATTCTTCTTTTCCTTTTCAATTTGTTGGAGTATATTTTTCTAATGATCTTTGTGTTTCTGTATTGTCAATTTTAAAGCCATATTTTCATCTATGATTTTATTTATTTAGTTCCTGTGTTTTTACTGGTTTTTCTAGATATGCATTTACTAACTTTACCTTTTCAAATAACCAACTCTTCATTTCACTGATCTTTCACAGTTTTTAAATACTGCAGATATGTGAAAAACATGCTCTAGATCACTAGCCATCAGGGAAATGTAGGTAAAAACCACCAGTGATAAGTTCATAACTGATCATAAAGGTAGGATTAAGTGTCAAAGGGATCAGATAAATAAGACCAAGTGTCTGCTAATGATAATTGACATAATTAAAAAGAAGAGAGCAATCCAACATGGGAAGCAAGACACAGGGCAGAATCATAGAATGACAAATGCCCTAAACAGCACTCTGGCCTCAGAATCAGCCCTTAAGAATTTGAATTTGGCTAAAAGGCTTGTGAGAGCATTTCAGGCATGGAAAGCCAAGACACTGTAGCAAAAAATGACCTAAATGAAAGATCTCTGTGAGTGAGATCCTGGTGGAAAGAAGGGGCCATCAAAGAAGGAGGTACCTTTCCCTGAAGAGAGGAGAGAACTTCCACTTTGATTATAGCCTAGTCTAAATAAGGTTGTAGTTTGTGGAGTCAAGAGGCTTCCATAGCCTTGGCAGCTCATGACAAGAGCCTCAGGTGATCATTGACATCATAAATAAGTGTGTCAATTGTTAAATCAACAACAGGAGTCACTGTGCACTTGCTCCCAATTTAGGACCTCTGTCCTTAAAACCGCTATAATCCAAAAGTTGTACTTATGAAATTTATATTTATTAAATAAAAGCTTTCTATAAAAAAAAAACAATGAGGTATCACTTCACCCCAGTTAGAATGGATCTCATACAGAAATTTAAAAATAGATACTAACAAGGTTGTAGGGAAAAAGTACCCTAATACAATGTTGATGGGAATGTAAACTAGTATAGCCATTGTGGAAGAGAAGATGGCATGGAGATTACTCAGAAATCTGAAAATGGATCTACTGTATGAACCAGCCATCCTACTCCTGGAAAATTACCCAAACAAAAAGAGATTAGCATATGAAATAGTTATCTATACCCCTATGTTTATTGCAGCTCAATCCACAATAGCTAAGATATAGAATCAAACCAGATGTCCATCAACAGACAAATGGATAATAAAAATGTATTTTATATATATGCTATAGAAAATTATTCAGCCATAAAAGAGGATGGAATCCTGTCTTTTGCAACATAATGGATGCAACTGGAAACCATTGTATTTAGTGAAATAAGTTTGTTAGAAAAAGACAAATATAATATGTTTCCCTTGGCCTGTAGTAACTAATAGACTACAAAAAACATAATACATATGAGAAAAATTGACATTTTGAGGTTTGATTATTGTTTATAACCCTTGTTTCTACTGTTAAGGAGTGGCATTTTTTTCTTATTATTATTTGTTAAATTCTTTACTTAGTGGAAGGTTTAGCTTATGATTATAAAATAAACTGAAAGTATGTTATTGTAAAAATTCAAAGAAAGAAAAAAAGAGGAAGAAAGAGGTGGGAGCATGTGTGGGAGGGAGCAGAGGGTGGGAACTATCACTGTGTTCCTAAATTTGTATATATAAAAATTGTTCACCTTATATAAATAAAAAAATGAATACAAAAAAGCAACCTATATAAGTGATTGAAATATAGTTTCAATCACTGGATATTCTGATATCTGGGTTGATTAAGATAAAATGGCATTTCTAGTCATCAGTCTTAACTAAGAAACTCAAAATGGAAAGGCAAATGAATCAAAATATTTACTATGGTTGGGGCTGGCATTGTGGCATAGTGGGTAAAGCTGCTGCCTAAGGTGCCGGCATCCCGTATGGGCTCTAGTTCAAGTCCTGGCTGCTCCTCTTCCAATCCAGCTCTCTGATATGGCTTGGGAAAGCAGTGAAAGATGGCCCAAGTGCTTCCGCCCCTGCACCCACACGGGAGACCTGGAAGAAGCTCCTGGCTCCCAGCCCTTGGCTTCAGATCGGTGCAGCTCCGGCCGTTACAGCCAACCAGAGAGTGAAACAGTGGATGGAAGATTCTCTCTCTCTCTCTCTCTCTTTCTCTCTCTTTGCCTCTCCTTTCCTCTCTGTGTAACTCTGACTTTCAAATTAATCAAATATATATATATATATATATATATATACTGTGTTTAAAATTTACTTAATATAAATTTTATAACATAACAATAGTATCACATAGGCAAGTGAAGGATACATAGAATTAAGATAAATGCATTAGCAGGAAGTAGTAACATTATTTATAGCAAAGTTTAATGGTTAGGATCATATAAAATTTTATATAATGACCAATAAATATAATGAGACATTATTAAACTAACACGGTATAAGTGGTAAAACAACAAAATTAATGTGGTAAGAAGAAATTATGAATAACCTGTTGACAATAAACACAGAAATTTGGATAACTTAAAACACTTGAAAAAATACGACTTAAAAAGGACTATCTAAATAGACAATCTGAACACAGATTTTTTTTTTTGAACTGGCCATGAAATTCTAAACACTCTGTATAGATATTTCCCAACATATAAGGCCTCACTGAATTCTAACTGATCTTTATGGGGAATACACACACACACACACACACACACAAACCACCCCCACTGTTCATTGGGAATAAAGACAAAGGGAATTTTTTCACCTCATTTAATGAGGTGAAAACATCCTAAATATCAATATCTGGAAAAGACATGGCAAGAATCAAATGCACATAGATGAAAAACTCTCAACAAATTATTTGCCAACTGAATCTATACACACACACCATGAACGAGAAAGATAAACTACACAGACATAATTTTATTTTATCATTTACAAATCAGTATGCAACACATCAAGAGAATGCAAGATATAAAATGCTTAGTTATCTCAAAAGTTACATTATAAACAAATATTACATGTGATATATGAATGGATCCTATTATTGGTAATATCTAATAATTCACAATTTTAATTGTTTTCTTACTTATAATACTTATAATACTACTTATAATACTACTCATAATACTTATAATCTGCGAAAAGTCTGACTTGATCTAGTATATTTGATGACATACTGATTCCTGGGCTGACATCTTGAGCTCCTGAGATTCCCACAATGTATTGCAAATGAGGGAGATAATGTCAAAAAGATTTACAGGATATCCTGATATGACCTGCCAAGAACATAAGAAAATTCGAGTGAGATAACTATATATGATATTCACATGCCCACATTCACAGATTCATTATTCACAATAGCCAAAGGTGGAAGCAAGGGAAGCGAGCATTAATAAATGAATGGATAAACAAAATGTGGTACATAGAATGGGATATTAATCAGTCTAAAGGAGTATGGAAGTGCTGATACATGCTACAACATGATAAACCTTGAAGATACTATACTAAGTGAATAAGATAGTCACCAAAAAAATTCTGTAGGAATTAACTTATATGGAAGACCCAGAGTAAGAAATAAATTTCACAGTGTTGGAAAGTAGAATGGTCGCTGCCAGAGCCCAGGGTGAGGAGGGCCATCGAGTGTTATTTAATGAAAAGAGAGTTTCAGTTTTGCAAGAAGAAAGCGGATCTGGAGAGGGTAATGCTAAATGTTGCACAATAATGTGAATGTACTTGACTCATCTGCACACTTGAAAATAGGAAAGGTGATAAAATTTTTATAGCTGTAGAGAGGAGATGGGGAGTTGGGAAGAAATGGACTGATGAAAAGATTGCACATTAACATTATTAAATAAACAAAATGGTTGAAACCACAGGGATGGTGGGCAGAAGGAAAGATTAAAGAACAGTCACTCACCGGCGCCTCCAAAACCACAAGGCCAAGAGCAACAAAAAGATTAAGCCGGACATTATTATTGCCAAAAATATCATTCCAATGGAGATGGAGCGTCCTGGCAAGTGAGAGAGAACACAGTGATGTCACTGCAAATTCCATACAGCCAGTTGTGACATCACCACAGGTCACCTGCTGCCAATGTGCAATCATCTCCAGATCCCTCTCATATTTCCAGATACCATTCTCTCTCTCTCTCTCTCCTCTCTCTCTCTCTCCTCTCTCTCTCCTCTCTCTCTCCCTCTCCTTCTCCCTCACCTTCTCCCTCTCCTCTCTCTCTCTCTCTCTCTCTCCCTCTCTCTCCTCTCTCCTCTCGCTCTCTCTCTCTCTCCTCTCTCTCTCCCTCTCTCTCTCATATCTCTAAACTGTCCCCAGTTCCTCCCTCCATACATAAAAGCTACCGATTGCACTTCCACACCCAGGCGCTGATTCTCTCTCACCCCAGTAGAGGATGATGTCTTCGTTTCCTAGACTGCTGTGCTTCACCCGACAGGACAGGCCAGACGCCTCCCCAGCTGCCACGTCCAGGGTTACTCGGAGATACCAGGTCCCGTCAGCATAGGGGAGGGTGTCATGTCGCTGAGCCAACTTCTCCTGCTCCCCCTGCATCCACCTCGCCCACACAGGCTTTGGGTAGAAGCCAGACACGTGGCACACCAGCAGCAGATGGCCAGGTCCGGGACTGGGGCCACTGGACAGCCAGGCCTTGGGTTTCACTGAGGCAGGAAAGAAAAAGGGGAGTGTACCCCTTGTGACCGCATTACAGAGCCTAGGGACCAGGAAACCCACAAGTTGGACAGCATCCCCTTCGACTCCTTCGGACTCCAAATAAAAGCCCCTCTCCTTCCTGGATGCTCTCCTTCTGAAGCTTAGAAGTGAAACGGATGGGACTCACCTTGCCTCCGCAGCTCTGCCTTCCCAGCTTCAAGGACGCCCAGGAGGTACCGGGGGCAGGTTTCAAAGAGGAGTTTCCCCACGATTTCAGTGATACCTCTGTACTGTTCGATGAGTGTGCATACTTTCTTTGCACTGATGCCACCTTCTGGGGCAGGCCAGCATGAATGATTCCTGAGGGACAGAAAATCCTGCCCTGCTAAGCCTCCCCTCAAGAAGCTTTTGATGACACCTCCAGAATGCAGCTCACAGCCTGCTATGCCTTGCAACTCAAACGGGTCTGGATGGGGGGAAAACAGACACCAAGTCATTGAACAGTAAGCAAGAAACAAAGGCATGGGGAGAATAGAGGAGTGTATTTTTGTGGAGAAGACATTCAAGGATGCAAAATTAGTCAAATAACATCTACAGCATTTAGATATTTGCAAAAAAAAAAAAGCACTGGAGAGAGGTAAGAGTGGGGAGAGGGCTGTGGTCAAGTTATACAGGGAATAACAGAGGGGGGAGAGGTAGAGTGTGGAACCTCATAGTGAAGTGACAGGCACAGTATTTCAGAATGAGATCTGAGGGGAGGTTAAGGGAGGAGAAGGCTGAAGAGCTGGAGTGGAGGAGGGAGCCACATCACGGGTCACTCAGACATAAGGAAAGAGAAATAAGGGTCTTTGATGACCAAATTTCACAGAGGCGAGTCTGGATTGGATAGAAAAGGAAAGCCTTGTTCTCCCTTGAAGACTGCAGGGACAGCAAGGATCTGGACTATTTTGGGGAGGTGTGGACACAAACTACAATAAAGAGTGTATGTGAGGTCGGGTATAGGAGAAAGGAGGGAAAACCGATCAGAGGAAGCCAAGAAAGCAAAAACAGTCAAGCAGCATCCCCAAGGGAGAAAGCTGGACTCACACTGCATCTGGAATTCAGTGACGTGGTCTCGCAGTTCTCGAATGAGTCCAAAGAAGTAGACCCGGAACAGATCCACCAGCTCAGTAATTTCCTCATCGCTTAAGTTTCCCTTAGACCAGGGCTTCAGGAAGATGGCAGTGCCTGCTTCACTATCCCACCTATGAATCTCCAAATCTTCCAGCCAGCCTGAGCCTCGATTTTCTGTCCAAGTGCTGTTTGTAAAGGAAGAGATCTGCATGACATGGTAAGACGTCGGCCCCTGGAGGGCTGCAAAGAGAGGAAGGTTAGCATGGTGAAGGGAAAAGGAGAAGCCGGAGGAAATGAGAAAGAATGAAATTTGAATAGACTCAGACAAGACCCATAGTCTAAAGTGCATATAAGCCTGAGACATTTGGATGTCTCAGGGCTATTGGCTTCCAGAATAGTGAGAAAGGACTAGAGT